>NC_056739.1:956840700-957030700 GCF_019279795.1 Protopterus annectens
ATTTAAAAGATGAGTTGGTTTTCTGCTGTTATTCCCATGTGTTGAAGTTGGAGCAGTTTGTCTTGGACAGGATGGATTTGGGCCTGGGTTGGGGTGGATGTCCCCACTTATGGTGAGCCTGGTGTTAAATTGGTGATACAGATATTGGAGTTTGGTGAGGAGTGTGGAAAGTATTGTGTTTTTTTGGAGTAAGAATGAGAGCATATGTGTTAAGTTCTGAAGTGGTCCGTTATGTAGTTCTTGAACAATTGTGGACAGATATTATTATAATGTGTGGTGTCTGTATATGAGAGTGCATAATGTAGTGTTGTGCTACTGAGTTTAGGGATATTGCTAGAGTGATAACTTGTGGTGTTATAAAGAATTATGAGAAGACAGACTAGACTTAGTTGTGTGATAGTCATGGTTATAAAGTTTAAGATGGGACTAGGTGGGGGTCTGAATAGAAATTATAGGGTTGCACTATATGTGGATAGATAAGTAGTGTGGGTGATGTAAAAAATGCCTAATGGGAATGAGAGTGATTGGGAGTATTTTGTGTGGAGCAAGTTGGTGTGGTATAATATGACTTGAGGAGCTGTGATTGGTGGAGGTGATGTGAGGGTGAGCTGTGGGTGTGGCTGTGATTACTATAAATGTAGAGGTAGTGGGGGCAGGAGGAAATAGGGGGCAGGGCAGGGGAGTGGAGAGATCCTGAGAGTTAGCGAGGCCGAATGGAGTGGGGCAGAGCTCACCAAGATAAGAGTAAAAAGTAAGTATTACTTTACAAATCTGAACACTTTAGACAAATTCCTGAGGTCTAATGGCTTACCAGCAAGCAGAATGCAATTGCTGAAGAGCACTTGTGTCCTGGTGGGAGACTAGAAATTTAAAGATGGCTCCATGCTCAGCAGGATTCTAATATAGACTTAGTATTGGGGGAGGGAGATAGCACAAGGGCTGTAAACCAGGTGGAATGCAAAGAAACCAGAGAGGCAATCAGTGGAAATCAGTGAAGGCCTCAGAGGGGGTAAGTAATAATTCACACTACCTGTAAAGTGAAGAAGAGAAGAGACAGCAAAATGTATTAAGGTTGGGAGTGTGTCTTCACATTGACTTGCTGATTAGTAACCAGTTTGTGCACAGATTTAGAGTAGGGAGATACATTAGCAATGAAGGGGAATGTATAGAGATGCAAATAAACAGGTGTGCCTCCAAGTGATACAAACTAAGGCAGAAAGCACTGAGAGGGCTGCTTGATGGTTAATTTAGTCACAGGGATCAGAATTAAATGTATACTGTCTATTGGACAGTTAGGATCACTGCACTTAGCTGAGGGGGGGGGGCACACGGCTACAACAGTCAGTTTTATTAGCACGCTGAGAACTACTAAGAAATACTGCTAATGTAATAGCTTCACTCTCATAAAAAATACAAGTAGAATGCCTGGGTGGACTGACCCTGCTCTTGAGGCTCAAAATGTATATCCTTGTTTAGTTTGCAGTACTGGTTCCTTCTTATACTGTATGGGTGGAGTGGTAGCCGCAGACTGCAGATTTGCTTGAGTCTGCTCCTGCTCTTGAGGCTCATAATGTATATCCTTGTTTAGTTTTGCAGTACCGATTCCTTCTTATACTGTATGGGTGGTGTGGTAGCCGCAGACTGCAGATTACAGTTAATACAAAATACAAAAACATTAGGCCATTCTGTGCTTTTGATGGTGCAAAATGAGACATAAGTGGAATATTACTGAAAATGCTGCAAAGAACAGTATTATAGATGTAATTAAGAATTTCATTGTACTTCTGGCCAGAGCATGAAGTGTCTCAGTTTTCATACTGGCTTGTGAACCATGTCTCTCAATATGCAATAGCAGCTTAAGCACAGCAACTCAGAAGTATTTTTTTTATTGTTTCTTCATCTATACTTATGAGAGAGATTGTGAGGTCACAGCACATACAATTGTTCCCTAATGCTTTGTGTGAAGTCATATGCATGTTCTTGTAATAGGATGATCTGTAATGATACTGAAGTTCCTTTTCCTGCAAGAGCACCTCAGACAGAATCCCTGCATCTTTGTTTATTACGTTTTGTTTGCACTAGCTGCTGTTTTGTTCATAACCACTGGAAACCAAGTATTTGAGTTTCTCTGCCTTTCTTTTAAGCTTTTGTGGTATCCATTTCAATCTACTGGATTATGATTATGATGGTCTTAAGGGACAGGCTGTGACACATAAGTGGATAAGACAGAGAAAGACGTGTTATCTGACTGGATACAGAGGGTAATAGCTGGTGTGGTAGAACTTTGGGTGAGAATCAAGTGAGTGGTAAAGTGTTATAGGGTTCAGTGACAGAGTAATAATTTTTTTCATCAGTTTTGTATTAGCTGTGCCTTTTCACTAATGCCATTATGGCTTGTAGCTGTAGTCAGCAGTGACAAAGCTGTCCTGTATAATTTAGTATGGTTTGTAAGGTGTATGCATGAACAGCAGCTGCAGTTCTTTCCAGAAAAAGTGAGGATTTTCATTTGGTGGAGACATGAAAGGATATGATTCATGTTAAGAGTCTGCAAGAACTGTCAAACGAAAAAAAAAAGACGTGGAATTGTAGTTACTGTAAAATTAGTGTGCAGAGGCTGCAATCATGTTACACATATTCTGAAACCTCATTTGGAATACTGTGTTCTGTTGTACTGGTTGTGTCAGGAGAAGGAACATTAAATTGACTGAGAATATATAACAGCTTCTTACTAAGACAGTACACAGAATAAGAAAAAGGAGTGCAAGGTAAGGCTGCAAAATAGAATGGAGGCAATGGGATACTGGGAAGGGCATACACTATGTAGGAAAGGAAGTAAGTTATCAGTATACTGCAGCTTCACTTCATCGCAAGGGGTGTGCAGAACTGAAGAGGAATAATGGTGGATTTGGGGAACTAGGTGTCAACTTGTGAGGGGAGATATAAAATCATTGTCAAGAAGTACTGTTTCAAGAAGGTGGAGACCTTAAATGCATTGCCAGAGGACAGATGGCTTCCATATATTTGAAAGGTTGAAAGTGTCACCTTGTGAGGAGAAATATAAAATCATTGTCAAGAAGTACTGTTTCAAGAAGGTGGAGACCTTAAATGCATTGCCAGAGGACAGATGGCTTCCAGATATTTGAAAGGTTGAAGAGGTGCATTTGTGTAAGGCTAGATGTATATATTAGTCAGACTTGACTGACCAGACATGATCTGTTAGTATGTGTATATTTGTATACACAGATGTGTCTAAAACATTATGGATACAAAATAAAACAAATTTCATGCTCGTAGAATGCAACATAGTGCATAGTACACTAAGATGGCAGGTTATCCCTTACTTCCACAGTGATTACTGCCACATGCTTACTGTCCAAGCATACCTGATCATAGGCTCATAGGTTCATAGAATGATACTAGGCTGTTGGCCTGGCGACCTTTATAAGCCCAGCCAAATATTTTGCAGATGTTCCCACAATGTCAGTACCTTATTTCCCCTGTCCAGTAGGGATCCCAGAGATGTATTTTCAGTTTCCCATCCAGTCATCCAGGTTCCTCTTAAAGAGGGCTAGAGAGGTACTCTGCTTGACATAAAGAGGGAGTCTATTCCACAGATGGAGTCTTTGGGACACAAATCTGTCCAACAAACAATTGCTATTAATGTCACAGACCAGTAAATAAAACGAACAAAACCAAAAAGTCCCAAGATGAATGGCAAAACCAGGAATTCACAACAAGCACGATAAAGTGCAAAACAAGCTTTAATTACTTAGATTAGACTTCCTCAGAATGACATTACAACAGAAACAAATCTTTAAATAACACAATAACATATTTAAAGATTTGTTTCTGTTGTAATGTCATTCTGAGGAAGTCTAATACCTTGACGAAAGCGCTTAATCTAAGTAATTAAAGCTTGTTTTGCACTTTATCATGTCTGCTGTCGATTCCTGGCTTTGCCATTCATATTGGAATGTCACAGACCATGTTGAGGCTTTGCGTGTGGGTTGCACCAGTTGAGTTTGACTTACGGATATGCAGCAACTCCATCAAGGCTGGGTCTGAGATGGCCTTGTATGTCAGCCACAGGTCACCTCTGAGCAGTCTGTATGAGACTGAGTAGAGGGACAGGGCTTTTAACCTATCTGTGTAGTACAGGTGTTTGAGACCCTGGATTTTCCTGTGGTTTCTCTAGCTGCTGTATGTGCTTGGCAAGGTACATGCCGAGGGGGCATTGTACTTGATAATGGGTCTGATAAGGGAGGAGTACAGGGATGTTATGACCTTCTTGTTTCTAGATGAAATATCCTTACTTATGAGGTGGGCCATGTAGAAACCCTTCTGTACAATGGAGGCAACATGGTTAAAAGTCAGGTTCTATCAACCTGGGTCCCCAAGTCCCTCACGACTGATTGCGTGCTTAGTACATTGTTATTAATGTGATAATTAGTGGGGACTCCATTTTCCCCAAAAGGGATGATAATGTATTTCTTGGCATTTAGTTTGAGGTCATGCTTCTGGCACCAGTCATTAATTTGGGTAAGGCCCTCTTGGAGGATGTTCATATCACTAGGGGAATTTAAGACAGCACCCAGCTTGCAGTCATCTGCAAACTTGGTCAGCCACAGACCACTGGTTTTGGCTTCCACCTAAGGAAAGTATATCCCAAACAGTAGAGGCCCCAAGACCGATCGCTGTGGTACACCACTCGGTATGGGTGTAGTACTAGAGGTGGCTTCCCCTGTTTTGACTGAGTGGGTTCTATCAGTGATCCAGTTAGCTACCCATGTGGTAACATTCAGGTTGATGCCTAGCTGGGAGAGTTTATCTGTTATGCCCGAGTGGGGAATAGTGCTGAAGATTTTGGCTAGGTCAATGTAGGCAATGTGCACCGTCTTCCCCTCATCCATGGCTTTGGTGACTGTTTCGAAGAAGTCAAGCCAGTTTAACAGGCATAATCTCCCTTTGACAAAACCAGACCATGTGGGGTTGAGTGCGTAAAGGTTGCCAATGTCCTTGTTTATAAGGTCCATGATAATGTGTTCCATGGCCTTGCAGATCAGTTTCCTGCTCCTTATAGCTAGACTTTTATGTGACAGCTGGATCACTGTTAAGTTGCCTTGAAGTTCGCATATATAACTGAGATGGTGAGAGGGGTTTGTAGAAAAAAAATACATTTTAATCTGTACAGGAAGGGCATTTTTTTATTTATTAGTTGAGATAGATGAGGGTTACATTGAGCAATCGTGTTTCGTTGCCATTTATTTATGCCAGAACACTATCACTAAACTTCCCATGTCAGAGACACTCTGTAGAACACAGCATGTAAGCATGTGCATATAAATAGTGAGCACGTGCAGGCAACAGTGCCATTTTGAGAGAATAGCCATAGTGTTAACATGTATGAGTGTAGTAGTCAGTCTGTTTATAAGTTTATTTAAGTTTAAGTTACTAAGCCTTAATCCTGATGTGTTTGTATATAATAAAGCTGCTTGAACAAAATCCACAATTGTTCGCCTGTTTTATCTTGACTGGACGAGCAACACATGCTATAAGTATTCCCTGTCTAAATAAAATTTAGCTAAATAGGCAGGCAGGCATTAGGTGGATCATATCTTACCATACCTTGTAATGTAGCTGGCACAGTAGCTTTTTAAGCATATAAAAGTTATGGAATATTGTACTTTAAAACACAGCTATCTATGTTATTGCTATCTTTATTTTCTGCAGCAAAGATCTGAGATACATCTGCTTGGTTATCTGTATGCTGGCATATCCCATTTTTGTATAAATATGATTGACTGCTAGTTATTTTTAAATCTTAATCAGTTTAAGCATTTTAATGTAAAAATAATTATTGCATAAGCTGCTTTATTTCTCCTGTAAGAATCTGCCTATAATTAAAATAAATCGCTGAACTCAGTCGTTGGCAAATATTTAGAATATAATAATGTTATATAACAGCAGATCCAGTAATATTGCCAATAATTGCCAAGTTTTGTTATTGGCATCCTATCCTTTTATAAATACAGTGGGGGAAACTAAATTACTCATTCTCACATTGGAGTCCTTCATTTTTAATTTTACTACTTGGGGCCATAGTCTGTAAGCAGAGAAGCACATTTGAATCATTACACAGAAACCCAATCTGACAGACCTTCAATAGCAATCTGCAGGAGAAGCCATAAAGACATCATTAGTGAGTGTGTTGCAAATTCCCTCACTGGTACTCCAGAAAAAAATAATTGATGTGACTGAAAAGCAACAGTGACTGAGTCATAGACCAAGTCCCTTAACAGGCTTTTGACTACAGTCATGTCCATCAAATTGATTTTCTTTTCTCTTGTGTTTTTTATGTTTTCCTTTAACTGTGTCTGGTAAACAGAAAATAAATGAGTGACTGTGACAGATAAAAACAGTCTTCCTCTTTTCCATTTTATATCATAGTCAGTTTTACTGTACTATTCATACTGGTGTCAGGTGCTGCAACTCATCTTTTATGTTATTGGGCACTTTACAGAAATGGGATAAGGTGTAGGGTCCACTGTCAAACTTGACTTTCAGTCACTGGTTGAACTATACAGATAGAACAGTCCAATATCTGATTTCAGCCTCAGTGAACCACCCTTCCAAATGTCATTTCAGTTTTAGGAACATTCTGGATGAAACAAAATGATATGGCCAAATTTGCGTATTGTTCTACTAGTGCCTGAGTTTGAAGAGGGTGAGATTGCAACTCAGTCACAACTGAATGAGCTGCAGATTGCTGGCTGTTGTTTATCACAGAAAACTGCCAGCACTGTTTCTACTACAACACTGGCAATGATTCCATTGTTTTGTTTCATTTATTTATTTTTAACATTTTCATTTTCTCTGTGGTTTGCAGTCATGGAGCTGGTATATATATATATATATATATAAGTGTGTGCATGTGTATGTGCGTGTGTGTGTGTGGGGGGGGGGGTACGTTCTCTTGTATTTTTCATCCATTTAAAGCTATGACTGTTTTGTTATAATTTCGCTGTAACTTCACTCGGATGTAACTTAATCATAGTCAGTCCAAATTCATGCCATTTCCTCTTCATGGAATGCTTGGGATGTTCTAGTTTACAGTGGAGAAAGAAGAGGGATGAGAGAGAATTAAAAAATGTAGTTGTGTGATAGCAAATAAATTTGGCCTTGCCCTCTCAATCTGTAATTATGGTTGTTACAAGTTATTAGCGAAAATTATTCAACATCTCTCTCCACTTCAACTTCTTTTCCACCAAAGTTCCATTTTGCTTATTTTACATATTTTTAAAGTTTTCATTTTGTCATGTATACTTTAAGTAGCTCTTAGATATACATCAGTCATTCTGTGAAGACAACTCCTCATACTCTACACCGCCCACCACATTATGCCAGGTTATTCCCGACATCACTGTTTCCAGTAAAAGAAAAATGCTTTTCAGAATGCATTTTGTTAAGTTCCACAGCAATCAGTTTCTTAAGTACAGTGGAGCACAATGACTATACAATGTAACTTTAAGACATTAAGGTGTGTGTTGACATCCAGTCTCAGGCTACTTAACATACAGGCACTAAAGTTTATGCTGACTTCCAGTCTTGGAACACACAAGATGAGCATTTGCAAGGAGCAGAATATCTGGCAGATGATACTGAAAGGTACTGTGACATCAGCGCAGGCTAAATTTGAGAGCTGAGGCCTTGCTGATGATGACTAGAAAATACTTTTATTACTAACTCACATTGGTGGAAATGTTTGTCTTCAATCTTGTTTTAGCATGTTTTAGACAAAAAAGACCTTCCAGGCTTGTAGTAGATAAAGTTTCAATTAAGAATACAGGTAGGGTACTTTAATAAATAAGCTCTGTGTGAAGTGCCATTTCAGGCAAAAGTATTTATAAGTGTACTCACACTACTATAAGAAGCATTCATTTTCGGGAGGAGTACCTTCTGCTCTGCATAAATAAATTATCCACGTTTTAGGGACAGGAAATTCTTCCTTTGCATCAACTGTTACTATTGAACTTGACTTTCTGCCAAGTGCCTGAAATTAAAGTTTCACAAACTTGGCTTTTGGTGAATGGTTTGATTGTTTTCATACGTTCATAGATAGTTACTAGGTTATTGGCCCTAGGGCCTATATAAGCCTAACCAAAAGGGTACCTTGGTTTTCGCCACCCAAGAAAATTATTTTCCTGTGCCCCTGTCGGGCAGAGCCACAGAAGTGATCCCCAGGGTGAATTTCCTATCTCCCTCCAATCATCAAGATTTTTCTTGAAGAGTGCTAATGAGGAGCTTTGTTTGCTATAGATAGGTAATTTGTTCCAGAGTATGGGATGTCTCCGGGACAGCAATCTATCCCTCCAGCATGTTCTGTTTATTGTGGTGACAAGGTTTAAGTCCCTAGAGCATGTAGCTCAGAGGGTTTGGCATTTCTTTAAATGGAGCACGTCCAACAGCTCTGGGTTTGACATAGCTTTGTATGTTAGGCAGAGATTGCCTCTGAGTAGACGATATGCGATGGAGTAAAGCTGGAGTTTTTTGAGACGGTCTGTGTAGGCCATCTGTTTGAGGCCACTAATCCTCTTTGTGAGGTATTTCGGCTGCGTTTCTAGTTGTTGTAGATGTCTTGTGAGGTACATACCAAAAGGGGCGTTGTACTCTATGATGGGTCTGATGAGTAGAGGGGAACAATGACCTCTTTTTTCCTAGATGAGAAACCTTTTGTGATGAGGTGTGCCATGTAGAAGAATTTCCTGACTACTATGGCAATGTGATTATCAAAGGAGAGACTACTGCCCACCTGTGTCCCAAGGTCTCTTATCACACTTTCAATGTTAAGTAGACTACCGCCTATGTGGTAGTTCATGGACACAGAGTTTTTACCAAAGGGGATGACGATGCACTTTTTGGCATTGAGCTTGAGGCCATGGCTTTGACACCAGGCATCTGTCTCAATGAGGCCCTTTTGCAGGATGTCCACATCGTTATACTAACTATAACCTAGACTATTTTCTGTTACCTTACTTCATTTTAACATACACAGTAATTATGAAGTTCATTGAAATGTTTAGTCCTGAACATTTCATTTATAGTGTTAAAAGTTCTGTATTCTTTGCATTCCACCTATAGCCAGGCATAAAGTAGTCTATTTTGCAGGGGCGGCCCTTGCTATTGCACTACCGGACTGCAGCCCCCTCAACTGTAAAATAAAGAAAAAATAAAGAAATAAAAATAAAAAAAAAAATTAAAAAAATTGCGGACTTTCGCGCATGCGCACTAGTCCAGACTGCTGCTGAGACAGTCTGGAGCATGCGCAGATTGTCAGCAGTCCTGTCTAGGAAACATGAAGAACGGAGCTCCCAGAAGTCTATGCAGTTTAAAACTGCATAGACTGTCCTGGAACTCGCTGGGAAAATGAGTCGGGGTCGGACTGCAACGTCAGCAGTCTGGAATTCGTCAGGGATTTGGAAGATCTACTGCAGGTAAGTGTGTGAACAGGGATTTGGATGTATGGTGGTTTGCTACAAGAGGGTGTGTGTGTGTGTGTGTGTGTGTGTGTGTGTGTGTGTGTGTGTGTGTGTGTGTGTATGTGTGTGTGTGTGTGTGTGTGTGTGTGTGTGTGTGTGTGTGTGTGTGTGTGTGTGTGTGTGTATGTGTGAAAATGCCCCAGGTGCAATATACTGGTGGTTAGACTCATGGTGGTGTGTGTGTGCGTGAAAATGCCCCTGGTGCAATATACTGGTGGTTAGACTCATGGTGGTGTGGTAGGGAATACCTCAGGCTTGAACCCTGTGCCTGTATGCAGGTGTCAAAGACCTGAATTCCCTACCCACCACCATTTGTAAAAATAAAATTACAGATTTTTGCCTCATATTTGATCTGATCTGTTCCTCATAATATCTGTGGTTTGTAAATGTTGCAATGCTTGATATTTGATGGTGCAGTGGTAGTATTGTTACCACACAGCTGCAGGTTATCAGCTTTGATTCTTGGCTGGGGTGCCATCTTTGTGGGGTCTGTATCTTCTCCCTGTGTTTGTGTGGGTTTGCTTTTGTGTCCTCCCATCTTACATGACATGTCTGCATTATTTCTTCCTGGGCCTCTACTGAAAATTGTTTTTTTGTTCCAAGTCAGACTGTCCTGATTAACAAATGTTAAATAAAATTGACAGGCATTTGAATTTCAGACTTCAAGTTTCTGAATGTTTAATTCCTTACATATTTGATGGTGCAGTGGCAGTATTGTTGCTTCACAGCTATAGGTTTTCTGGTTTGATTCTTGGCTGGGGTGCTTTCTGTTTGGAGTCTGCATCTTATCCCTGTGTTTGTGTGGATTTGCTCTGGTGTCCTGCCATTTTACAAAGACATGTGTCTACAGTATTTCTCCCTGGGCCTCTGCTGAAAATTGTTTTTGTTCCATCAGAAGTAAAATTGACAGGCATTTGAATTTCAGACTTCATATTCTTCAGAAAATACATAGTAAAACAACTTTTTATTCTAGCAATAAATAGATAGTAACACAACCTTTTATTATAGCAATTTTCTTAGTTTATAAGATGACTATTTAAAATTTGTCCTTATTTTTGGGACTGTATTACCGTTATTGGCTTTGTCCACGTTTTTTGTGCTAAGGTTGACAGCTATAGAAAGAACTGAATTCACTGAATATGTTTGAGGGCTGTATTCCCTCATTACTGGGTTTGTCCAGGTGTTTTGTGCTAAGAGGTTGACAGCTATGGTGAGAACTGAATTCATTAAATGATAGCCATTTAAGTTTCAGTCTTCCTCTCTTTCACAAAACAGCTGATTTGGTGTAGTGGTATGTTGCTCTGACTGTTTTGCACAGGGACCTTGGCAGTAAAATGTATGGTGGTAACACAACATTTTTCTTTCACAAAGCAGGTGATTTGGCATAGTGGTATGTTGTTCTGACTCTTTTGCACAGGGACCTTGGCAGTAAAATGTATGGTGGTAACACAGCTTTTTATTCTAGCAGCTTTCTAAGATTATACAAGCAATGTTTAATGTGTCCCTGTTTTTTGCCCTTTTGACCCACCCCAATAAATTTGGCTTTTTCCAGATTTCTTGTGCTGCGAAGTTGAGATGCAGTTGAGTATTGAGTAGATTTTACAAGGAGCTGAGAGCTGCAGGGGAAGAGAAGTTTAGTGCTGATTATGCCAAGTCAGCTTGCATTGCTAATAGCACAACAGGTTGTGTACTTGTTTTTCATGCAGAAGGTTGTTGGTTCTACTCCCATAAGGAGTGAATGCTGCCATACTGAAAGTTAAGATACTAACTATGAGCCTGTTATCAGTTTGCCATACATTTCCTATTGCAATATTACTAGGTTATTTTTTATGTAATTTAGGCAATTTATTCCTCAGGGGCATCAGACACTTTATTTTTCGATGAAACCATGAAATATAAAGGTGATTGCTAGCAGCAACCTCTTCATTACAGATTTATTTAATGTGGAATTATTTAGATGACTTTTTTACTACTTCAGAGATTGTGCATATTTACTGATAATGGTGGACTGTAGAATTGTGCATATTTACTGATAATAGTGGACTGTAGAAGTTTGAGTAGACTTTTATGATGGAAATGTTCTGAATTGGGCAGTTTTGTCATTGGTGCATGCATTTTGTTTCATTGTTTACTGGAAAAATGTTTAAAGCAATAGGAAGGTGTATCAAAGAGCACATGTATGTTTCATATGCAAGGGGCCTATGATTTGAAATATAAAGGTGATTGCTAGCAGCAACCTCTTCATTACAGATTTATTTAACGTGGAATTATTTAAATGACTTTTTTACTACTTCAGAGATTGTGCATATTTACTGATAATGGTGGACTGTAGAATTGGCATATTTACTGATAATAGTGGACTGTAGAAGTTTGAGTAGACTTTTATGATAGAAATGTTCTGAATTGGGCAGTTTTGTCATTGGTGCATGCGTTTTGTTTCATTGTTTACTGGAAAAATGTTCAAAGCAATAGGAAGGTGTATCAAAGAGCATATGTATGTTTCATATGCAAGGGGCCTATGGGCAGTTTTGTCATTGGTGCATGCATTTTGTTTCATTGTTTACTGGAAAAATGTTCAAAGCAATAGGAAGGTGTATCAAAGAGCACATGTATGTTTCATATGCAAGGGGCCTATGATTTGAAAACAGCCCAGAATTAATCTTATCTGCCACGGGTAAAATGTATTTTCTTTGAATATGGGTTTCAATGTTGTTTCAATGAATGTGAGTTTCAATGAAAGAGAAGTTTTAATGCCAAGTTTGTTTAGCAGATGTCTTAGTGTTTGTGTTGTAAAATGCAAAATAAAACTTTCAAATGAAGTTCAAATCATCATAGAAGTAAATCAGTATGCACATTAGTGTTTATGGTAAATGGAGTGAAATAGCCAATCATTGGATCATTGGAATGGCTGCAGGGGGAGGCTCCATTTGACCATGGTTTTGTGAGGGGGAAGGGCGACAAACTTAGGCAGCCCCAGCTGAACCATACCTCCCAACTGCCCAGATTTTCACAGAATGAATAGATTTTTTGCTTCTTATTTTTGGTTTGTTCCTCATAAAATTTGTGGTTTTCTGGCAAATCATTTAGGAATTAAGTCACTAAATAATGACACACTGAGTTTCAGACTTCATAACCTTAAGAAAAATGCATGCTAAAGTAAGACCTGTTCTATCAACTGTCTCAGTTTATACAAGAGCAATTTTTAGTACTGTTTATATGTTCCCCCAATATATTTGGCCTTGTCCAGATTTATTGCATTAACAGGTTGAGAGGTACATGCAAATAAATTGCTTTATAGAATTAGGCATAGCCAAATCTCTCAACTGTCCCTGATTTTGGCTCAAAATGTTGCTCTTCCCCTAATGATCTCTCCGCAAAATAGCAATTTTGGAAGAAAACATGGAGGGTTTATAATTAAGAAATAACTGTAATAATCAGATGTTAAGTTGTCAATCTCGCCTTCATTCTTGCTTGATGGGTTCGGAGCCGATCCTCGGCTCTGACTCGGCACTTGCTAAGCTCGAGAGTCACTTTTACCTGCTCGATGCAGCCCCATATCCCATGATGCAAGGCGGTAAGTACCCAGATCTCGTTTGCCGCTTCGCTGATGAGGTCCTCCTTTTGCCAGCTCCTGGTAAGTGTTTTATATAATACTTTTTTAGCCCCTTTTTCAATTTAAACTTTATATTTAACGTTTTTAGTATATATTAAGCCCCTTTCTGACTGAAAGTTCCCTCACTCCTTAATTTTTTTAGTCAGGCCTTCTCCCCTCCCACCCCCCCCCCCCTTGTTAGGGTGTGTGTGTGTGAGAGGTTAGTTATCAATATTTATTTGGGATAACTTGTTCTTTGGGACTGTGTTGTGTGTGTTTTTGCAACTATGTCCAAAGAAAGGGTCTCAGGCTTTAAGAAGTGTGACTCGTGCTGTCAGAAGATGTCTCTGACAGACAGTCACACTTCTTGCTTATACTGCCTGGGACCTCTCCACCTGCAGGACTCCTGTGCGATTTGTCATTCTTTTAGCCAGAGAGTCCTGCAGGAGAGGAGAAATAAATTGATTTTAAGGGGCCTTCTTAAACCGGAGGGCTCTCCGGCTAAGTCGGCTCCGAGCAAGACTTCCAAGTCTTCCAAGGCCCAGGCTTCTGTGTCTAAGCCTGCGGCCTCGGATCCGACTCTTTCTGAGTCGAGATCGGCTCCGGCTGGAGCCGATCCTGGTTTGCTTAAACCTTCGGCACCGATGGCGACCTTCTTGCGACCCTCCCTCCTTCCCCCTGACCTGGACAGACCTTTTCTCTCTACATGGAAGAATGTTTCTTAAGACCATACAGTGCTGGTCCTCCAAAACCATCCTTCAGGCTTTTCTCTCCTTCTTTCTTCCTTTGGGAAATTTTTTATGCTAGGTGTTATTGCCTGTAGACAACAAACAAGATCTGGGTACTTACCGCCTTGCATCATGGGATATGGGGCTGCCTCGAGCTGGTAAAAGTGACTCTCGAGCTTAGCAAGTGCCGAGTCGGAGCCGAGGATCGGCTCCGAACCCATCAAGCAAGAAAGAAGGCGAGAGAAGACAACTAACATGGAACGTTATGGTAGGTACATAACTTCTCATTAGATTACTTTTATTTCAGAAATGCATGTAGATTCTTTTATTTTGTCAGCTGCTCAAGTTAGCAGTACTAATATTAAAGTATCCCTTCTTTGATAGGTTCTCAGCTGTATTGTGTTGCTATTTTATATTTTTACATCACATTTTTGGTCCATTTTTCATAAAATTGTGTTTTTTTGGCAAATTAGTGACAAATCATTAAAGACTGAAGTTAGAAAATAATGACAGACATTTGAGTTTCTGATTTCATACCATTCAGAAAATTCATACTAATGCAAGACCTCTATTATCTTTCTATGTTTACAAGAGCAATATTTTAAAAATTGTCCTTACTTTTAGGCCTTTGTCCCATTTCTTTGTATGGCTTTGTCCAGATTTCTTGCTCTGAGGTTGAGAGGTATGACAAATGTGTCAGGGCCATCACAAGTCAGCCAGAGACATTTCAAACTGTGACATACTTGTTGCACCCCACTCCCCCATGTAGTGACTCTGGATGTGTCGAAGCAAGGCAAGCAGTAGTTATGCAGTGTAAATGTGCAGAGTATCCCCCCCATCCAAGGTAGACACAAGTACTAGAGTGGCTTTTCATCTGTCCTTGATTTTTACAGAATGGTCTGGTTTCTGTCATATTTTTTGTACTGTTGATTTATGCTTATTACTCAAAGTGCCTGTTGCTCTGTGTTTAAGTAGCAATACTTTAATGACCATTAGGTAAGCTTGGCTGAGATTGCAAGATGCAAGTAAGCTTTAATAAGCATACCGTTAAAGAATTGCCAACATTGAAAGGCTTTCTGTTGCCATGTAGAGAATACTTAACTAGATAATGTATAAGCCTTGGGTATTGAAATGCATATACCAATATTTGTAATAAAGGACAGGATTACATTATTTTAAGAGTCTCATTACACTTGGAGACTTGCAGTCATCTCTGCAGGCATTGCCCGTAAACAGAATGCCAATCGTGTGGTCCATAACCTGTACAGTAATCCTTTTAGTGTGGTCCATAACCTGTACAGTAATCCTTTGAAGCAATGTATCTTGAGCTTATTTCTTGTTTGCTTTTCATTTTTTACTTTAATCATGTTTTCCCCATGAAACAAGTAGATGTCAGGCAGCAGGTCTTTTTTTTGGATAAGGAACATTTTTACAAGTGGGGGCATCAGAGATTTCTACTTTCAGCATGTTACTTGGTACTTTAATAAAGCTGAATATAAATTATAATTAGAACTGCAGTGCAAGAAGTGGTTTGAGTTGAGTGCTGCTTGTTTTTCTTATACTTGATTTTGACTGGCATTCCATTAATGTATTTTAAAAAAAGTAATTTATTTTTTCATGCCTCACAACCTTTTTTGTTTCCATCTAGATATTAAGCTGTCATGCAGCCAATGCATTAAAATATTTTTATTCTTCTACACTTCATTTTGTCTTGATTGGACTCTCATAATGATGGTTTGGCACCCAGGGCAATATATTTAGTTTTTGTGGTTTGGGGCATAGCTCCTCCCCTTTCTAGCTGACCACACCCCTCCCCATTGACCCCCACCCATTCAGCTGTCTCCTGCAGCCCCCCCTTTGATTTGAAGTCACCAGCCACCACTGCTATTTTGTTTAAGTCTGGCAGAAAGATGGCCCTTTTATAGAGTACCTATCAATAAGAATCTTTCTTTTTCTGTTGATAGATGGCATATCACACAGACATGGACAAAATGTGCAAATCTGTCTGCTCTTAGTAAGGACAGGCAGTCAGCAGTGTTATGTGCATGGTATTCATCAACTAAACAGGCAGCATGCCGACACAAAAGTAGAGCTTGTATTCTCATTCATGGATTTCTCATTAATTACTCATACGCTTATTTCACTGTAGTTTGAAGGCAACAGTACTGTGCAATTTATATATATAAACAAAGATTTAGCACTTTTGACCATAAATCTGATTTTTTTTATTAATAAATTACATATTCTTTCTGCTTTATAGATGGTTTTCAGCAATGAATTCCTTAACCTCAGCATTTTATATCATGTTGTAATTTACCAACTTTTCTGCATTTTGTCCAGGCACAGTTATTTGGCGTGGGTGTTTTTTAACTCTCACTTATAGTTTTTTGTTCACTAATACAGTTCTGCACAAACTTTAAAACAGCAAGTCAGGCAGTGATAAAATGACACCTGCTTGCTTTACAATATGCCACCTTAGTTGTCACACATTGCAGAAGTCTAACTGTAAAACGTTCCCTACAAGTCTATAAAAGGTAGGTACTTTGTGTGGAAGCTTATGATTTGTGAGGAAAGGCAAAAAAAGTTCTTCTGCTGACATTTATTCACAGACTGTTACTAGGCTAATGACCCATGGGGCCTTTCTAAGCCTAGCCAGGTTTTCCTGAAAGAATAATAATGTCTTGCATCCAAATAAGACGTTGAGGGCCAGGCATTTATAAGATACCTATCTATAAGGGACATGGGTGCCAGGCCTGGTGTACATTTTCTAGTCCCCATTCACTTGTCTAGGTTACACTTACACTGGTTAATAGATGAGCTCAGCTTCACATAGATGGGAAGCCTGTTCCATACGAGGGGCAGTCTCTGAGACACATCTGTCTCTCCAGCATGTTCTGTTTATGTCCCATACAAAATTCAGATCCTTACACCTTGTATTTCTAGTACTTTTTGACTAATAAATATGTAGGAAATTCATAAGTGTGGGGTTTGCTGATGCCTTGTAAGCCAGGAATAGATCACCCCTTAGCAGCCTGTTGAGACTGAGAAGAGGGAAAGGGCTTTTAGGTGCTCTGAATAAGGCAGGTTTGTTATGCTTTGTATTCTTTTTGTAAGGAACCTTTGAGGTTGCACTAGTTGCTGAATATACCTGGTCAGGTGCATACCAAAGGGAGCATCATACTCTGATTGGTCTGATAATGGTGAGACACCAAAAAAATAATAATAAAATAAAAAAATAAATAATAAAAAAAAAAAGCTGGGGAAAGCAGTCATCTACTACACCTTGGTGATAAAGCCTCCAAGAATTATTAAAGTAGAAGTGTGTTGTTTTAAAATAAATGGTAAAGTGAAAAGTTCTGAAATATGTCAAACTGCTACCTTCTTAGTGTTTCTAAATGATAATATGAAGATTCTAAACTTAAAATATGTTAAACTTCTGCCTTCTTTGTGTTATCTGTATGTGTTCCTGTCAAACTACGTTTCAGAGTGCTACCAGTTAAAAGAAAATGGGTTATTATCCTAGTATAACATAAGACCAAATTCTCTAGGAACAAGGCATTTTCTATTAACCACAACTCCAAAAATGTGTACTTTTCCATGCTGAAATTTAACTTTCACCATTTTTTAAACTGAGGCCACATGGCAGTACAAAAGGGGAAGGAGCAGAGTAAATTACTAAAGGGATGCAGCAGACAAAACTGTGTCAAGAGATAGTTAATATGAACTGAAAGGTGCATCTTAGATTCACATAGACAGTGCTACTGATCCAAGTTGAAACTAAGTACAGTAGTTTTGTTCCTCATCGTGGTTCATTTGTAACAAAGACCAATAAAATGTATAGACTGTCTCCTATAAGACAATAGGAATTGACTATTTCACATTTAAATCAAAATCAGTAATATCACTTACTGAATATAAACCATGTTGAAATGAAAGACATAAAATAAAGAAATTCCCCGAAAGAAACCCATTGTACTGCACATGTATTATAACAGCACAAATAGCTCATCAGTCTGCATGTAAATTTAATCCCATAGTGCACCTGCATGATTCAAAACATAAAGCTGTCAAAATAACTTAATATGACATCCAGATAACTCATTATAAAATCTCTGTTAATACATTTCATATTAAATGGTCCATTTGTTACATTAGAAGATCACTTGGGAATAGGCTAAATAAGTTGATAGCCATCTTATCAAAAACTGCCCCTTTCTTCATTGTAGTATGGCCTTGGTTTTGATATATTTAGAAAAGTGGAGGCGGAGTGAAACCCTCTCCATAGAGTTCCAAGAGCACCAGTCCCTAGCAAAAATGTATAGTTTAAAGGGGCACTTTTGACAAGTTCTCCTACTCAGACAGTTGGCTTTCAAAGAGATGGACCTGAAATTATATCTAATTATAATTAAGTGTTTGGAAAATAAAACAAAACTCACTGTTATTTTAAATGGTCAAAAGTATGTTTTTCCTGCTGCAGAAAGAACAGAAACTATAGAAAAGGACTGCAAACAAGCAGCTTTTTCTTCTTCTTTCAGCTTTTCCCAGTTAGGGGTCACCACAGCAGATCACCTGTCTGCTCATGATTGGCAGTAGAGTTTTACGGTGTTGAGTTGCCAGCCTGATGTCCAACCTTCTATGGAAGGCACACACATGCACACCTAGGGATAATTTAGAGTGTCCAGTCCACCTACAGCATGTCTTTGGGATGTGGGAGGAAACTGGAGCATTGGGATGAAACCCACGTGACCACAGGGAGGACAGGCAGACTCCGCACAGAAGGCACCCCAGCCAAGGATCGAACCGGAGAACCTTTTGCTGTGAGGCGACAATGCTAACCGCTGCACCACCATGGCTGCCCACTGCAAACAAGCAACAACAGAGTTAAATAAAATTATGGAACATTTTCATAAAGGGATGTCACAAATGTGTGGTGCGCCTCAGGAAAATGTGCACAAAGGTCAGGTAATGTGACAACTATAAAGATGAATCACATCAATAATGAAAAATTCACAGCTGTAAAACTCCTTAACCTGCCATTGTTTAACACAGACTGTGATGCATATAATATAAACTAAGAAATGGATAACCAGATATAATTATTTCACTGCCATAATTCTAGAGATGAAATGGGGTGAAGAAAATCCACCAGTGAGTCACAGAAACAGAAACTTCACATAGCTTTATAAAAAATATATTCAATCATTAAGTTATTTCATTCTTGAAAACTATCAGACTGATTCTCAAAACTCCATATACCACAAATATGCTTAAAATTCAGTTATTCAGTCATTACTTTATTCAATATGTAAATGATTCTACAATGATTTGCAATGACAAATCAATCTGTGAAGTCCAAAACTTCATACAGACTGCTTTCACATCTGTTAAAACTTGAATCAGGGACTCCAATCTCATGCTTAATGCTACAACAACCAAACTTATGATCTTTCCCCAAAATTCTTTCCCACTAGCAAAAGCAACTTCTCTCTCATTCCAGCAAATGGAACCACCATCAATGTTGTTTCACATACCAAATTACTAGGCCTTATGATTGATGGCAGACTGAAAAGTTTGGTAGTCACATTCATGAAGTAAAAAAAAAATCACCAGAAACTGGGCATGCTTTATAGAGCCAAACATTATGTTACTAATTATACCAGAAAATACATTGCCTCAGTCTTTCCAACTTGTCCATATGCATGTCTGTTCTTACTAACCTACATATAATCCATATCACTAAACTCAGCAAACATGACAAAATTGCCACCAACTCTACTGCTGAAGCTAATCACTGTGACCTACTTAAGCAACTTAAATGGCTTGAGTTTACCTTAGCTTCATTAACTTGAAACATGCACACAGAATTTTCTACTATTCTGATACTTGTCCTACTCTTAACTCTTACCTTGGTACCATCCAACTAAGTCCCTTAGAGCCTCAGAAAAATCCTTATGCAATGTATCCACAATTGGCAACTCTTATGGCAAATCTCTTTTATCAAACTGTGTGGCAAAACTCAAATTTCCTTCCACCACTTATCTGTGAAATCACCAACCACAGATAATTCAAATTCCAGTTAATCTAGTATTTCTAAACTAGTATTTACTCTCTAACTAGATATGAAAGTGCTCTTTCCTACCATGTTTAATCTCCTTAAATTCTAAAATTCATTCCAATATCTTCTCTGATTGTCATCCACATCTAAACTATCACCTAAATCTCACTCCATTAATTACATCAATATGTCTATATCAGTAATTTTTCTAATCTCTTCCCCTTCACAGTTTGCTCATAACCACTATTGGTATTTACTAATACTATATAATTCTGTATAGCAATAGAGATACTCTCATGCAAATACTAACTTTCTCTCTGAGTATCTTTACAAATGAAATTGAGTAATTTTCATTACATTATTCCACTCTGTGGTCTTTTCAATTCTTTTCAGCTGACTTTTACAATTGTATAACTTGTAATTGAAAGTCTTTTATGCTTTTTGTTTTCTGTTGTATTTTTTACTTTAGTTTTCATTTAATTCTTAGTTTCTATTGTCAAGATATACTTAATACTATGTTATTTATTTTAGCTTGCTATTGCTGTTAACTTGTTGGAACTTTTCTCCCCAGGCCTCCATGGAAAATGGGTCTTTTAAGACCCAGCCAGATTTTTCCAGTAAACGAATGTATATAAAGAAAATTCAAGTCATGCCACACAAACCAATAAAAATGTTTAAGTTATATTGTTTGCTTGTTAACATTCCTTTTCATCTTTAAAAATGCACATGCAATTACCTTCTGCATTCATACCAGATGATACATGCAAATTTAACCTGACTCATCAACTCAGTTCTCTAAAATCCAATCATCTTCTCTGCTACCCCATCTTTCATGTTTGAACGCATGGCCAATGACAAAAAAAAAAAAATATGCTGAAAATCACAAATTGCAGACTGTGCATAAGTAGGGCAATGAGACTATTTTATTTGACAGCATACATATGTTCATATATCCTGTATCTTAACTTTCTAGACGTTTTACCCAAATAGAATGCACATGGTTGAAAAGACCAAAAAATTTGAATTACAGGCGAAAGAACCTAGCGACCCAAGCGCCCCTCCTTTAAACATAGTAAATGGATCTGTCTGTACTGTATCTACACATGCTACAAATAAAACACTTAACGCTCCTCTTCTTCTTACTAAGATCTGACTGCTGGGTGTTTCATTTTTTATATAAATTCCTTGATCTTGTTTATAAAATTTGCCCTTTTACCTATTTGTGTTACTTCCGGACCATCGGAGAATATTCTCCAGCTGTTACCAATAACCAATTTTATATTCCCACTGACAACAGGATACACTATGAATATAGCCATGTTCCATTTATTCCCATTATCTTTTTCTTCAGCATTCTTATCAGTGTGGACTTATGTAATTATTTCTCATTTTATCTCAAAGAATATTGGGGATACCTCCTAACTTTAATCTAATAAATCTTCCAATGCTGACTCAAATGCATAAGTGGTAGTAAAGTTGTTAATTTTTAAACTTTGACCCTTGAGGACATATATTTTCATATATCTGGGATGCATACTGAAAGAATGTGGCAGTAAATTAAATGAAGTGGGTTTCAAATGCACCTTTGTTTCTAATTTATTTTAAAGTTCATTCTTATAAATGATTAAATAAAAAAATGAACTATTAAAAAACCTTCCAATCTATCACCACTATTCTAGATAAAAAATGTATCAAACCTCAGCAAAAAAGTCACCTGTTTATAATCCACTAATGTATATAAAGAATTACACTTCCAATAGGCTATAACCAAATTAAGGAAATCTGGGGCCATGATGGCTCTCATGGCCACTCCCATTTGTTCTTGAAAATAACTATTAAAAACAAAAAAATATATATCTAATACCTGTTGCATATAGTCATATAAAAAATTCTCTTCCTGGACATAAAATTCATTACTTTCCATCAATAAACTGGTCTTCCATTCAACTCTTAAATTATGAGGTACAACAGTATAAACAGCTTTTACATCCATGACAAACAAAATCATATATTTTATTACAGTTGCTTTCGTTAACTTCTCCAATAAGTGGAAAGTATCTATGATGTAAAACCTTGAACTTTATCCAAACCATAATGTGTCTTGTCCAAAATCTTAGGCATCAATTCTAGTTTTGAACTTTGTGAATACAAAATCAGTCTCATTGTGGGTTTACTAACATTATGATTTTTGGGTATGTCAAAAAATGCCCCACTTTTTTTGGTTCCTTAACTCTAAAAAAGTCTGATATTAATTTTGAAATAACTCCACAGTATATATTTCCATAAAGCCAGGAATCAATATTTCTGTAGGCTATCAAAATCACTTTTTTATTAACTGGTTTGTAAAACTGATCATCAAGCAGTGTCTTCATTGACTTTTCATAAACTGGAAAGTTCATAATCATAGTATCCCCACCCTTGTCAGCTTTCATCACCCTAATAATGCTCTTCTCAGAGCTTAAATTAATGCTTCTTCCACCCTTAATAAATTGTAAAATCTTCTGGAGTGTTAATTTTTAACATTTTCCCAATATCTTTGTCACAGCTGTTAGCAAAAGCTTGCATCGTGGGGTATAAATAGAGGGTAAACATACTGGGAATTAAAAATCACCTAGATGTTTATCATATTGATCACTGCTGCAGTAGCCTTAGGTATATGGGTTATATCCTACCAAGGATATAACAGCCAGCCAGCTTCCAAAGCTTCAGGGCAACTTCTATTTGCCCAAACTGTCAAGCAGCTTGAGCTGACTTGACTGAGACAAGTTTGGGCATGAAGCCCTTCAGAGCTTAACTACCACTGAAAAGTACAATCCCCTGAGGCTTTCTAGGATTGAAAGTCAGCTCATGATTTGCCTTGCTAGGCAGATAAATTCCCTTTGAGAAAAAAGAACTTCCATTTTTTTCATTTAGTTTTTTTTTATTACTTTCCTGTTCAAGAAAGTTATTTTAAAGCTAGGAGTGTTGTGTTTTAATGGACTGTCTCATGACTGTAACACACTTTTAAACTGAGCATTTGTTTTTTCCTGTCAGTTTAACAGTAGTGTAAGGTAACTCAAAACATTGTTTTCTGTGGAGAAATGGTATTTATTTTACTTTTGTGGGGCTGACATCATTATGTTTCAAAGTGTTTTTACTGTTTTTTTCTGTAAAAAGGTAACTTTTTTGAACTGGTAGTATTTAATGGCAATTGCTGGTTGTCTTCACTGAGATAGAGGCACCATTTTTGGCTTGACTGTGAAACAGACTATTGGCTCTTCTTACAGCCACAAAAACAAAAAAATTAAGTGAACACAATATGCATCAGCTGCTGGTGAGTGATTCTGTAGTCATTTGTTGTACCTCAGACCACTCATCTTTTACCCCAGATCCCTCTGGTGTAGCAGCTAGAGCCACTATGGATCCAGGGTTAGCCACACCCTCTGCGGCTGATAGGATCCTCTCAGTGGAGACCCACTCTTTTCAGTCCTGGGAAAAACAATGGGGAAGGTTTTCCTGTGGTGCCAGAATGCTGTACCCATCCCTGGGAAGCTGCTGCTTCCATTAGTAACATGGTTATCCCAATTTTTCCTGTCAAAAACAGACAAGAAACCAAACATGTAGCTACTCTTCTCAATTTTCTTTGGTTAGGAGTAGTTTACTGGGTCTGGCTTATGATTTAAGTTAGGCTATTTGTCTTTCTTGTAAAGTAGTTTCTGGTAAAAGTTAAGAAGGATTCATCTTTTCCTGAGGAGATTCAAGATTTTGAATCTGAACAGGGAGATGCAGGGACAGATACAGGGCTTTTTCCTCAGATTTCTGATTCCATCTCAGGGGAGAACTCATTTCTGGTTCCACCTATGGTGGTTTCTGTTTCTCTAAGATTATTGGTAGAATGTGCCAGTGATTTCAGTAGGAGAACACAGGTTTCTCTGTCCCTCTGAAAATACTATGTGTTATTACAGAAGGATATTCCACAACCTGCACCCATTCCTCATGTTCTGTCTGCTTTAGAAGCTGTTTGTATGTTACTGCCTTCAGCTTTCCTGATAGTCAGTCAACTGCCCTAAAGGCAGATGGGATGTTTAAAGTTCCTCAGTCTTTTAACTTTTTATACACTATTCCCAAACATGACCCAACAGCTACAGCTTTAGATCTGATGTTGTCATTTTCATCAATTTCTCAACTGATGGACCTCATATCAGACTCGGACGTTTTAGTAGGCTGACAGATCTAGCTCACAAGCTCCTCACATTACCCATAATGCTCCACTCTCCTGGTATACCCTCAGATCTCATTTGTTGCCACATCATTTGGATGCAGATTTCTGCTCTCAAGCTATGGAGGGTAACCACATATTGTTATATCCTTTTTAGTGAGCTTGTATCTAATATTCCTTTCCTTTTCTTTCCTTTATTTTTATATAAAACTTGCTTATTTATTTATTGCATTTATTTACCAGGAAAGTCCACTGGGCCTGAAGTGAGCCCATTTTCAGTGGAGGCCCAGGGAGAAACACTCCACATTTAATTACATACAGGAGAGTTTACACAACAATACAGAGTATATAAAACAGTAGTAGTACATTAAAATAAAATAATAACCACATAGAATACATTTTGAAGATAATATGGAATACATTTGATAACAAGAGTGAAAAATTGTTTTACAGTCATGGTTTGAATGTAGGACTAGAAAAAGTATATATATGTAAGTAATGATATTAACAGCATGTAGGAATTAACTTAAAGGGTAAAATGGAGGAGGCAGAAGGCCTACGGCAGGGATAATGCAGGCTAAAATGACAGCAGAAGAAGCTAATGTGGTAGAGAGAAGGGGAAGATAGACTAGTGATAGAGAAGAGTAAAGATTCAGAGAGGGGGTCAGTTTTTAGTGTTGACTGTCAGGGTGCAGGTGCATATCCAGTGTGACGAGAAATGAAATTTGAGGGATTTTTTAAAGGAAGCAGGATTACTGATAGTCCTTATTGAAGTAGGGAGATTATTCCATAGCTTGGAGACAGTAAAAGAACACAGCATTTGGCTGGCTGAGAGCTTAGGTTTCTGAACATTCACTAGCATTTTGTTTTCAGACATAAGTTGTCAATTAGGATTGTACATGGTCAGAATGGAGGAGAGGGATGGGCAGGCTGCTGGATAGTAGATGAGTTTATAGGCAGTGGTTAGTTGTAGATATGTGAGGTGGTAGAGGAATTCAAGCCAATTTAGTTGATGCAGAGAGGAGCAGTGGTGTGTGGTGAATTTAGCATTTGTAACAAATCTGGCAACTTTGTTGTAGCATGAGTCAAGTTTAGTTTTTAGGGAGGACTGAATATTGGTGAGGATGGGGGGCACCATATAAGAGAATTGGAAGCAGGAATGATAGGGCAAGAGCCTTTTTAGCAGAGAAGCAGAGAAAGTGGTTTTGCCTACAAAGGACTCCTAGCTTTTGATGTTTTTTTTATGTTACTATAGATATGAAGGTCAAAGGTTAATTTGTCATCAGTGACGACACCACGCAATTTGGTACTAGGGCCAACTTCAATAATAGTATTATTTTGAGAATGAACAGGGAATTCAGACTTGTCAATTGGTTTGTATTTTTTGGGGTAAATATTAAGAGTTTAGTTTTGTTGGAGTTGAGGGCAAGATGGTTTTGTAACATCCAGGTTTCAGTTGAGGTGAATGCTTCCTGGGTTAGCTGCTGTAGTACAGAGGCAGATTTAGAAGAGCAGATAATAGTAGAATAATCTGTGCATTGGATAACAGTATTGTGGGTGAGACTAGTGTGGAAGTCATTGATAACTATACTGAATAGAAGGGGACCCAGTATAGATCCCTGGGGTACCCCTGTATTAGTATTGATGAAAGTGGAGGAGGAGTGCTGCCAAATACTAGATCATTGCCTGTAGCTAAGATAGTTAGAAAACCAGTGGAGGGCGGGGGGAGAGATGCCAAGCTTGGAGAGTTTAGCAAGCTGAAGGAAGTGGGAAACTGTGTCAAATGCTTTCGATAGATCAAGAAAGAGTGCAGAGACTAAGCAGCCATCATTTTGAGCTCTGTTAACTGTCTCCAGGATGGAAATGAGGGTAGTATTAGTGCTATGTCCTGGCCTAAAGCCATGCTGAGTGGAGGAAAGGAGTTGGTGTTTAACCAGGTGACTAAGGAGCTGAGTATGAATGCACTTCTCTAGCATTTTTGAGATGGGGAAAGAATGGCGATAGGTTGGAAGTTTGAGATGTCAGACTTATTGCCACATTTAGATGTCAGACATGCATGATTCCTGAATTTACCTATTAATGAGAATACTGATGGGATAAGCTAAGGAAGGGGCTGATAGCTGTAAGAATTATGTAGGTAAATTATCTGGGGCATTAGTACATGGCTTTAGTTTATGAAGGAGTTTTTGTATGGATGAGGTAGGTATGGGAGAGAGTGAGAAAGTGGGTATTGGAGTAGACGGGGTATGTACTACTGGAGGTTGTAGTGTGTCTGTGTTGATCGGTGGGAAGATGGAAATGGGCTTAGCAATGATGTCTATAAAGTATGAGTTAAAGTGTGAGGCTAAGTCAGAGGGTGTTTTTTCTGGGTTTGGGCATGGATTATGGCTAGTTCCTGGATGGAGTAGGGAGTTGACTTAATTCCAAAATTTTTTGAGGTCTTATGTTGATTTTGGAGGGTTTGCAAGTATTCCTTTTTGTTTTTGAGAACTAATCATTTAGCCTGATTGTGAATTTGTTTATATTGCATGAGATTGGAGGCAGTTTTCTTTTTCAGCCAGGCTTTCTAGGCTTTGCCCCTAGAGGATAGCATGTTTAGTCTTGACTCTTTTTAGCCGGAGAGAGGCAAGACTATTTAGGATCTTAAAAAATGTGGAAATGAAGAATTCCATAGCTTCATTAAGTAGGAGACATTTTAGTGGACTCCAGTTAGCACTTTGCAAAATTTCATTAAAGGTAATTGGGGAGAAATGGGATAAATCTCGGGTGTGTCTGTATTGATGTATGTTTGGTATAGTGGTGGGCTTACGTGTTATGAATACTGGAGAGTGGCCACTTATACTATTTGGGAGTGTACCAGAGGAGAAGATTTTATTTGGGTCAGAAACCATGATCCAGTCCAGGATAGAACTATTGCTATTTTTATTGTCAAGTCTGGTAATGTCAAAAATTACAAACTCACAAAGTTCTCCAATTCAGGATGGTGCTGGTAAGTTGACACACACACTGGTGAAGAATGGTAAATCCCGCTATGCAGCTCTGGAATAAATAAGTCCTTTCTTATTCAAGGGTTATCCAAACAATTGCCACATTCAAGCATCCAAATATAAATAGTGGACAAAAGGTAGAACTAAAACCAAACTGGACCAAACAGGGCCAGAAGTTTATTAAAACATTAAGCAACACGGTACAAAAATACTGCTTTTCGTCCTTTCACCATACAAAGACTTCTTCAGACAAATGGTTCTGCACAAGAACCCAGCCTGTGTTATAAAGACAATTTCAAATTCAAATTGTGCCCCTCCCCTGATACAATCCGAATGACCTCATTTCCTGATCACAAAGCATTTGTCATTTCCTCTTCCTAGTTATACACCCATTCAGTAATATACACAATTCACTTGCAAGAACAAGAATAAGGTTAAAACATTAAAATGAAATGAGTGAAAATACAATGAGTAAAAATACACAGAATTAAATCCCCATTTCAAGTATAAAGTCACTAAACAAGTATGAGTAATATGAACTACAAGACTAACAAGTCCAAACATACACATTTAAGCGTTTGAACATTATGTCATTATGTCACAGAGGTAAGGGGGGGGGGGGAGTGTTTGCGACATAATGATGACATAATGGTAAGTAACTCTACTTTCTGTTGACTTCTAACAGAATTTAGTACTATAATGTATAAGAACCAGTCGATCATAAAACAATGAAAAGTAAAACTTGAAGTAAACATTTTGTGACAAAATATGCTGAAAATAAAATGATGAAATAGCAATATAAATATCACAAGTATATGTTATATATGTATGTTGAACATTGGAAATGAAGTGCATGTTCAAACGTTATATGCTCTACCAAGTCTGCATGTATCACAATAAATGTCAGAGGTAAAATAGCCTATCTATTCAATGCTCTCAATTTCAAAATACTAGAAATAGAATATTGCTCATTTAGCCCTGGTACTGAGCAGGCTCTTGTACGAAGTTGCCACAACAGTTCTAGTCTCTCTAGAAGCAGGGGGAGTCGGTCCCCCTCTATCATTGTGAACACATTCACCTATTGCTCTAAAGCCAAAGGTATGATTCGAGAATGTCGCTGTGTGTCTAGCTAAAGCATTAGTCATGTTACCAGTTCGCATACTATATAGGTGTTCGTACACTCTTTCCCTCAGTCTCCTCTCAGTTTTACCAATATAGAATGAGGGGCATGCTTTACAAATAGCTACATATACCACATTCTTTGAATTACAGTTGAATTTACCTTTGCTGATGTATTGCCTATTTCTCAGTGTAAAATGTTTGCCTGTGTCCATGTGAGTACAATACCTACACATATTGCATTTATTCATGCCTAACATAGATGACCTACAGTTATTCATTTTGCTTGTTTGCAAGATGCTCTTTATGTTTGTTCCCTTCCTGTATACTATTTTAACTCTATTTGGTAGTGCACTTGGGAGTCTCTCTTCATCTAATAAGAATTTCCAATTCTTATTAATAATGTCTGAAATTTTGTAAGCGTCCAGACTAAATGTTGTAATAAAGCAAAAACTATTAATGTCAGCATGTTCCTCCCTATTAAGTGGTTCACTTAACATGTCACCTCCGTTAGTTGTACTACTTATATTTTCTCCCAAAAGTGGTATGTATATATTTTTCATGCGTTTCAGTGATACTTCCCTTATAAGTGCATCCACCAAGGTAGGAGGATATTTCCTCCTCAAGAACATACCTCGCAACAATTCACACTCGAGGTCAAAATCGGTTTCCCTGGACACCATTCTAGCTGCCCTCACCAGTTGGCCTTTCACAACAGCTCTCTTTTGAGTCACGGGATGGCAGCTAGAATAGTGTAAAAAGGAGTTTGAGTATGTTGGTTTCCTGTAGATCCTTTATACAAAGGTACTAGTTTCCAAGTCCTTTTCCAAGTATACATCAAGGTATGCAATTCTACTTATATGAAAGCTGTGTGTAAAAGATAAAAAGTCGGTGCTATCATTGAAATGGATAAGTAATTCATTTGCAACTTTAGAATTGCCCTTAAGCAATATAAAAATGTCATCCAAAAATCGAGTGTAATACCTGATGTTGCTGGCCACCTCTAAGTGGTGAAGTACATAAGTTCTCTCCCAGTGTGCCATCACCAAATTGGCGAAACTGGCCCCACAAGGAGAGCCCATCACTACACCTATTTTCTGCACAAAATATTCCCCACCAAATGTAAAGTAGTTGTTATCCAACACAACCTCAAGCAGTTCACATAATAATGAAACCAACGCAGTTGTGGCCCCCATTTCGAGTAATAACTCTCTCACCCATTCGACCCCCATGCTTTGTGGTATCGATGAATATAAGTCCTTAACATCTATAGTTAAGAAATTTAACTCTCGGTCGAATGGAATGGAACTAATAGATCTCAAAAATGCCCAGGAGTCCTTACATATCTGTGGGAGCTGGCATACAAATTTCTTTAAATGATAGTCTATAAATTTAGCTATTGGGTAAGTTATACTACCTCTAGCATCTATCAAGGCTCTCAATGGTGGGTCGGAAATAGATTTGTGAATCTTAGGGATCCCGAAAACAGTCGGGATCTTTGGAAATGCCATGAACAGAAAAATATGTGTCTTTGTCTATTCTAGCCTCTACAAAAAGTTCCTCAATCAGTGCTCTTATCCTGTTATATGCTACGTTCAGTTCATTTTTAGATACACTTTGATATGTATTTGTGTTAAGGATCCACTTAATCCTGTTATTATAGTCTGGTACATCAAATATAACTAGACCACCTCCCTTATCTGGTTGGACAACCCTAACATTGGTGGTCTGGATCAACTCTATACATTGTTTCTCTTCGTTTGTAATGTTATTAGTAATTGAATTATTACTAGGTTGTACATTATTCAAACAGTTAAAAATGTCCCATTCGCATATTTTTTCAAACAAAGCTAATGATGTGTGCATTGGTGGACAAAAAGAACTAGACACATAAAGTGGATCAGGTGCTCATTGTGAGGCTTTACTAGGGCCAAATATGAAATGCAAGTTGAGTCTTCTCATGAATAACTTTAAGTCCACCATAGTGTGTGCAATACTAGCTCTTGTAGCAGGTATAAATGTTTGACCCTTCGCAAGAAAATCAGCCATTATTTTGTCAACCTGAATGGTGGAAAAATTATAAATACAAAAGTCACCTTCTGAATTCTTGACAATTTCAGGTACTGGAACCGGTCCTGGATCAGAGTCAGCATCATGGGCGTCTGTTGAAGATGGAAAAATTATTTCTTCCATGAGTTCGCGTACTTTACCTGTTGACCCCACCTCAAATTGTAGTTCGAGGCAGGCATTGGAAAATTTTGCCCTTTCTCCTTAGTCCCTCTATTCTGGTTCCTGGCATTTGATGAAGGAATTGCCTGGTTGCCCTGAGTATGCTCACCCGCTACCTCGTTGTTCTCATTAAGGTTCACATCATCCCCTTCGATGTTATTATGTCGATTCTCCATAGAATTATCATTCCCTGATTGAGATTTGGGGGGGGGGGGATAAGCTGCATTCAAACGGTAAGCTTCTTTGTCTCTGTTTAGTTTCTTAATTTTGATAGATTTAAGTTTGACAAGATGCTGGTCAATGCTAGTAAAACAACGCTCATAGTTGAATTTATATCTAGAAAAATCCAGACTTGACTTTAGCGTTGAGTCTAATGCATTGAGTTCTTGCACTAATTAATCAGCCCATGACTGATAATGCTTAGATATTAAAGTCATTAGCTCAAAGCCATGTTTATCAAACAAAGAGATAAGGTCCTTGTGAAAGTCAGTCCCCCCCACAAGGCCAGTTGGATACTGCCATGATCTCAGTCCTTTTGGGACAATTCTCTCACTGAGACATTCCTTAAAGTAGGCAAGTTCAACTTGTAGTTTCTTATATTTGTAAAGTTTAGCATCAAATTCTTTCAATAAGTTAGTTACTAGTTGCCCCTCGGGTTCATTAATTTGAAGACGTTGGTCATTGGTGTCATTAGTAAAAGACACTACAGTTCCTAACCACTCATCTAGGTTTAATGCAATAGGTTGCCTCACGTGGTGCTGTTCATCACCAGTTCATTGGATATTATTTCCGTCTAAACGTTGCATCCCAGACCCCTCAAATAGGGTCAAGTGAATAGAAATGTTTTAGTTCTACCTTTTGTCCACTATTTATATTTGGATGCTTGAACATGGCAATTGTTTGGATAACCCTTGAATAAGAAAGGACTTATTTATTCCAGAGCTGCATAGCGGGATTTACCATTCTTCACCAGTGTGTGTCAACTTACCAGCACCATCCTGAATTGGAGAACTTTGTGAGTTTGTGTATGCGTTCCCAAGTTTGCTGAATGTCAAAACTTAGCTGAGTATAGATTTGAAGGTTGATGTCTGAAGAGGGATTGTTATTGGAGATATCTAACCAGTTAATGTTAATGTCACCTACGATGACGGTTTCATTTTTTATATTGTTGGCTGTCCAGGCAAGAATGTCTTCGAGAATAGGAATATTGTTGCCTGGGGGAATATATATGACTATGATACAAAGGCTTTTACAGTCATTCAGTTTTAGGAAAGTAATAAGTAATTCTGCGATGGAAAAAGGGAAATCGGCTTTGAATATGGAATCACTGTAAAAGTGCTTGGATATAATAAAGCGATGCCTCTGCTTTTTTTGTGAAGTCTATCTGTTCTAAGGCACCAATAGTTTGGGGGTAGAAATTCAGAATCCTTTATATATGGTTTTAGCCAGGTCTCTGTTATGGCTGTAAAGTCTGGTTTATATTGACATAGAAAAGGATGGCAGGTGCTCCACAACAATTGAAGCAAACCACTAAATATATATTAAAATAAACTCTTTATTCCACAAAGTAAGCGCTTTCGTGTCTCCAAGGGCACTTCTTCAAACTTAAAACAATAATGAAGCACTCCAATTCCATTTAAATATTGCATCATTTCAAAAAGAAGCCAATGAAATACCTAATAAAATGCACATGTTAAAAAACTCTTAAAGTCACATTACTCTTGTATAATCCCTGTAATGTTGCTCTAGATAGCATCCTGTAATGAAATTCTTAATATAAAGAATATGTAATAATACTATAAAATAAAATCATAGACTTCTACCTTGTGAAACACTGCTAATGATATCAAATAATTCCTAGAAACCTTACTTCAAGCATATTTACTATAACCTAAATATTCTCGTTCTTCAGTTTTTCAAAACACTACATATAAAATGACAAGACAATGCATATAGAGAATAATGTTGTAGAATGTATATTAAAAAGTATATATACATATATGTATGTTAATATATATACACATACATATATGCACATATATATAACATAATAAAATATAATATCATATGTGAAATCAATGCTTTAAGGCTCGGTCCAATAAGAATTATTTCAAAGAAACTCTATCATTCAGACCGTGTCCTTTGTCCTATTGTAGCCTAACTATCCACTTTCCTTCTTGTTTCTCTGTATAATTGGTTATATTACCTAACCTCTCTGTGGGGTATACTAATTGTAACACTAGGAACTTGAAACTATGTGTTGTGTCATTTTTGGAGAACATGTCTGGCTAATGCATTGCCTTCATTCTCTTTATTAATGGCATAAACCTGTTCCCTTATCCTTTCTCTAAATGTCCCATTGGTCTTCCCTACATAGAAACTATTGCATTTCTGGCATGTAGCCAGATAGATCATGTTCCTAGACTTACAGTCAGTATAATGATTGAATTCATATTTGATGTGTGTATCTGGATGTACAAAATAATTCTTATTAGCTATGAAACTGCACTGATTGCAATTATGGCATGAGAAAGTTCCTTTCCTGGAGGAATCCACTTTCTTCCTAACATTTTTCTCATAGCATAAAATTCTTTTTAATGATTTAGTATTCCTATAACTGAAACTAGGATGTGTTCCTACCATCTCCTTAATGTGTTCATCCAGCAGTAATATGTCCCAATTCTTCCTAATTTTCTCTGTCACTGTATTATTATTATTAGTATAAGGGATAGCTAACCTCTTCACTGTCGTGGTGTCGATGGCCCTTGGTTCTATACGTGTCTGACTACCTCTCCTAATATATGGTCTTCCTGATCTCTCATGTTCAACTTTTTGTAGTGTTTTATGATCACTTGAATGATAACCTCTCTTTATAAAATCCCTCTGTATGTCTTTAATGGCTTCATGATATGTCACATCTTTACTCACTAAGCGGGAAAATCTTAATGCTTGATTTTTTACTATATTTCTATGTACATGCGTTGGATGCATGCTATTCCGATGTAAAAGAGCATTCCTTCTACAAGGTTTTCTATAAACTTCTGTACTAATCATATCATTGTCTTTCCTAAGCAATACATCTAAAAATCCAATCACATTTTGAGACCTTTTATCTGTTAATGGAAGGAAGGTGGTCGTCCCATTAATATGTGAGATGAACTATTCTAAAGTATCTGAATCACCTCCCCAAATGAGGAAGACATCATCTACAAACCTTTTATAGTACTTAATGTATCTTGAAAAATGTATATGATCCAGGACATAGGTATACTCCCAATATGCCAACACCAAATTCGCGTAAGAATTGGCACATGGTGTGCCCATTGCTACTCCTGTAGTTTGCAGAAAATAACCCCCATTAAAAGTAAAGACATTATTCCTGAGAACCAAATCCATTAGCATTAAGATTTTAGCACTTAGTGAGTGAAGATGTGACATATCATTAAGCCATTAAAGACATACAACTATTCCTTATTCTAATAATAATAATAATACAGTGACAGAGATAATTAGGAAGAATTGGGGCATATTGCTGTTGGATGAACACATTAAGGAGATGGTAGGAACACATCCTAGTTTCAGTTATAGGAATACTAAATCATTAAAAAGAATTTTATGCTATGAGAAAAATGTTAGGAAGAAAGTGGATTCCTCCAGGAAAGGAACTTTCTCATGCCATAATTGCAATCAGTGCAGTTTCATAGCTAATAAGAATTATTTTGTACATCCAGATACGCACATCAAATGTGAATTCAATCATTATACTGACTGTAAGTCTAGGAACGTGATCTATCTGGCTACATGCCAGAAATGCAATAGTTTCTATGTAGGGAAGACCAATGGGACATTTAGAGAAAGGATAAGGGAATAGGTTTATGCCATTAGTAAAGAGAATGAAGGCAATGCATTAGCCAGACATGTTCTCCAAAAATGACACAACACATAGTTTCAAGTTCCTAGTGTTAGAATTAGTATACCCCACAGAGAGGTTAGGTAATATAATCAATTATACAGAAAAAGAAGAAGGAAAGTGGATAGTTAGGCTACAAGCAGACAGAGGACACGCTCTGAATGATAGAGTTTCCTTGAAACCATTCTTATTGGACCAAGCCTTAAAGCATGGATTTCACATATGATATTATATTTTATTATGTTATATATATGTGCATATATGTATGTGTATATATATTAACACACATATATGTATATACACTTTTTAATATACATTCTACAACATTATTCTCTATATGCATTGTCTTGTCATTTTATATGTAGTGTTTTGAAAAACTGAAGAACGAGAATATTTAGGTTATAGTAAATATGCTTGAAGTAAGGTTTCTAGGAATTATTTGATATCATTAGCAGTGTTTCACAAGGTAGAAATCTATGATTTTATTTTATAGTATTATTACATATTCTTTATATTAAGAATTTCATTACAGGATGCTATATATCTAGAGCAACATTACAGGAATTATACAAGAGTAATGTGACTTTAAGAGTTTTTTAACATGTGCATTTTATTAGGTAATTCATTGGCTTCTTTTTGAAATGTTGCAATATTTAAATGGAATTGGAGTGCTTCATTATTGTTTTAAGTCGGAAGAAGCATCCTTGGAGATGCAAAAGTGCTTACTTTGTGGAATAAAGAGTTTATTTTAATATATATTTAGTGGTTTGCTTCAATTGTTGTGGAGTACCTGCCATCCTTTTCTACTTTGGTGTTTGGATTGCTCTTGTTTGGAGGTACATTACCCTGGTGGTGTTCCATCTTTTTTCTGTGTATTCTGGTTTATATTGACTTAACCATGCAGATGGGGGATTTTACTTCTTATGCTTTTGACTATTGATGGTATCTTTCCAGTACAATTCTTAGTATTTTTTTTCAAGTCTTTTACTTTTGTTTCTCATCAGTTTGGCTGACAAACCTATGGGCTTTAAAACTGGGAGCTGCCCACTTAGATCTTTACTGTTCCATTTGCTCAGGATTCAGCTCCTGTGCTTTAAGTGATAGGAGGAATAAGATGGTTTTAAAAGGTTTGCTACTAGGGTTGCCACATTTTCAAATGCCCAAAGTGGGACATTTTTGGTACAAACGTCAGATTTTGCAGGCCGAAACATACCCAGAGCAACAAAGGACAGAACCTCACTTTTTTGCCTAAATAAAAGCTTATTCTTGTAGCATTTTAGTTGCTTATTCTGTTTCTTATAACATTTAGGTGTTTCAGATACAGAATAACTGTTTTATGCAAATATTACATAAAATACATAAATAAAATAATTTTGTCCTAAAATCTCAGGACATCTGCCATTTTTACAATATTTTTGCAGGACACAACTTCCCAAAGAGGGACTGTCCCTCACAAAGTGGGACAGGTGGTAACCCTACTTGTTACTTTCTACTATTGTATCTGCCTTTGCTGGGGCTCAAACCCCTTCTAGTAAACCTTACAAAGAGAAGCCTGACTTGGCTTGAAAAGAAAAGGAGTTCAGGAAACAGTCCCATGACTGCTCCCGCCATTCAGCTCTGAGTCATGAGCCTCCAGCTAAAGTTTCTAAGAAATCAATCAGATGCCTTCCTTGGATCCTACTACATCGAGCTCCAAGTCTCCTCAGATCCAATCTCCACTTTTCACTCTGGATCTGATACCTCATTGGCTTCATTCACCCCTCTTACAGGCTACACCTAGAAGTCTTTCAGACCACCTTCCACTACTTCATCCCTTAGGTCTTCTAGGAGCTTATTGGAGGCAGAGGTGGCTAGGATGATGAAGTTTCTAAGGGCTCAAATCCAGATGGGATGATTCCAACTCCATCTCCCATTAGACCTGTGAGCCTGCTCTCCACTCAGTATCATGTTGCATCTACTTCTCTGATCCAACCAGTTGTTCTGGGGTGCTCAGATCCAAGATCTTCAAGGTTCTCTTTGTCAGACCAAAGACTGACTATTCTTCTACTCTGACCATACCCCTAAGTCAGCCATGTCTGACCTCTTCGGGGCAGGATTTCTCTGTGAGCCGAACGGTCAACATTGGCTGTGAGGACTGGGATAGCCTCCAAAGTTGTCAGAACCATCCTTGCCTCTGAGCTCCTCAACTTTGAATAGCTCAGCTCTGACTGTCTCCTTGAGGCAGGAATCCATGGGGATCCCGAGCTTGGCATAGGTAGCTTCGGCGGTTTACCTTCATGTGTGTGTATTGCACACGGGTGAACAGCAGTTGTCCGAAAGGCAGCTTGCAAAGTTTGCAAACGCTGAACAGAAAAAGGTTTGAACGTGCAATGAGTGAATGCACAATGACATTCGTTCATTGCACATTCAACAAGTTGGGGCAGATTGCACTATAATAGGGATCGGAAGATGGTCCCTTTCTCCACTAAAGTGTGATCTCATTGTTAGAATATTAATGTAGGGGGGTGCATCCCCCCACTTGGGGGATGCAGGTGGTCTTACCCCCCTGCTTTACACTTCATTAGATTTTTTTTTTTTACATTAATGTTCAAAAATCAGCGAATCTGGTTTTCGATTTGCTGATTTTCAAACATTTAAAACTGTCGCTGTTTTCATTATCGTGGTTACGATTCACTAATATGAGCAATCGCACCACTGTGATTCAGCTTTGTAAAGGTAAACCAGCTTCGGCACCTGTGTGAATTGCTGCTATTTCTTCTGGACCTTCTGCCTTTGAGATTGTGGAGAGGATTTTCTATATACTCAGAGAGAGGAGCTCCTTAGCCTATTTGGATCCTGTTCTCCTTGCACTGAGTTTGAGTTCTTATCCTTATGCCTATTCCACTGGGACAGTCACTCCATACAAGCCTTCAGCCAGTCCACATCTAAGACTCCCCATCTTCTTCCGGTACTTCACTAGACCATCCCACTGATGATGTCCCTAGGAAGAAAATGTGCAAAAGGAAGCACCTAGATTCTCCTCAGGAATCTGTCACCAAAGACATGGACTTCGATGAAGGAGAGGGGGGTGCCCCAGATCTCCACCTGAAGATGCCTCCTATGGAGAGATCCTGGAACATCGTAGAAAGGTGGATGGTCTTCCAATACCCCATCCTTAGAGAAGTCTCTTTTTGGAAGCTTTCAGGGTAGGCCTCGCTACATCTTGGGTGGTCCTTTCAGTTGATTAGTTGATCAATCTCATATCACTCCAAGCATGAAAGAAACCTGATATGACAGAACCCATACCTAACAGGCCAGACAAGTCTTTAGCTCCTCCTAAAGATAGGGCCCACTAGAGCAAGGAAGTCTATATGGATGCCATGGTGGTGGCAGCAGCCACTCAAAGAGCTTACAGAACAGAGCTCATCTGTCCACCCACCTAATAGAGAATCCAGGGCCTTGGACAGATTTGGCAAGCACATTTATGCCTCAGCAACCTTTGCCCCTCAGTCATTGAACTATTTGGCATACTTCACCAGTCTACAAAGGGAGTTGACCAAGGAGCTTACCAAATCTCTTTCAGGATCCATGTCTGTGGAGGACCAAAAGAAAGTTTCTTCACAACTGTCCACCCTAAGGTCCTTCTCCAGTGCATCCATGAGGTTGATCTGTCATGCAGCTGAGGGTACCTCCAGGGCTGCAGGTTCAGGCATTGTGGTCAGGGGGCATGTTTGGGTGTGCCTGTGTGATTTTGTCCAGTCTTTCAAGTCTTTGTTCATCAGTGTTCCTTTTAATGGATCATCTTTTTTTTCAGCCCTAAAGTTAAGGAAACATTCTCCAGAATTGAGCAAGATGGAAAGACCCTGTCTGCCATTCGGATCCATTTTTCTACCCCTCAGAGATCCTTCTCTAGGAATCAGTGAAATGGTAAAAAGATGTGGTTTCACAAGTCCCATGGACCTTTCCAGAAATCATGAGGAGATAGTTCTTCCTAGGGCAGAGGGGGGAATTCTAATGGAAGACACTGACCTTGAAACAGAGGTGATCTGCAGAACAAGGGCTTCATAGATATCTTCATTGTCAGACCCTACCAGTGCTCCTGAAGGGTTACTCAACTGCTGCACTCTGGAGGCAGTCAGGGAGCACTTATCTCTACACCCAAAATCCTGGGCATCCATCACACAAGATGTTTGGGTGCAGAAAATTATATACAGAGGTTATTTCGTGCCATTTTCCCAAAGTCCTCCAACAAAAACAAAAACATCCCCAGTGTTCCACCCAGTCAGAGGCAGGCAGCAGCCTTGGAAATAGAAAAGCTGCTAGAAAAAAAGTGTCATCCAAAAAGTCCCCCTGACCAACAAAGCTGCTAGAAGAAAATGTCATCCAAAAAGTCCCCCTTGACCAAAAAGGATCCGGAACTTAAGATTCTTTTTAGTGCCAAAGAAGACGGGGTTCCGGATACCAATTCTGGATTTCAGCAGACTTAGCCAATATGTAAAATACTCAAAGTTTCAGATGGTCATGGTTCAGTCCATTTTACCTCACTACAAAAGGAGAAGTGAATGTGCTTGATAGATCTTCAAGATGCGTACTCTCATCAAAATGAACAAGTGCTCCAGAAGATGCACATGCTTCCATCTAAGAGCCAGCCATTACCAGTTCAAAGCACTGCCCTTTTGCTTCACCACAGCCTCCCAGTGTGTTCACCAAATGCACAGCTGTGGTACCGGCTCACTTGAGATAGCTAGGATTCTGTTTGTTTCCATACCCAGATGGTTGGCTCCTGACTGCACCATCCAGGCACCTGTTACTTAAAGTAAGGGACTACTTGCTCCAGTTATGTCACTGATTGGGCATCTCAGTTGGTTACACCATATCGCAGCTTACCGCTACTCAGACCCTGGAGTTCATAGGTGCTCAGCTAAACACAATCAACCAGATAGCGTCACTTCTTCTAACAAGAGTTTGTACTCTCAGGTCTGAGGTCTTGAAAGTAATTTCCCTTTCTTATCCTACAGTAAGACTAGTCCTCCAAGTGTTAGGGTCGATGGCAGCTATGATAACTTTAGTTCCAATAGCCAGGTTTCATATGTGTGTCCTACAATGGACTCTTTCAGTACAGGGTTTATTCTTCAGCATCATCTAAGTACCTCAGTCAAGATTTCCAGAGCTTGCAAGGAATACCTTCTTTGGTGGCTTCATTCAAAGTTTCTCAAGGTCGCCCCTTTGTTCTCCCACAGCCAGAAGCCACACTCACCACAGACGCCTCCCAAATTGGGTGGAGAGAATTTTTTGGGAAGGACAGTCCAAGGTGCATGGTCCCTGGAAGATGCCAGTTTGCATATCAATGTCCTGGAGATGAAGACTGTCCTACTAATGCTGCAGGCTCTTCAAGATATTCTACTTCAGGGATGATTGCTATACATACAGACAACATATCAGTAGTCTGGTATATCAACAAACAGGGGAGAACCAGATCCTACCTATTGTGTCAAGAGGCAATGACTGTGTGGCAATGGGTGATCTCTTCCATTTGCTTTCTTGTGGCAATGCACATACCGGGAAAAAAAACATGCTTGCAGACAGACAAAGCAGGTCCATTTTGATGCCTCATGTGTGGTCTCTCAAAGAGTGATGAAAAAGATTTTTCATCAGTGGGTCCAGCCATGCTGTGATCTTTTTGCTTCTCCGTCAACAAGTGCATCAGGTTCTTTGCCCTGGTCCCTCCACAGGGGGAGTCACCAAGAGATACTCTAGTCCACAACTGGCCATCAGGTCTCTTTTATGCTTATCCCCGTTACCCGTCATCCCCAAATTTCTACAGAAAGCATCATGGTTGAAGAGCTCAGTCATCTTCACTGCGTTCTTTTGGCCTCTTCAGGTCAGGTTTGCCTTTCTCTGGCCTCACCTTCTTTATTCACCTTGGGTACTGGATCCACATCCGGACCTTCTATCTTATCCGACAAGGATGCAACATCTAAACATCAATGGCCTCAAGTTGACTGCATGATATCTCTAGTTCCAATGATGGCTAGACAGTCCAGACTTTCTTACCAGTTCGACAAATTCTTTTATCATCTCAGAAGCTTTCCACCAAGAAAATTTACAAAAGTAAATGGAAAAGATTTTCAGCCTGGGCCCTTCAGAGAGATCTGAATCCCTTCTCTGCCCCAGTCTCAGCAGTTCAGTTCTCAATTTTTTTGGCTTCTGTTTTTAAGAATGGGGCAAGTTATTCTACTATTAAAGTTCATCTAGCAGCCATTTCAAGTTTTCACTCAGAAATCATTTTCCTTGGCTTCCTTAAGACTGTGCAAGGTGTTCCTTAAGGGTTCCTTTTTACTCAGGTTCCCGGTTAAAGATCCTACACCCCCTTGGGATTTGACTATTCTGCTACAGGCTCTTACCTAACCTCCCCTTGAGCCTTCCACTAAGATTGACCTTAAGTTCTTGTCCTGGAAAACACTTTTTTTGGTCTCTATAACTTCTTTTAGATGAGTATCTGAACTCTAAGCCCTCTCCACAAGACCTCCATATTTGTTTTTCCATAAGGATAGGGTCTCATTACACACAAACCCATCTTTTTTGCCTAAGGTGGCTTCCAAATCCAATACAAATCAGGTCATCAAGTTACCTGTGTTCTTTTTGAAATACTTAAAGGAGAACAGGGACGTCGGGAAGCATATGCACTGTACTGATTTCAGTACAACTTATGTAGAAGGGGGTAGCGTTTTAAATTTCTTTTTCGTGCTTTTACTGCACGATGACGTCAGCACGCTTTAGGCAGCCAGTCGGAATGGAGCTCTTGGAGCTGGTCTCACTTCAAGCAGGAGGATTCGTTATTTTGGAGCTGCCTCATGGAGGGTCATATGAAGTAGGATTCCCGAACTGGTCTTGCTTTACAGATTCATTATGTTGGAGCTGGTGTGTGTGTGTGTAAATGCCCCAGGTGGGATGTACTGGTGTGATTACTCATGGTGGTGTGGTAGGGAATACCTCAGGCTTGAACCCTGTACCTTGTATGCAGGTGTTAAAGACCTGAATTCCCTACCCACCACCATTTGTAAACAAATTGCAGATTTTTGCCTCATATTTGATCTGGTCAATATCTGTATGTATCTGTGGTTTTTAAATATTGCAATGCTTGAAATTTGATGGTGCAGTGGTAGCAACGTAGCATTGATACCTCACAGCTGTAGGTTCTTGGGTTTGGTTCTTGGCTGGGGTGCCTTCTTTGTGTGTGTGGGGGGGATCTGTATCTTCTCCCTCTGTTTGTGTGGGTTTGCTTTTGTGTCCTCCCATGTTACAAAGACATGTCTGCATTATTTTTTCCTGGGCCTCTGCTGAGAATTGTGTTTTTTTTTTTGTTCCAAGTCAGACTGTCCTGATTAACAAATTGACAGGCATTTAAATTTCAGACTTCAGGTTTCTGAATGTTTACTTCCTTACATAATTTGATGATGCAGTGGCAGTATTGTTGCCTCATAGCTGTAGGTTTTCTGGTTTGATTCTTGGCTGGGGTGCCTTCTGTGTGGAGTCTGCATCTTATCCCTGTGTTTGTGATATAGTAAAACAACTTTTTATTCTAGCAATAAATATATACTAACACAACCTTTTTTATAGCAATTTTTTTAAGTTTATGACTATTTGAAATTTGTCCTTATTTTTGGGACTGTAATACCCTGTTATTGGTTTTGTCCAGGTTTTTTGTGCTAAGGTTGACAGCTATGGCAAGAACTGAATTCACTGAATATGTTTGAGGGCTGTATTCCCTCATTACTGGGTTTGTCCATGTGTTTTGTGCTAAGAGGTTGACAGCTATGGTGAGAACTGAATTCATTAAATGATAGCCATTTAAGTTTCAGTCTTCCTCTCTTTCACAAAGCAGGTGATTTGGCATAGTGGTATGTTGTTCTGACTATTTTGCACAGTGACCTTGGCAGTAAAATGTATGATGGTAACACAGCATTTTATTCTAGCAGCTTTCCAAGATTATACAAACAATGTTTAATGTGTTCCTGTTTTTTGCCCTTTTGACCCACCCCAATAAATTTGGCTTTTTCCAGACTTCTTGTGCTGCGAAGTTGAGATGTAGTTGAGTATTGCATAGATTTTACAAGGAACTGAGAGCTGCAGGGGAAGAGAAGTTTGGTGCTGATTATGCTAAGTCACCTCACATTGCTAGTAGCACAAAATGTTGTGTACTTGCTTTTAATGCAGAAGGTTGTTGGTTCTACTCCCATAAGGGGTGAATGCTGCTGTACTGAAAGTTAAGACACTGACTGTGAGCCTGTTATCAGTTTGCCATCCATTTCCTATTGCAATATTACTAGCTTATTAATGTAATTTAGGCAATTTATTCCTCAGGGGCATCAGACACTATTTTTCGGTGAAGTCATGAAATATAAAGGTGATTGCTAGCAGCAACCTCTTCATTAGTTAGATTTATTTAACGTGGAATTATTTAGATTACTTTTTTTACTACTTCAGAGATTGTGCATATTATTTACTGATAATGGTGGACTGTAGAAGTTTGACTAGACTTTTATGATGGAAATGTTCTGAATTGGGCAGTTTTATTTCATTGTTTACTGGAAAAATGTTCAAAGCAATAGGAAGGTGTATCAAAGAGCACATATATGTTTCATATGCAAGGGGCCTATGATTTATAAGCAGCCCAGAATTCATTTTTATCTGCCACGGGTAAAATGTATTTTTCTTTGAATGTGGGTTTTAATGTTGTTTCAATGAATGTGAGTTTCAAGGGCAGAGAAGTTTTAATGCCAAGTTTGTTTAGCAGATGTCTTAGTGTTTGTGCTGTAAAATGCAAAATAAAACTTTCAAATGAAGTTCAAATCATCATAGAAGTAAATCAGTACGTACATTAGTGTTTATGGTAAATGGAGTGAAATAGCAAGTAATGGATCATTGGAATGGCTGCAGGGGGAGGCTCCATTCGACCATGGTTTTGTGAGGGGGAAGGGCGGCAAACATAGACAGCCCCAGCTGAACTATACCTCCCAACTGTCCAGATTTTCAAAGAATGAATAGATTTTTTGTTTTTTTTCCTCAATTTGTGGTTTTCTGACAAATGATTTAGGAATTAAGTCAGTTAATAATGACACACTAGTTTCAGACTTTATAACCTTCAGAAAAATGCATGCTAAAATAAGACATGTTCTATCAACTGTCCCAGTTTATACAAGAGCAATTTTTAGTACTGTTTATATGTTCCCTCAATATATTTGGCCTTGTCCAGATTTATTGCATTAACAGGTTGAGAGGTACATGCAAATTGCTTTATAGAATTAGGCTTAGCCAAACCTCAACTGTCCCTGATTTTGGCTCAAAATGTTGCTCTTCCCCTAATGATCCCTCCACAAAATATCAATTTTGGAAGAAAACATAGAGGGTTTACTTTACTTTTATAAATAACTATAATGATCAGAGTTATACATTACTTTTATTTCAGAAATGCATGTAGATTCTCTAATTTTGTCAGCTGCTCTAAGTTAACTGTGCTCATATTAAAATGGTGTCCCTCCTTTGACAGGTTCCCAGCTGTATTGTCTGGCAATTTTATATTTTTGCATCACATTTTTGGTCCGTTTTTCATAAAATTGCAGTTTTCTGGCAAATTAGTGGCAAATTGTTAAAGACTGAAGTTAGAAAATAATGCAGACATTTCAGTTTCAGATTTCATACCTTTCAGAAAATTCGTACTGATTCAAGACCTACTACTATTCTATTATCTTTCTAAGTTTATAAGAGCAATATTTTTAAAAAAATGTCCTTATTTTTGGGCCTTTGCCTCAGTTTTATTTATGAGTTTGTTGCTGTAAGAGGTTGAGAGGTTGTGTGTGTGTGTGTGTGTGTGGTAGGTAGCATACCTCTCAACTGTCCACATTTTGCAGAATGTCCAGATTTGTGCCCCATATTTTTTGTCTGTTCCTCATAAATTTTGTGATTTTCTAGAAAATCATTGAAGGCTGAAATTGCTAAATAATGACAGACATTTGAGCTTCAGACTTCATGTCCTTTAGAAAAATTCATACTAGCACAAATCCTGTTATTCTAGCAACTTTCTAAGTTCACGAGAACATTATTTAATATCTGTCCCTGTTTATTTTAGAATTTGTCCATATTTCTTGCACTAAGAGGTAGGTAGGGGTGTGTGTGTGAATGAAACATCCTAGTTAGTGGTAGCAGGTGGTTAGTAATTTACTCAAGCTCAAAACCTGTACCTTAGTTACAGAAAACAAAAGCATAAATTCTCTACCCCAACTACCATGCTGCATTTTTCAAAGAACTGACATTTCAGGTTAATTTTCAATTCAAGGAACCGAGTTTGAGTGAATTTATATTATATTACTGAAGAGGCATTACAGCGAATGCCTCTTCATCGACACTAAAAGAGCGAACCGTGAATTACGAGAATGGCCATAGCTTGGCTGGGGAGGGGGGTAGCAGTTTGAGAGCTGTCAGTACAAATTTGAAAATCCTAGCTACACCCCTGAAGGAGAATACATACTACATCTTCTGGACATACATTCACAGCTTAGATTTTATATGCACAGAACATAGGATTTCACAAAATCTGACCAATTACTTGTATCCTTCTCCAAGAACAAACTGTGTAAAGCAGTTTCTAAAGTGACTCTGGCTAAATGGTTAACTGATTGTATGTCATTTGATTATAAAGAAAGGTTGAGCTTTACCAAAGCTCCCCAAAGCACATTCCACAAGATCTGAAACCACCTCATTGGTCTTTTAGTCAAGAGCATCCATATATATTTGTGCACATGTCACTTGGTCTAAACCTCATACTTTTATTGCTCATTACAAGTTAGACATACTATCCAGAAATAGGGAAGCATTTGGTTCAGTAGTAATCTGGAGTATCCTTCTATGAGGACCACCCAAGGTTAATCTAGCTGGGGACTCTGTCCCATCAGTTGAGGAATGAAAGAAAATGACAATATCAGATGTAAAAGGTATGTACTCACCATAATGATTCATCTGTGTTGTCCATTTCCATTCTTCCTCAACTCCCCACCCTCCAACCCCTGTCTCTCTTTCCTAGTGAAGCCTAAGGGATGTCCTTTTGGAAACACTGTTTCCCTGTTTGGAGCACCAGTCTCTTTATGTCTTTATCTTGTATCTTCATTATAATATGTTGGGACAGCAAACTCGATCTGAGGTATACCAGGAGAGTGAGTCATTATGGGAAGAGGGAGGAGCTCAAGAGCTAGATCTGTGAGTCTAGTAAAAGTGGTTAAACTGAATCAGTGACCCATCAGTTAAGGAAGAGAAGAATGAAAATGGACAACATAGATGCATCGTTATGGTGAGTACATAACTTTTGTCTAATCCCATTGTTGCTAAGTGCTTAGTTAATTCCAATCCAACTCTGGAGAAATTATTGCTAGGTATGTGAAAAAGTGTATACTTCTGCAACTTTGATTTTCAGAATTGTGAATTGTCAGGCTCATACGTTAAAGTTTGTTCTGACAAATTCTGAAAGTATGAGGAATATTTTAGCTGCAGTTTCTTCTTAAGGAAAAATCGGCTTTAAATAATTTTCTATTGTACAGGTCACTACTTATTGTTTACAATGTGTGTTTGACAGATTACTTCTTCCAGAGTTATGGCCACTTGTTCTCTTGAGGAGGTTTGCATGGCTGCATTCTGAGAACCTTCAAGAGGATGTTAGAAATGAAATTTTAAATTCTCCATTGGCTAGAGATTCAGTGTTTGGCCCTTCTGCTGTAGAGGCAATCAAAAAGTGTGATGAAAGTGGCAAGCTGATCTAGGGAATCTCCAGGATTTTCCATCCCTCTTTTGCCAAAATTTTCAATTGATTTTCTATCTCCTCATCCAATTTTGGCAAAATACAGAATAAACAGTCCCATGAAAATACAGGTTCCAAAAATAAGTCTCAAAATTCACAAAACTAAGGAAAGTCCAACAAGTCTGAATGACTGTTCAAGAGACCTTGTGACCCTGTCCCACACTGGCCCCTTTTCCCATAAAGTTTGAATCTCCATTTTTCTTTTTGGCAACAGATTATGTCAGACAAATGGGTTGTGAAAATAATTCATCAAGGTTACAGATGGCAGTGAGAGGCAATTCCACCTTTCCAGGGGGTTATTCCTCATCCTCCCAATCAGACTCCCATTTCCACTGGTTCTTCATAACATGTTGTCACAAGGAGTGATTGAACCAGTTCCTCCTTCCCAGGTGTAGATTATTTTTTATTCAAGGCTGTTCCTAGTGCCAAGGAAAGAAAATACCTGGAGACCAGTTCTGGATCTTTCCTTCTTAAAACTGTTTGTGATAGTGCACAAATTTAAAGTGATGTCACTTCACAGCCTGTTACCTATACCTCTTTCACGTTTTTTGGCAGCATGAAACTTAAAAGATGCTTATCATCACATCCCTATTCATCCAGATGTCAGATGTTTCTTAAGGTTTTGTGTGTCTGGATCACATTATCAGTTCTCTGCCTTACCTCTTTGACTATCCACTGTACCAAGAGTGTTAACAGAATGATTAGCTCATTATAGTTCACTGCAAGATACATTTTTCCATGTTTAGATGACTTGCTTATCTTCGCAGATTCTTTTTCAAATTGTCAGGAATCTCTCTCTTGGGTGAGAGATCTTACACCAGCTGGGATTCCATGAAAACATTCAAAAGTCTGACACACAGTATTTTGCCCCTGGGATGACCCTTCAGTTCAAAGCATAGCTCTCAACAACTTAGCACAAAAAATCTGGATAAAGCCAAAAATAATGGGAGTACAAGGCCTCAAAAAATAGGGAAACATTTTAAATACTGTTCTTATAAACTTAGAAAGTTGTTAAAATAAAATGTTTTGTGTTACCATACATTTTCTGAAGGATATAAAGTCTGAAACTCAAATGACTATCATTTAGTGTATTCAGACATTAAAGATTTGCCACAAAAATCTAGAAAATCGCAAATTTTATTAGGAACAGACCAAAAATATGAGGCAAAAATCTAGACATTCTTTGAAAATCTATTCAGTTGAGATGTGATTTTTTCCCCAGGAAAAAATAGATGTTTATCTAGATCTATTTCTAAAGTTTTCCACTCAGTCTTTGGTCACTGCAAGGAAGTACCACAAGATTATGGGTCTCATGGCATTGATGATTCCCATGATACCCTTAGCAGGACTCCATATGAGAAAGATACAGTAGTATCTGAAATCTCTTTGGTCCCAGTATCAACACCCTTTATTATCTTTTCAAATCCCATTGCTGGGGTTTGTCAAAAGATAAATCTTTTGGTGACGACATCAGATACCATAAATACAGGTCACCCTCACCCTCCCTGCTCACAGTCATCATAGACACTACAGACTTTGCTTGGGGAGCAATTTCAGAAGGGTTAAAAGTGCAGGGGGTGTAGGACACAAAGGACAGACACTAGCACATAAATATCAAGGAAATGCTTGCTCTGATCAAGGCACTCAACTCTTTGAACTGTCTTTGGTCCCTGGGACCTCTTAAGGGGTTACACACAATACCACAGTCATGTGGTACATCAGCAAGGAAAAGGGAACCAACTCATATCTCCTTTCTAGACTAGGCCTGTTAACTTGGGATATAGCTTCACAACAAAATCTCACTCTACCTTCATCTTACATTCTGTCAGAGCAAAACTGTGTAGCAGACAAGCTGAGCAGGACCAGGGTAGAATGGAAACTAGATCAGGGGGACTTACAAGATTTGATCTATATGTGGGAATTTCCTCAAGTAGACCAATTTGCCTCCTCTCTGAACAATCAACTGGCAAGTTTCTGTTCCAGGACTCCATGCAAGAAGGCCTGGAAGACAGATGCCTTTTCTTTTCCTTGGACAGGAATGCTCCTGTATTCTTTTTCACCTTTCCACTAATATCCAGGGTACTTCTGAAAATTCAGAGTGAATCCCTCAAGATCACTGTGGTGACTCCCTTCTGGCACAGGCAACAGTGGTTCTCCCTTCTTCTGGAAATTGGCCAGGGGCAATTACCACAAGCTTCCTTACAGACTATATCTACTAAAAGCGGAGGTGTTTGATACAACCCATCATCAATTAACTTCAATTGACTGTCTAGATTATTGAGTCTTAATTTCTTTTAGGCACCTGTTTACAGAGGATATATAGCAGGTAATAATGGAGGAAACAAAGCCTGCTTCCAGAAAATCATATATTATCAAATGGAAAAGGTTTTCTAGTCAGTGATAATAGCATAATCAGCATCCATTCAGGGCAAGTTGTTCACTGGTTCTACAATATTTGTGACAGTTACTATCTTATGGCCTTTTTTATTCCTCTATTCCTGTTCATTTATCAGCCATGTCAGCATGTCTGCCCATGGATTCCTCATCTTTCAATGCAGTCTCATGTCAAGAAAACTGGTTGCCCCACCCCCTCCTTAGGGTATTAATTTTGTGTTAGAGAAGCTAACACTTGCTCCATTTGAACCAGCTCATCTAGCTGACTTAAGGTTCTTAACACAGAAAGCAGTTTTACTGACTGCTCTGACCTTTGGAAGAAAGGTATCTGAGTTGCAAACTTTTAGGGTGAGGCAACCCTATTTTATTTTCCAGAGGGACAGGGTTTCTTTGGGAACTAATCCTCCCTTTAGCCCTAAAGTGAATCCAAATTTACTATAAGCCAGCTATCAATCTCCCTGTTTTCTTTCCTGAACCTAAAAATGCGGGAGAAAGAATACTCCATACCTTGAATGTCTACAGACAGTTTGGGTACTATCTTGACACAACTTCATCTTTAAGATCTTCAAATCATTTGTTCATTTCTTGTGCAGGTAAGAAGAGACAACCTGGGTCAAAACAGACTATTTCCAAAATAGTTGTCTAAAGCTATTACCTTTTGTTATACTCACCATAACAAAACTATTCTAGGCATGATCAAGGCCCACTCTATGAGGACCTTGGTAGATTTGATTCTAGATGCTGCTACTTGGTCCTCTTTGCATACCTTTACAATGCACTATAACTGGCTTCCTTCACTATGTCCAGATCAAGATTTGCTGAGACCATTCTCAACAGGCTCCTGACCTATTCTCCTTTCACCTCCCAGATGAAGTTAGCCAAGATAATCTAACCATATAGCCAAGGCTACTGCAGTAGTGATCAGTATGAAGAACAAAGTACAGATGTGTAAGTTAAACTTACCATAACAGTAGATGTTTGAATGATCACTGCTGCAGTAGCTGCTCCCTTCCCTTGTTTTCAGGTGTGATCATTTATTTTTTGTTGTGCCTAGCATTGCAATTTCAGGGCTCATTCTCCCTCTCCCTGCTGTCAGGAAAGCTCTAAATGGCTTCACTCCTCAAAATCATCTTTTACTGAGTGGGGTTGGGAGGGTGGCCTAATGGTTAAGGTATTTGCCTTACAAACAGAAGGGGCAGGGTTCAAATTTCACAAGGGATAATTGGCTAGGCTTAAAATGGCTCGCAAGGGCAGTTAGCTTAGTACTAACCTATGATCATCTCAAGCTGTCTGACAGTTTGGATACATGGAAGGTGCACTGAAGCGTCACACCATAAAAATTGTCTTTTAGTCAGTTCATTTCAAGGTGCTTGACAGTTTGGACATGTGGAAGGAGCCCTGAAGCTTAGGAAGCTGGCTGGTTGTTATATCCTTGGATGGCTATAACCCTTATAGCTAAGGCTGTTATAATTTGAACAGCTATTGTTATTTTAAGTTTAACATATACAACTGTACTTTTCCCTAATAAAGATTTTACTAGAAAATTGAATTTGCAGGTGTTAAATCCAGAATACTTTGCATCACATTCACTCTTTCCAAGGGAATGTAAGAAAAAAATCTTCAAAACACTTATTTCCATGATTGTTAAAATTTTACTTGAGAAATTATAAACTTAAAATTCACAATTGTTTTTAACTGGTACATGTTGTTGTCCTGAGTGTCTTTTTGCAATAAGTCATTCTCTGTGGTTGTTGCCGCCTGCTCTGGGATAGCATGGCTGTCCAGAGCATCCCTGTTCACAATGTGTATTTCTGCTCCCTGTCATGCTTGATAGTCTTCTTCTTCTTTTCCTTTATCTGAACGATTTCTTCATTCTCCACTCTTCTGTTTTGTTGGGTGTTTCTGTAATTGAGCATTCATTGACTATAAATGTTTGCAATTCTTAGTGAACATCTTGGTAACCACTTTCCCTCCACTCATACTGGACATTAAAAAAGGTTGATGTTTCTATAACCTGATTCTGTGCCTTTCCCCACCTGCATTTAATGCTGAGTAGTTTTTATCATCATCAGAATTCTTTTTGGCAGTGTAATTTTTTTAATCCCTTTAATCTTCCTCCATTTAGATACTTACTCTTCTTTACTAACTGCACTTTTAAAAGATTTAAACTTGTCAAAAATGTGTTTATGATCTACCACCAGTCTAATTGTGTCCATAGTTGCTGCAACCCACTTTGAAAGTGTACTAAGTTCATGTTCAACGTCTTCCAGTAAAAGTTCTACTTAGGAAACCCCAGTTCTGTCATTGAGTTCTTTTGATTTGCATGTAAAATCCTTAGAAAAATGTAACCAGCTAAACAATATATTGATCAGTCTATGACAACCATGCTTTTGTATTTCTAAAGATGGTAGGTGAAATACATTACTTCTGTATATAACTCAAGAATGACTGAAATACAATAGGTTCAGATGGCAGCATTCAAGATGTGTCAGACAAATGATACAGTCATTTGAAGCCAAAGGTAAATCTAAAGTACACAATCTACAAATTAACGAGTGCTAAGCAGAAGAAATATGCAACCACAGGGTTGTACTGCACCAGGATGAGGATTGCTAGCTATGAACTATGAAATTACTGATATTACTAAAGTGTTCAAAACCTAAGACAGTCTTGTAGCAGTGAAACATAAAGATGAAGCAGAGAGTGAGCCAGAAATGGCCCTATGAAAGCCCTTGACATACGAAAAAGTCAAGCAAAGAAGACTGATGAATGCAAAGAAAAATCAATGAAGAAGAGACAAATGGGTAATGGAAAGAGTGAAAGAGAGAGGGGTGCATAGTGAAATGAAAGAAGCAGGCACAAAAAGTGTCTAATGCAAAATATGTCAGAAGGGTAGTAGAGAACATGCTATAAGTACTGTACTGGACAATAGACATCTCCTGGTTAAATCATGTGCATTATGTAAAAGGCATAACTACCTCACAGAGGTATAGAGAACAGTAGCCATCACAAGCCAAAATATGGAAATTTTGGGCCGGAGAGTCAATACAGCCAAATATAACAAGAAAGGAAGGCACATGTAAAGAATATCTTGTAGGGCAATGATAATATAGCAGACAGTGACAGCGATGATCATACATACCTTCAATAATATAGTATGAAGAAACCAAAGGTCACAGAAAAATACAACAACAGATAAAGATGGTAAGATATGGGAGCTTCAGTGAATGATGGTAGGGGAAGACTAACTGAGCCCAAAGCCAGAGCTGAAGAAGTCTGACAGCTGAGTCTTTACTTACAGGTCAATCAAACTAAATACATTTTTTAATTTTTTTTGTTCAACACAGAAAAAAAAGTAAAGGAAAAGGTTACATATGTCTGTTTTTCAACCCAGAGGAGCTAATTAAAGTTACTACACATCCAAAGCATTAGGTTTGGAACAAATGCTAAACAGTGTAGACGAAAATGAGTGGAAGAGAGAGACTACATATATTTCAAAGTGAATATTAAAGTTTATTTAATGATTTAGAAAGTTAAAGAACTTTCAGGTCAAGCTGGATATTAATCTCAAATTGATCCCACGAGCACAATTTCAAGAAACATTCCTTTTCACATAAGGACAAAGTGTGAAGAAGAAGAACTAAAGATGCTTCAGAAAATGGACTTTGTTCTAAAATGTTAGGTTCAACACCAGAGGATTTATTTTGTCTTATTTAAATGTGTTAACAGGAGCAGAATACTGATCACAAATGACCCATTTTAGTCTCATGTGGGAGGCTGGAAAAGCATTAATGTTGTATAATTACAGAAATATATTGCAGCAGGTAAATTATATATAATTATACAATTGCTGACATTGTACAGGAATTATAAACAGCAACAGAGATAAGCATACACACACACACACACACACATATATATATATATATATATATATATATATATATATAATTTTTGTAGAGTGAGAGTGAAGAGCAGGTTTATAAAACATGCATTGCATAATTACATAAATTTTACAAATATACATCTTGTAACAGAGGCTTATCACAGATGGCTGAGATTGCTTGCAATACAGACCTAGAGTTTGAAATACTTTACCAGTGCATTAGTAAGACTAGAGTTCTAAGTATTGAATCGTTAAAGCAGAGGGAATAGTGAAAGGTGTCACTATGGTTTGATTAGGTTATATGATTTGAGATATTGCACTGCAATTTTACCATTTTAAGGAGGTGCATTTTCAGTTAAGAATTTGGTGTAGGAGGAATTATCTTTAAATGAGAGTGGTATAGATTTCCTGATTTTGGGACTTAGTACAAAGAAGCAGTGATTAGTGAAATGGAATTTAGTTTGAGGGGCCTGTAATGAAGATACAGAATGGTTAAAGTTTCTAAAGTTGTAGGCTGTAGCTTTTCATATTAGTCTGGCCACTACAGGAGAGAAAGCTTGGTTTTATAGTCGTTTAAACTTTTGTGATCTGAGGTTTGCCCTTTCTTTGATGGGAAGCCATATTGCTTTTTGTAGTATTTTGCAAAGGCATTTTTCTTTTAGCGAGTGTGCAATGAACCTAAATATTTTATTGGTAGGTGTTTGAATTAGAATGTGAATTAAAATTTTGAATTTAGGCATATCCTATTAACAGAAGGCCATATTCCAGTTAGAATAATAAAATGCAATTTCCCGTATTCCACTACTGATGTCTCCAAAACATTAAAATCCAGAAAAAGTCAGATTTTGCAGTTTAGGGAGTTGTATATGGGAAGACCAAGAGCAGAATTATAGGCTTGAGACTTCTGGGTTCCATAAAAGATCAAACACAAAGCTGATTTAACATCACACGTCAAAAAAAGCCTCCTGTACAACCTCCTAATCTGTTGAAACAAGTTTTTCTATTGCCATTCTTTTAATGCATTCTGTTCTGAAACCTGTAGCTACAAAATGTGTATTGCTTTAGCTTAATTGTGGTTCATTTTAACAAGATGCTGTGTAGAACATCTGATAGGATTATTCTGTCAATATGTATCCTATATTATAAATCCGAAAGTTGTTTGCTAAACCATAAGCATTCCTGAGTGTACTACAATTACTCAAAATGCATTCATATACCAGGTGAGTGCAGACATATAAAAGCAGCTACATTTTAACCCAGTCTATCTTCCAAAAACATGTTTTAGTCCTGGAGGTTTAATAAAATAAATGTCTCAGTTCTGATATCAAACAAACTAATAGAGGGGCTTCAGTTTTAGGAGCAGCACATTTCTTGCCTTATTAATGGCTATATATAAATATGTACACACACGCATACACACACATATAAAATTGTGTGTGCACCTTAATTAATCCCAGAAGTTTAAACAGTGAGAATAATTAACTCTTATTTTGTGAAGAAGCTACTTAATGTATTGTTAATATAACCGACAACTGCAAGCAAACATAATAGTAGAATCAAGGACGGTATATACAGTTGTTTCAGCAGTGAGTAATCATTTCTAGAAAATTATATTTAAAAGCAGTTGAGTAACACTATTGGTTACAACTGCAGAATAGATGGAACTGAAGTACTTGAGTTTCCTTGGCAGTGGTATTCCCTTTTTTTATGGTCATGGTACAGGTTATACCTGAACCGATAACACTATGTTTGAGCACTAACTTAACCATTCCTGAAATAAAATCTGCGGTATAATATTGTATTTGAAAGTTGTACTACAGTGAGTTTAATATACTTACATTGTTTTCTTATTGTCTTATCTTCAAAGTATATTTTTTACCATGAAGTTTTTGACTAAGCATTAGAAACACAGGGCTGTTATACCCAGCTGATGTCCATTATCATTAGGGTCACTGCAAAAATATCCCAAACAACAAACTAAAACAATGAGTGAGAAGGTCACTAAAAAAACAATCAGTAAAAACAAAATGAAAACTCCAGCAAAGCTAGAACTTCCAATAAGTGACCTCCCAAACCTCTTGTATCAGAGGCACATGGGATATATGCAAATGCTCCTTATGAACATCAGGTGTTTCAGCTAATTGGCAATTCTGAATGCCCATGACTTGTTTTGTAATTTTAATGGACAATTTCAGGCCAATAAAGCCAAACCCCAAAAGCTGTGGATATGCATATTTTGGCCTTGTTATGACCTCATCAAAACAGCACAAGCAGAGTGTTTGTATAAGCATTAGAACCACAGGGCTGTTATACCCAGCTGATGTCCATTATCATTAGGGTCACTGCAAAAATATCCCAAACAACAAACTAAAACAATGAGTGAGAAGGTCACTGAAAAACCAATCAGTAAAAACAAAATGAAAACTCCAGCAAAGCTAGAACTTCCAATAAGTGACCTCCCAAACCTCCTGTATCAGAGGCACATAGGATATATGCAAATGCTCCTTATGAACATCAGGTGTCTCAGCTAATTGGCAATTCTGAATGCCCATGAACTGTTTCGTCGTTTTAATGGACAATTTCAGGCCAAAAAAGTCAAACCCCACTAGCTGTGGATATGCATATTTCGGCCTTGTTATGTTCACTTGATGCACTTCATACCTGAGGTACACAGTCACAATACCACAACTGGCTGTAATTGATGGTCACATCTGTGTCTGTTGGGGAGTGGAGATAAAATAAATTACTGTCGCCAGTATTATGATTTTTATTTTATTATATTCTGGTATTGGAGGAGGGAGGCCACGGTGGTGCAGCACTTAGCGTTGCCACCTCACAGCAAGAGGTTCTCCAGTTCGATTCTCGGCTGGGGTGCCTTCTGTGCGGAGTCTGCATGTCCTCCCTGTGGTCACGTGGGTTTCCTCCAGGTGCTCCGGTTTCCTCCCACATCCCAAAGACATGCAGTAGGTGGATTGGACACTCTAACTTGGCTCTAGATGTGAGTGTGTGCATGTGTGTGCCTTCTGTGGAAGGCAACTCGACACTGTAAAACTCCGCTGCCAATAATGAGCGGACAGATGATCCGCTGTGGCGACCCCTAACCAGGAAAAGCCGAAAAAAGAAGAAGATATTCTTGTATTGGGGACATATGCAGTCAATAAAGTTGTCTTCAATTGTTGTGTGTAGGGATTATCTGCAGATGAAAGTGATTGACACTTGTCATCCATTCAAGTTAAGCAATAATTTTTTTTAGCTTTGCAGAGGTAGTGTGGATTTGTGTAAAACCAGCTACTAGTAGCTATCTTGAGACCATCAGATATCTGAAATGTGCACATTCAGGAAAGTGGCTCTACGTGAATATGGGGATTGTCTGTGATGAAAATGATTGAATGTATGAAAGAGAAGGGTTGCAGTCTATGTAAAAATATCAAGTTGGTCAAAACGTTTTTCACTTTCCATCACAGTCAGACATCAGTATTGTACTCAATAAGTGGCTGCCTGTGGCAGTTTGCACAGGATGCACATGATTGTGTTGCATTGACTGTCATCACCATTTAACAATGCTTTGTTCTTTGAGTTTTTGATTATTATTCTTTCTGTGTGGAGTATGAATGTACTCCCTGTTTCTGTGTAGGTTTTATCCATGTGCTTTGATTTCTTCCCCCAGACCATTAGCTGTATAATATATGCATCTGGCCATTTCTACTTTTAATTTCATCCTAATAGAATATAACTACCATAACCATTCTCTTTGGAAGGACAAAAAGGCAGGCACTATTCCCTGGAGAGATTTGAATATACTTATTTGTCTTCTCAGATTATTGAATAACTAATGTTTTCTCAGATTTGAACATTAATATTTACTTTTCCTTGAAAGAAAAAAAAAATAAGAATGAACTTTTCTCTTACTCTTGACTTTTTATTCATGCCATCATTAAATCAAAAAGTTGTTAAAAGCTCTAAGATGCACCTTAGAGCATTTAGAACCCAATAATTTCTGGGTGCTTAGCACCACCAGATATCCTGCAGGCATACTACTGCAGAATCTTGGGCAGTTAGGTTGTGTTAAAGACAAAGGGGGAAGCTAAAGATTAAGACATGCAAAAGCAAGGCAGGGGCACAGGATAAGTGCTGGGAGGGGACTAGTGCTGAACAGGGAACCTCATGCAGTCCTTTGTCTAAGGCTCCATTTCACCTACAGCTGTCCTTGTTGATTGCAGACATGAAATATATATAGTCAGTAAAGTGGCTTTAATGTATGGGTATGTACTGATGCAGTCTGTGGATGATATTTAATAACCACATTTATGGTTTGATCACAGGTAGTGGTCATTGATCTGATGTGATAGAGCCCAACCCTATTTCAGCTATCTCCTCCCATTCAGTTGCTTCCTGTAGCCCCTCACCCACAATTTGAGCTCACCAGCCACTGTCAGTGAATTATTGAATCTTTGATTATGACTACCTATATAAACCTAACGTCTATGGAATACTACCTGAGTTTCATGATTTTTGGAAATTATTGTGACTGAGCTCATCAATGACATTTTAAGACTACTAGTTTATCTATTTTTTATTATCTATGTAATCAAAGCATTATACATATACATATATTTATGTGTGTGTGTGTGTGTGTGTGTGTGTGTGTGTGTGTGTGTGTGTGTATATATATATATATATATATATATGTATATATATACATATATATATATATATATATGTGTGTGTGTGTGTGTGTGTGTGTAGACTGTGGTGGTGGTGCTGCGGTAGCGCTGTCGCCTCACAGTTAGACATTGCCAGTTCGATTCTCAGTTACAGTGTCTTCTGTGTGGTGACATGCGTAAATGGGCGTTCCTTCGTTGACGGTTGTGCATTAGGCCTGGCAAGCCAGCACGTAAAACTCTACTGCCAATCATTAGCAGACTGGAGTTCCGCTGTGGCGACCCCTAACCGGGAAAAGCCAAAAGACACAAACAAACAAACAATATATATATATATATGTGTGTGTGTGTGTGTGTGTGTGTGTATGTGTGTGTAACAATATTTGAGTTTTTCTTTTTGATTCTCTACTGAAAATGAGCCTTGAGTTAGGAGACATCCTGATAATTAAAACATACATAAAATAAAAAATAAAGTAACTGATCCATGTAGATAAGCAGTGTAGGACATTCCACATTTTGAGAGACAGCAGGATATAGCATCTCTCTATCTGTCTCTCTATCTGAGGCTATGGCTAGGAAATATAGGCCATTAATGTTAAGATTCTCCCCTTACCTAGAATGCCACAACACTGAGAAATTAAAGTGTAACTGGTTATGATACTGATGCATTTTCCCTGAGATTTAGGTACCTAATAGCATGGAAGCAGGTGTGCAGGTTTACCAGCATGTTTTGTATTCAGTGATTTTTATCTCTTTCTTTTTTGAGGCAGTGTAAAATACTAGAGGTCTCAAACTGGAGGGAGGGGGTGCAGAGTATAATGAAGGTGACACTCCTATATATATATATATATATATATATATATATATATATATATACTCATTCCTTGAGCAACAAACTAACTAAACTAGAGGATTTTCTGCACCTGGAAAACTGAGCTCTGCTTGGTCATTGAAATACAGTTTGAACAATGTCGGGTACCCCTTAAATTGCAGTGTTCAGAGCTTTTCATTGTTTCTATTTATGTAAATTAAGCAGGTGATGTATAATTTTCTTCATGATTACACTTAAAACTAGGAGGATATATTTCCAAATTTGAGGATCATGGATAATACTTTTATACTGGTAGACTGTACTTATTCATGTACTTAGAGAGAATTTCAGCTCATGCAATAAACTAAACAAGTTCCTCTTTAACCTTCTTAACAAGAAAAAGCTTAAACAGCTGGTTGTCCCTCCTACAAGAAGTAATAATACTCTAGTGATAGTACAAACCAGTACAGGTTTCCCTTTTCACATTATCCCTTCCCTTGTCTTTTCTGACCATTTCACTGTTCTTTTAGAACTAAAAATAAATTGATATGGAAATAAGCTATTCTGTGACTATGCACACCATGCCTCTCAAATGTCCCTAATTTTGCCATATATTTATGCCTTGTGTGATGAACCCAACTCCAGGCTAGTAATCAAGGAGCCTCAATCCTCACCATTGACACTGGTGAGGGATGGCTACTAGGAACAAAAATGAATACACACAGTATTTTTCAGATGCAGCTCTCTGCACCAAGCACAATTTCCCTTAAGAGCACACAGGGAGCACACTCCAGACCTGGGGCTGGACTCTCAGTCTCTCTCTCTCTCTCTCTCCCCAGACCCAACACAAGACTCCACAATGACCACTTTGGACTTCTGAGTCCCTGTTCCAAGTAGCTGACACACACACTTGGATATATGATTTTCACATGCACACACACACACACACACACACACACACACACACACACACACACACACACACACACACACACACACACATACCTGTGAAAGGCTGGCACAGATTTATCAGCTGTGCCCCCTCTGCCCAGACTATAAGGTAATTATGCTGCCACCAGTCAGCTACTCTAAGGCTCTTACAAGGGTATCCAATTATACTGAGTAAAATTAATACTAATGAAAATGGTAGAGTTTAACCAATGCAGCAAGGCTTTCAGGTGCAGCCACAGTGTCACTAAAATAAGTACTCTTAAGATGTTAAAAGTATTCTCTAAAAGACCAGCCATGATGAAAGATATAGTAATATTTAATAATAAATAATAAAATCGAAAACATGAGAATACTAAATATCTAGTTACAATAAACACCAGAGTTTCAATCACAGGAGATATAAAAAATAACACAGCTGGCTAGATTTACACAGATGCAAAAAAACAATACTTAACTAATCACATATTTCCTGACTGACCAAAGAATTACTGTTCCCTAGTTAAGTTACTTACTACAGCAAGGCAAGATGATGAGTGTTGAGTTGCTTGCTACAGTAAGGCAAAATGAGGTTTGTGGTTATATGAGATATCTGTGACAGATCTTTCCTGTCAGGTTCCAAAAGCAAAGTGCTGCTGTGAGAGTTCCATCATATCTCTCTCTAATATCTAAAGAATCACTTCAGTGGTGGTTATAGAATGGCATCACATCTGGTTACCTGACTGGTACAATACACATCCAGAGCTTTGCTAAGATCTGTTGTAGCACCTGAAAGCTATAAAACAAATTCAAACACTTCCACCCTTCCATAGTAGCAATTAGTTCATTCCTAAGGACAATACAGTAAGATTTCCAGTCCTAGTTTTCCCAGACATTTTTGTCTCTGGCTGCAATCAGACCTGTAAGATAAAATCTTTATGGCTTAAACCAACTCACTTGACTTTCAACCTATTTTTCAAAATTAGCTGGATTGAGATTAACCTCTTCCCTTCTAGAATTCTCTGTTAAACATATACAATGAATCAGTTATAATAATACTGTGTAACATACATGTACATCTTTTTTTCTGTCCAGCAGGACCCACTGTTGATGTATTTTAACACAAGTAACTTTACAAATAGATTTTTAACACAAGCATCTGTACAAATCAGTGTAATAGTCAAATGACATAAAATTCTTAACAAAACTCCAGCTAGCTATGCTGGTATATGTTACACATGCACTGCCCTACTCTCCCTGGCACAGATGGCACTACCTCATATTGTCACACTTTATCCCTCATAAAATGTGATTTTTGTGGTAAAATTAGGATTACAGTCAGCCAATAATGCTAGACATTCAAGTTTCATTCTTCTTATTCTTCAGAAAATGCATGTTAATGCAAAACCTGTTCTGTTAACTAATTGAATTAGAGTAATACTTGCAAACTGACCATGATATGGGGCATTTGCCCCCTCCCCTATTATTTGTGGTTTTGTCCAGAAAACTTGAGTAGAGAGGTGGGGCAGTATATGGATGATGAGTACATGATTTTTAATAAAATGTCATCCATGAACTGGGAGAAGTGTCTTTGTCCCCATATTGTATACCTATGCAGGAGGCAATGGATATGTTATAATGCATTAAACTACAGTATCCTTATACATATCTTCGCATGACATAAATACAGAAGTAAATTTAAAGACTGTTGTTGGAGTACAATTATGAAATCAGTAAGATTTATAATATGAAAATGTTGTTCCATTTACCTAAATCTCACTCAACGTGACAAAATCAGACTAAATAAGGAACAGAAGCTCATAGTAGAAACAATCAAAACCTCAGTGGTGCCCTTTGAGACTACTATCAAACATTGATGTCTCTCAACTTTCTGAAAAGGAAATGGCATTCATTGCAGACCTATATTGTGTTTGTGTGTGGGGGGTCATAAGTCCCACTCCCATGCTGTAGTGGGGGGCAACCCCTCGAATCACACTTAACACAGATGGCATAAACACAATAAGGAATACTAGTTGTATGGGTCTTAATATGCCACTTATCTTCATTTTCTTTATTAAAAACACATTAATGTTACTTAACATTCTCATCAACAGACTCCTTAGCTGTAGCTATGCTCTGAGCTTTGGCAGCAGGCATTAGATGTGTTAATACATGGTGTGGGAATACTACCAGAAACCCACAGACCAGTTAGCCTGACTGTCATCCTTTGCAACATGATGGAATGCCCTGTTCACCATGTATTTCAATTTAACATAGATCACCTCCTCTTTAACCATGCTTAGTATGGTTTTGTCATGGGCAGATAATTTCTACTAAATTTTGTGGCATTCTTTGAATATGTTACAGCTGATATACATGAATGCTTGACCATTCACTACCACATCTAGAGTTAGTAAAAGCCTTTTTTAGTATCCCACAAAAGAGAGTTATCTTTAATCATAAGATCACAGTGTCATCAGGTTCATAGGTAGAGAGAAAACTGGTTGTCAGAGAGAGCAAGGGCTGGTGGAATTTCTGTTTGCATCTGCCAAAGTGCCCAGTGATGTTCTGCAAGGATTTCTATTGAGGCGCCTTTTATTTGGATGTTTTTTCTCTCTGCAGCAAAAGCATACAGGCATCTGAGGATGGCAAAATATGTAGACAACTGTGAGCTGTGCAACATAATTGCATTCATATATGATATCAGGATACTGTAAAAGACTCTGCTTGTTCCTGGTTATTAACAATCACTTTGTCTTTAACCTTAAGAAATGTAGAATCTTACATTTCAGTAAAATTAATTTCTTCGGTTTCAAAAAAAAATTAATGACAGCAGTTCCTAAGGAGTACTCATGAAGTTAGGGATTTGGATATATTTGCTCAAAATGGCTTGATGTTTTAACCTTAACCTAAAATCCACAGTCAGGGTCCCTTTTTTTTGACTCACATGATTTTAAGAAGCTTGTCTAGTTAAAACAGAGATGTGGTCATCCATCTCAACATCTCGTTCATGCATCAATCCTTGTGAACATATTACTGCTTTTTTAAAACCTGCTAAACAAGTAACTGCTTTAGCTAAAAAATGGTAGAGAGATACCAGGCCAAAAACTGACTTTCTTGCTGATCTTGACTAATCTGGTAGACTGCTGTAGTTAGACTGATTACAAGTCATGTTTGAAAACAGGGCTTGATAAATACTTGGAATAGAAAATGTCAACATGTGGTGACAGTTTGCCAAGCTTCTTGAAGGTCAGTAGGTCATATGTTTGATTCTATAGCATCTTAACCTATGAAACTGTAAGTCATCTTTGGATGTTTCTGCATCGGGAAAATTCATTTATTCCTAGAATTTCATAGGAATTTATAACTGTAAGGCCATTTTGTTGCCATCACAGCTAGCTTTGTCTTCCACGATTTTCCACTTCAATTTGATTCTAATTTTATTGGCATTACTTTTTAAAGGCCAGCAGCTGCTCTGCTTGCATAAAGAACTGGATATGTCCATGAGTGCTAAGACTGTTTCCATCTTTTACTATGGTAACTTTAAATGGGAACTAGCTGCTTCTTGCAAAGTAAAGAACTCCTACCAGGCCACCACATTATGAAACAGGAAGCTGTTGAATTTAGCTTGATCCCTCCTTCCCACAGGAAATCCATCAGTGTTTTTTTAGAGTCCGCTTGCCAACTGTTTCAATCCCCTATGAACAGTTTCCTCCTTCCATTCTTCTGTCTTACTTTCTCATCAATTCCTTCTTTGCATCTTCCTAGCACTTGTGGTCACTCAATTCTAGAAGTGCAGTCTGTGAAGTGTTTCCCAGAATTAGTTTTAAAGCTCATTAATTAGTAGTCACAGTATTAAAAATCAGAGCAGCTTTTGGAAGCAAGCCTCAATTCTCAATGTAGAAGAGATAAGCTTTTACACTGGGAATTTCAAATAGAGGAAAAAAAATGAAGACGTTAACTTTGAGAAGTGCTAATGTAGTTAGAGGACTATGCGCCCCTCTGGATTTCCTTCATTCTGTCATACATTAATTTGTTCTACAGAATCAACTGCATGGTTGTTTGAGGGAGTGTGCATTTTACTGAACATTTGATCTGAAGTAGTTAACTTTATTTGGTCTGCAACCTGTGGGATACGGATCCAATCTCGGATCCGAGCCGGCAACTTTACAAAGCTTAGATCTGAGCTCCTAGCCCCTCCCCTTACCCATAATCCCCTGCCAACCCTGACTGACCTCAGATCTAGTTTACCGCGCTTCTGAACAGCAGCTAGATTGCGAGCTCCTGGGGGGTTTTTTTTGGCCAGATAGCTCCTGGGTTTTTTTTGGCCAGATAAGTCTCTCTTTTTAAATTTACTTGTTAAATTTGAGTGAGTGTTAGTGTGTGTTAGGTTCCCTTTTGATTATACTAGTTCAGTTAGATTTTGGTTAAAATTAGTCTAGTTTCTTCCTCCCCTCACTGGTCGTAGTTAGTGTGTGTTTAGTGTGTTGGGGCCTACCGAGTGAATTTTTACTTTAATATGTCTGAGGCCCCAAAGCCAATATTCTCTAAGTGCACCGAGTGTGGCCATAAGCTCTCCCCGGCGGATGGCCACACTCGATGCGTCCGGTGCCTTGGGGTTTAACACCTTTCCTCTGGATGTGCTATCTGTGCGGCATTCAACCCCAGGGCACTGAAGGACAGGAGATCTAAGCTGATCCTGGCGGGAGTTTTGCCCCCGGATTCGGCTTCGGCCTCCGGTGCTTCTGTGGCCTCCTCCCAGGCTTCGGTGGCGGCCACTCCTGCCTCTCTCCCCCCGGCCGGGACTCAATCTCCCGCTTCAGCGCCAGAGGAGAGGGAGGCCAGGAAAGAAAAATGGAGGGAGAAGCACTACAAGCGGTGGGCCGAGGCCTCCGCTTCACCCCCCCCACCCCCCCCGGCTAAGCGGGCTTCTCTCTCCACGGCTTCCAGGTCTCCTCCTTCTCGGCTCCGGTCTCCATGCTTCTCACCAGGACCCAAGGAGGAGGAGACCCGATCTCCATCGAGGTCATCAAGGTGGCACTCCCGGCCAGCCTCAGTGGCCTCATCGAGATCAATGCATAGCCTTTCTGAAGCTGATTTGGACCGGGTGATGCGAAGGTTCATCCAGGCCCAAATGCAGATGGGAGTGCTCCTGCCTCCCCCCCTCCAGGGGGGAGCTCAACACCCTTCTTTGCCCCGATAGCTCCTTCTCCGACCCGCTTCCCGGGTTCGGAGTACTCAGAGCCGGGCAGCGTTGGAGTCGGGGGTGGGTTGGCACCGACAGTATCTGGTACTTCGGCTCCGACTCTTCCTTCGAGTTTACCGGATCCGTCCTTGTCGGATCCAAGCTCTCAGAGCCGTGCTCTGAGCTTCAGATCCGAGGGGTTTAGTGTGCCTTCGGCTCCATCCAGGTCAGAGCACACTGGCCCTTCGGATCCAATGGTCTCGGCGCCGGCTCTGATCCATCCATCGGATCCGAGTGAGGGTTGGCTCTCGGATCCCAGAGAGAGTGGCTCTCCCTCGGCCTTTGATGTGGTGGAGAGGGCTCTGTTGCGTGCATCCAGGCCCCCCTCCCTGCTACGGTTCCATCCCGCACTCCCTCTCGTTTGGGTAAGGCTTCCGTCGCCCGGCCACAGGGACAGCCTGCTTTGACGTCTCAGGTCATTCCCCTGGAACAAGACGTTGCTGGTGAGTCGTCCTTGGACAGTCCCCCCGAGGATGTTCCTCACAAGCGGAAGTGTAAGAGGAGGCACGTGGACTCCCCCGAGTCCTTGACAGAAGACATGGATTTGGTTGAGGGGGAATGCTCCCCAAGGTCACTCCCTGTGGATGTCTCCTTCGGAGACATCATGGAAATGCTTAGGATAAGAGGGGGGTGGTCTGCCCCCAAGGCTTCCTTGGATGAATCCATGTTCCTGGAGGTGTTCGAAGCAGGCCCATCTACCTCTTGGGTGTCCCCTCCGGCCGACCCCTTAGTGGACCTTATCGCCACTAGGGCATGGAAGGAGCTGGACACTGTGGAGCCAGTCCCCAAACGTCCTGCCAAGATCCGGAGCCCCCCGGCAGAGAAATCCTATTGGAGCAAGGGACCCCCCGTAGATGCCATGTTGGTGGCGGCAGCCACCAAGAGGGAGTTAGCCCAAGAGAGTCCCTCGGTCCATCCCCCGAGCAAGGAGTCTCGCTCGATGGACCATCTTGGGAAGCGGGTCTTTAGTTCAGCAACCTTCACTGTAAGGTCCCTGAACTACATGGCACATGTGATTCGACTGCAGCGAGACCTTATCAAAGAGTACGTTGCATCGCCCCTGGAGTCCATGTCAGGGGAGGACAAACAGTTGTACTCCACTTGCATGGCCACTCTTAGGTCTATATCCAACACCTCTATGTGGCTTTTATCCCATGCTACAGAGGGAGCCTCTAGAGCCAGCGGAGCAGGCCTAGTTATGAGGCGCCAGGCCTGGCTCCGACATTGTGATTTCGCGGAACCCTTCAAGGCATCCTTTGCAAATGCCCCCTTTGATGGCTCTGCCCTATTTGGCAAGACAGTTCACGAGACTTTGGTCCAGAGCGAAAAGGACGGGAAGACGTTGTCTGCCATCGGATTCCTCTTCTCTGCTCCCCAGAGGTCCTTCTCCAAGAACCAAAAGGGACAGAAGAAGATGTGGTTCCGAAAGTCACAACAGTCCCAGTCTGCTCCAGACTCCCAGTCCTTCCGCAGCAGAGGAGGACAGGGTGGATGCCACCCTAGAGGCAGAGGGGGCCCAAAGAACTTTGAGTCCAGAGAAGCCTTCTCGATCGGACCACGCAGCAACCATGAGGGGTTGCCCGACTGCTCCACTCTGGAGGCAGTCGGGGGGCGTTTCTTGAAGCACCTGGCAGCTTGAGAGTCCATTACAACAGACCGCTGGGTGCTTCATATCATATCCAGAGGATACAGAATTCCCTTTTCCTAAATTCCCGACATCCCCGGACACCTCCCCGATGTTCCACCCAATCAGAGGGAGGCAGCAGCTGCGGAAATTCGGCTGCTTTTAGAAAAAGGAGCCATCCAGCATGTCCCCCCAGGCCAGTCCGGATCGGGTTACTACTCCGGGTTCTTTTTGGTGCCAAAAAAGACGGGGGACCTAAGGCCCCTCCTCGATCTTTCCCTAATAAATCTATCAGTAACCAAAGAAAAGTTCCGGATGGTCACTCTTCAATCTATTCTCCCCCTCTTGCGGGAGAATGACTGGATGTGCTCCATAGACCTCAACGACGCGTGCTACCACATATTGATGGACGAACGGTCCAGGAGGTTTCTCCGCTTCCATCTGGGAGCCAGTCATTATCAATTCAGGGTCCTCCCCTTTGGTCTCACCTCAGCCCCCAGGGTGTTCACCAAGGTATTAGCAGTGATAGCGGCCCACCTGAGACTCCAGGGAATGCAGGTCTTCCCGTACCTGGACGACTGGCTCCTCACCACCCCAAGGCCTCTACTATGCTTAGCCAGGGACTACTTTCTCAACCTTGCTTCGCAACTAGGGATCACTATAAACTCGGACAAGTCCTCTCTCACCCTGACTCAGGTGATAGATTTTATTGGGGTCAGACTGGACACCAACAGGCAACTAGTCTTCTTAACTCCCGACCGGTTACACACTTTGAGGGCACATGTGCTGGCCATCTTTCAATCTTCAAAACCTCCGGCGGGATTGGTTCTGAGGGCCCTGGGGTCCATGGCAGCCGCTATAAGCCTTCTTCCCATGGCGCGTCTGAACATGAGGATTTTACAGTGGACTCTCCAAGTCCAATGGTCCCTTCATCAATACCCCTTGAGTCACCCCATTTCTCTCAGCAGGGCCTGCAAGAGGGCTCTCGTTTGGTGGCTTCAGTCGCCGGACCTCCGGGCGGGATGCCCCTTTGCCACGGCCCCCCTCTCACCACGGTGACCACAGACACCTCTCGTCTTGTGTGAGGGGGGGCATTATTCGAGCAGGATGGTCCAAGGCACGTGGAACGATTCGGAGACCTTATTGCACATAAATGTTGTAGAGATGAGGGCAGTGCTCTTGTCGTTGCAAGCACTTCAGAGCCTTCTGCCTGTAGGAGCAATTGCAATCCAGACAGACAGTATGTCTGTGGTATGGTATATCAACAAACAAGGGGAACCACGTCTTACCCACTCTGTCGAGAAGCCATGAGAGTGTGGGAATGGGCGATCTCCACCAACCGTTTTCTCATTGCAACGCACATTCCGGGATGGACCAACATCTTGGCGGACAGACTGAGTCGCACCATCCTTTCACCTTACAAGTGGTCCCTCAATCCTCGAGTAGCGAGTCGAATTTTTGCCGTTTGGGGGCAGCCCTGTTGCGATCTTTTCACATCTCCCTCAAACACGAAATACAACAATTACTTCGCTCTCATTCCCCCTGCCGGGGAAGCCCCGAGAGATGCCTTGGTGCATGCTTGGCCACCCGGTCTTCTCTATGCCTACCCTCCTCTTCCCCTCATGCTGAAACTTCTTCAGAAAGCCAGTCGGTTGGGGAGCAGGATGATCATCATTGCCCCATTCTGGCCTCGCCGAGCTTGGTTCCCTTACCTCTGGTCTCATCGAGTGAATCCGCCCTGGATTCTACATCCCCTTCCGGATCTAATCTCCCACCCCCAGGGGCTCCCACTTCCTGACCTGGCCAGCCTCAAGCTTACGGCTTGGCTGCTCCAGTTTCACTTGTAACTAGGACTCCCGGTATCTCTTCTCCAGTTAAAACTATCCTAGTAGCAGCGCACAAGCCCTCTACTAGGCAGGTCTATGGAAGTAAATGGAAGCATTTCTCTATCTGGGCAGAACGCCATAATTTGGACCCTTTTACAGCCCCCTTGCCTGCGGTGCTGGACTTTCTTTCAGGTCTTTTTAATGGCGGAGCTAGATGTTCTAGGGTGAAGGTTCAGTTAGCAGCTATCTCTTATTACCACGTAGGTACTGAAATGGGTCCTTTGATTACTACAAAATTGTGCAAAACATTCCTAAAGGGCACCTTTCTTCTTAGACCTCCAATAAAGGAAGCGGTACCTCGATGGGATTTGACCTTGGTATTACAAGCCTTGACAGCCCCTCCCTTCAAACCGGCATCTTCAGTAGACCTCAAATATTTGTCTTGGAAAACAGCCTTTCTTGTGGCTATTACTTCAGCCAGGAGAGTATCTGAATTGCAAGCTCTTTCTGTGAAACCCCCATACTTAGCCTTTCACAAGGATAGGGTTTACCTCAGGACCAATCCCTCCTTCCTCCCAAAGGTAGTTTCTGAATCTAATATTAACCAATCTATCAATTTGCTGGTCTTCTTTCCTAACTACCAGAACAAAGGGGAGTACAGACTACATTCTTTGGACGTGCACAGACAACTTAGATTTTACATTCATAGGACATCTGGTCATAGACAGTCCGACCAGTTGTTCGTCTCCTTTGCCAAATTTAATCTAGGTAAACCGGTCTCAAAAGTTTCCTTATCGAGATGGATTTCACAGTGTATCATTACAGCGTATCAAAATTCCGGCAGGCCCGCACCTCAAGGAGTTCATGCCCATTCAACTAGGGCTATGGCTACATCTGCCGCCTTTAAATCCAGGGTTTCCTTGGATGATATCTGTTCAGCAGCCACTTGGGCCTCATCTCATACCTTCATCAATCATTATAAATTGGACATTACCTCCAGAGGGAGAACTTCTTTTGGCTCCGCAGTGCTCCAGAATATCCTTCCATGAAGGCCGCCCAAGGTTTAGGTAGCAGGGGACTCTGTCCCACAGGTTGCAGTCCAAATGAAGTTAACTACTTCAGATTAAGAAGTTATGTACTCACCATAACGTTCCATCTGAGTAGGTAAACTTCATTTGTCTGCAACCGTTCCCCCCCTCCGTCCCCCTGACCTTCAGATGTGTTTCATGTCATATAGTGATGTACCATTTCTGATAATGTAGTTAGTTATCCACTATAGTGCTTGCGGGCAAACTTGATCTGAGGTCAGTCAGGGTTGGCAGGGGATTATGGGTAAGGGGAGGAGCTAGGAGCTCGGATCTAAGCTTTGTAAAGTTGCTGGCTCGGATCCGAGATCGGATCAGTATCCCACAGGTTGCAGACAAGTTAAGTTTACCTACTCAGATGGAATGTTATGGTGAGTACATAACTTCTTATTATGTTGAATGTCTGCTTTGCGAAAACAGGTTAAGTGAGTTTTATGTTGGTGTGTGTGTGTGTGTGTGTGTGTGTGTGTGTGTGTATGTATGTGTGTGTGTGTGTGTGTGTGTGTGTGTATGTGTGTGTGTGTGTGTGTGTGTGTGTGTGTGTGTGTGTGTGTGTGTGTGTGTGTGTGTGTGTGTGTGTGTGCATGTCTGTCTGTGTGCGAGTGCATGTTTTTGCAGATTAGGGTTAGAGTAGGGTTAGGTAAGAAGACATATTTAGTGTTTGTGGGTTACAATTAAAGTGGATAGATCTAGTTTTGTGTATATATGTGTGTGTGTGTGCGTGTGTGTGTGCCTGTCTTGTTTTGTGGTAGTGTTATAGAAAGTTTTTTTTTTTTTATGTAGCACACCCGCAGGTGTAGCTGAAGAGATTTGGGTTTCTTCCTGCGTGACTCTGGTGACACGCCTATTAAGCCCAACACACCAAGGTGGCAAGAGGGACAGATTTTATTCTAGATGACACATCTAGTTTAAAAAGGCAATAGCACAACCATAAACAAATTATTTCAACAGTGCACCAGTTAGCAATAAGGCAAGGTGAGAATATGCATGCAATGAAAACATACATTCACCCTCTTCCCCAGAACTCAACAGGAGAAGGTCTTGACATTCAAACATGCACAAAGAAGGCAATATCAATGAGCAGTAAAGCTTTATAATGCAGTAATACAAACACGGGAGAAAAATGCAATGTCATTAACCAATACAATTCTTGAAGGCAGCAGTACTAACACGAGCAAAATGCAATGTCATTGAACAATGAGGAGTTATAGTGCCACAATACAAATATGAGAAAATGCAATGTCATTGAGCAGTAAGGATTCTTTGGGGCAGCAGTACTAACATGGCAAAATGCATTATCATTGAACAATAAAGATTTATAGTCCCACAATACAAATATGAGAGAATGCAATGTCATTCAGCAGTACTAACACCCTCTACCCACTTTGATCAAATCTAAACAGACCAACTGTGAAACACTCTATTATACCTTGTTCACTGGCCAGTGACTACTTACAGTCTTGCTGCCGGCATGATGGGGCCCATGTTGGAGCTCATATGGATTTCAATTATTTGTAATCCACAAAGCATTAAAGGGGGGAAACCACAATCTTATAAAAATATAAAATGACAGCCAGAGCCTCTCACCACTCGGTCGAGAATATCCTAGTGACCAGAAGCCATGGTTCCTCTGATGAGAAAAGTAGAAAATCACCTACCAAAACTCTGGTAATCATCTATGGCTTCTCAGTACTAGGCCCAAGGGAACTCCTTTTCTTGCTGAATCATAGCAGGCGTGGACTACTGGTTTCAGGCTTCTCTCCTGATTCCACAAAATACCATATCCAGGGTTTTAGCAAGAGACAGACACAATCTGCTACTTCACTTCCCTGTCCCAAAATACTAGAAAAGAAAATCCAGTCATGCTGCAAGGCCATTTTTCCCTTCAGCTACGTGTTTCAGTCCTCCTTCAGCTAGTGTTCCAGACTCCTCTTTCACTTTCGAAATTGTCTTTTATATTCCTGAAAAGGAGCTCCACCTTGTGGTGTAATGGAAAACTACAGTCTATTACTTCTACATGAAATACAGTGGGAGCTACATTCTCCCCTACTTGAAAATCTTGGGTCCCCCCAAGTCAAAGGTAGATTAGCAGAAAATATTTACAAACACTAATGCACCATCAACTGAACAATATTTTTGCATTCAAAAGGTACATTCCACCAAGGGTAATCAGCCTTATGCTTAACTTGGGATGGGATCTCGCCACTGGAGTAGGAGGCATAGGGATTATGAGCGCAGACCCTCCAATGAGCTGTGGTCACAGGTTCCTGTGTACTGTGTCCCAAACTGTTATAGGTAAGTCACTGTAGAATCAGTCTTTGCAGTTTTGGTTCAGAAGGGACAGCTAAGGAATTTTGCTCGGAAGGTTTGTCACTCACAAAACATTGAATGTCTAGTTCTTCAGTAGGCATATTGTCTGCTTCTAAGATATCCTCGTGTATACCTTTACTTTCATTTCCCATAACGGTATGACTATTCTCAGCACTATTTTCTGAAGTTTGCATAGCAGGGCCTCCATCAGTATCAGGTTCTGTAAGAGGCACAGAAACATTACTTAGTTTGTTGTTAGGTCTGGGCTGCTCAAAATGGCAAGGAACGAATTCTGGTGCATTTACATTGAGATTACAGCCCACAGGGTTTTGAACATCCTCATAAAACAGCCCACTGAAACCCCAATCATCATCACTGTTCTCCTCTCCTTCATCAGGAGGAAGCATAGGCTTTTGAATATTGAAGAGGATAGTTCCTCTACACCTTAGCCTTCTGATCACCTTGAGTTAGGCTTCCGCTGAGCCATTCTGGGTTCCGGAATCATGAGCCTCACTGATTTTGCCAAAGGCACTAAGTTGTTTCGGTGCCAGGTTTTTATGGGTCCTTCTTTCCCCTCAGGGCAAACTTGGTAGACAGGGATAATAAGTAGCTGAGAACTAATTATGTAAATCTCAGATCCCCAGTGGTCAGCTAGTTTATGCTTTCCTTGTAGTCCCAAATTTCTCAAAAGAACTCAGCCCACTGGCTGCAAGTCATGCATCTTTACTTTTTTGTCATAGTGAGCCTTGTTTCTCTGATGTCTTTGTCCTGTTGATTTTTCAGCAAGCTCATAAGCCTGTCTGAGGTTCTTCTTGAGTCTCTCCACATAACTGCCATGAGATCGCACTGGTGTATCATCAGCTGTGACTAAAAGGTGATGTCAACAGGAAGACAAGCTTCTCTTCCAAAATTTAGGAAGTAAGGTGAGAATCCTGTAGCATCATTTTTAGTACTGTTGTAAGCATGCACCACTGTGGCTACATGTCTACTTCATTGACCCTTCTTCTCAGCAGATCATATCCCCAAAATGTCTAGTAAAGTTCTCTTGAAACGCTCAGGCTGAGGATCCCCTTGAGGATGATAAGGTGTGGTGTGGCTTTTTTGGAATCCCAACAGAGTGAGTAGTTCATGGACAAGCTTCCTCTCAAAATCACATCCTTGATCAGAGTGTATCCTTTTTGGCAAGCCATAGTTTACAAAGAACTTCTCAACTAGTAGTTTTGCCACTGTAATAGCTTTCTGATCGAGAGTGGGAAATGCTTGAGCTTACCTGGTATAATGGTCTGTCACCACCAGCACATTACTGATCTCGCCTTCATCCGGTTCAATGCACAGAAAATATATACAGACCAGTTCCATGGGTCCACTACTTTCCATTTGACCTAATGAGGCAGCTCTGGTCAGCAGAGTCTTTCTCTGAATGCAACGAAGACATGAATGACAATAATCCTCAACATCTTGCTTCATGCATGGCCAGTAGAACCTGTCTTGTACCAGACCCACAGTTCTGTCATAACCAAGATGACCATGTTCATCATGCAGTGACCAGAGTACTACTTCTCTATACGTCTGGGGAAGCAACAATTGCCATTTTTCACTGCCAAGTGCACTAGGAGATCTCCTATACACTAGTCCATTCTGTATCTGGAGTCTGTCCCATTCTTTGGCCAAACGTCTTGCCAGAGGATGAATATCCGTGTGAAGCATATTAACTTGTTTCTTCTCTAAAGCAGCTACCACCAGCTGACCAAAGGAGTCTTCTCTTTGATTTCTCCTCAGGTCACTGTTACTCAAAGCTGGTAGCGATAAAGCCTGCAAAGTGACCTGATTACAGTAAGCTTGGGATATGCTTGCTGCTGACAGACCTAACTTCTGGGCCCAACATTCAGTGTGTTGATAGCAGGTTGCAATCTGACACATAGCTCTCACCCCTGGCACTTGAATTTCCACCCATTCATCGTCGGGGTGTAAATCTCCCTGAGGTCTTCTTGACAGACCATCAGCATCTCCATTTTCATGTCCTGGGCGGTATTTCAAACTGAAATTATAGTTGCATAGAGCTGCCATCCATCTGTGGCCAGTAGCATCTAGCTTTGCAGTGGTCTGAATGTATGTCAGAGGACTGTTGTCACTCAAATTCAGCCCCATAGAGATAGTCATGCAGCTTGTCCACTACCGCCCACTTTAAGGCAAGGAATTCCAACTTGTGCGCAGGGCAGTTCTTTCTGTGGGAGTAAACACCGAAAGATAAAAGCCACAGGTCTCAGCTTCTTGTTATACTCCTGGTAAAGGACTCCTCCTAAGCCATCCCTGCTAGCATCCACATGTAAAGTGTATGGCTTTGTTGAGTCAGCATATGCCAGCACAGGGGCATGTGTGAGGCAATACTTAAGCTGTTCAAACAACTCTTCACACTCAAGAGCCCAACGACTCTCGATGAGTTCTTCAGAACCTCTCGGTCCCTTAGGCTTTTTCACAAGGATATCTTCATCTGTTTCATCTGCTTTCTCATCATTTTGGAGCAAATGGTTGAGGGGTCTTGCTATCTTTGAAAATCCTTCCACAAACCTTCTGTAGTAACTGCAGAACCCCAGGAAAGATCGCAGCTCTGTGACAGTTTTGGGTCTGGGCCAAGATGTCACCGCTTCAACTTTGCTGGGATCTGTGGATATTCCATTTGCAGACACTACATGTCCCACATAAGTCACTGAAGGTTGGAAGAACTTGCATTTGTCCAATGGCAACTTCAGGCCTTCCTTCTCAGTCCTGTCCAATACCTTCATCAGTCTTTCTTCGTGCTCCTCTAGGGTCCTCCCAAAGACAATGATGTCATACAGGTAGACTAAGACTTCCAGAAGATGCATGTCTCCAACTGCTCTTTCCATGATTCTCTGGAAAGTTGATGGTGCATTTGATAAACCTTGAGGTAAGCGATCAAACTCAAAAAAATCCCAAAGGGGTGATCAAAGCAGTCTTCTCTTTATCTTCTGGGTGCTTAGGGGTTTGATAGTATCCACTCCTTAAGTCTAGCACACTGAACCACTTACTGCCCACCAGGCAATTTAGTGCATCTTCAATCCAGGGAGTTGTGTACTGGTCTGGAATGGTTCGCTAATTCAGAGTATGATAGTCAACACACATGCGAATTGACCCATTCTTTTTCCTGACAATGACAATGAGAGAGGCATACGGACTTCTTGACTCTTGAATTATCCCTGCGGCTTTTAGTTCTTCTAAATGTTTTCTTAAGTTCTCCAGGTCTCCTGGGGCTACTTTTCTGGAACGTTTCCTGAAGGGCCGGTCCTCTTTTACTCTTATTCGGTGTTCTGCACTTTTTTTGCACAGCCCACATCTAGTTCACTAGCAGAAAAACAATTTTTCTTTTTCATTAGTAGCTCTTTAACTCTGGTTAACCACTTAGGGGGCAAGAGACCACATCCTATCTCCATATCTTCCAGCTTCAACTCGTTGGCTCTGCTGTCATTCCTTGTCAACACAGAAGCAGGTAAAGGAGTGGCAGCATAAAGATTTCCCAAATGCACTTGTGAATGCAGGACAATGGTAGTACTTCGTTTATTTTTCAACAGGCAAAGTGTCATAAGGATGCTTTAATTTGTCCGCAGGCCAAACTTCTAGGACTAGTTCCAGCCCCGGTGGCAAATCACTTTCTGGATCCATTTCCATCATGAGATGAGAGGAAACTGTTTGTCCACACATCCTCACTTTGGCTGTCAAGCAGGTGACCTGACCAGGATGAATTATATGCTCTTTCCCAGACAGGGTCCACACATGACCAATTTCATCTTTCTTACTATCCTTCTCCCTTTGAAGGGCACAGAAAACTGGTCTCAGGAGAGGATGTAGTGTTGGATGTTCCTGGGTCAACTGAGGCATTAGCATTCTTATGACGAGGTCAGTATTTGTCCTCACTAAAATAGATGCTGAATCCTTTCCTTCTGGCCTGGGGCACACAACAGCAAGTGTTTCAAAAACTTCTGTTGACCCAACAAGTGAAGTGGAAAATTCTAACTTGAGTGAGACATTACCATCATAAGGGAACTTCATGTCACTTAGCCCGCAGATCTCCATATCTTCTAACTTTTCACGTGGCAAATGCTTTAAGTATTTTTAGTAGAAGTCACTGTACAGAATGGTGATTTGTGCACCAGCATCCAGCAGTGCTTTACTATGCACTCCTTCTATTTTTACTGACATGACAGGGGGCAGACCCAGTAGGCCATTGGGTAGTTTCTGTTTCCAGTGTTGTTCTGCTGTATAACAGTCAGCATGTGGTTGAAGTACCGCCGGTTGACCTTGCCATTTTAACGGATAAGACTCTTGCTTAGTAATGCTTTGTGGTCTGAGATGCTGGGATTTTGGCTGAGATGGCTTTCCAGTTTGGTTGTTCACCTCAGATGAACTAGAAGTGTGCATAGTAGGTAGTCTCTCTCCCCTATTACAAGGGTTAGTGTGAAAAGGAGATCCAGGATGCTGTCTCTTGATGTCAGATTTGATGGAGCTCTTTGTAAGTGGGCACTCAGATGGCTCCTTCACTGAGGCCCTTTGACATTTCCCTGCATTGCACTAGCCAATAATAGTTCATTCACTCTTTTCAAGTTCTCTAAATTAGGACACTGTCGCTTTATATGCCCTGCATCTCCACAGCGAAAACAAAATCCAGTAGGAACTCTGAGCATTGGTTGATTTGGTTCTTTCCTGAGTCCTTTCGTGAAGGTTTTAGCTGATGTACTCCTCCCTTCAGCTAAAGTTACCACGGTTTTCTGCAATTCTGAAACTGTCTTGGTGACTTGAGCTATGGTGTCGGTTAGGGAAGACACCTGCATCTGCAACTGTGACATGTCTACATTGCGGACACTCCGGGCCACGACTTCTGTTTGAGTAGTGAGCTCGGCTATAGGCTCCTGCTGGTATTCACTCACTGTTTTAGTTGCTGTTGAACACTGAGATTTGGCTTCCAACAGGGCTTCCTCTTCCCTCACCTCTTTAACCAGCTGAGAATAAGTTAGAGTCTCTTCCCTATTTCTCATCCTCATTTTCCACACAATGGGGTCCATAGCTTGAGCTCCCTGTAAAATTTGTCCTATCCGTACTTGGTCAGCTACTTTCAGATCCACCCCCTTCTTTAGGATGATCTGGTGGAGCATTTTATCTAATCACTTAATGTAGTCAGATAGTTTCTCACCAACTTCTTGGTATGTATGTTCAAACTGATACAGTATGTCAGCAGCCCTCTCGGTCCTTCCAAACACATCCTGCAGTACTCTTAAATAGCCCTTGGCCATGCAATCTTGCTTACCCATCCTTAGGTTGCGTATGGTATCTGCAGCTAATCCCTTTAGACTTTCAGCTATCCGCTGCTTCTTCTGAGATATCCCACTCCTCTAGGGCTTTTGAAGCCTGATCCATCCAGTATTCAAAATCTTCCTCTCCCTGAGGTGAGGGGTGTTTGCCAGAAAAGAAATTCAATTTGCGGTAGTCAAACCCAGTGAATGACTGTGTAGGCTTTAAGCATTTTTCTACAATACTTCCCAAAGCATTCAAAACTTCAGGTCCTATAGTATTTATGGACAGTGAAGTTGCAGCTTCTGGTGTAAGGTTCTGACCTACTTTGGTAGCTTCCACAAGTATTTTCTCTGTTGCTGAGGTAGTGCACTTCTCAGGGATTACCACACGGACTGCACTCTCACCTGAAATTTGTACACTCGAAGGTATGTGCTCATACACTAAAGGACTTTTTCATTCTAATAAGGCCAATGTGCTCTGCTCGGTAGGGTCCACAGTGCTGTCCAACAAAAATCCATACCCCTCAACTGGCAAGGATCCTGTGACTTGATGTATTTGCATATCAGTCCATGTGACCCCTGGCAACACCAGAACTAAGCAATGCACTGACTGAGCATTGTGCTGTTTGCACCACTTAGTGGCTACTTCTGAGTTCATGTTTCTGCTGGATTTGCTTTCCACACATACAGGGGAACAGGGTGGAGTCCAAGGCAGTACAAGAAATCCTGGAAGAGCCCCCACTATGTAGCGCACCCGCAGGTGTAGCTGAAGAGATATGGGTTCCTTCCTACCTGACTCTGGTGACACCCCTATTAGGCCCAACACACCAAGGTGGCAAGAGGAACAGATTTTATTTTAGTTTAAAAAGGCAACAGCATAACCATAAACAAATTATTTCAACAGTGGACCAGTTAGCAATACGGCAAGGTGAGAATATGCATGCAGTGAAAACATACATTCGCCCTCTTCCCTAGAACTCAACAGAAGAAGGTCTTGACATTCAAACATGCACAAATAAGGCAATATCAATGAGCAGTAAAGCTTTATAATGCAGCAATGCAAACACAGGAAAAAATGCAATGTCATTAAGCAATAAAATTCTTGATGGCAGCAGCACTAACACGAGCAAAATGCAATGTCATTGAACAATGAGGATTTATAGTGCCACAGTACAAATATGAGAAAATGCAATGTCATTGAGCAGTAAAGATTCTTTAGGGCAGCAGTACTAACATGGCAAAATGCATTATCATTGAACAATAAAGATTTATAGTGCCACAATACAAATATGAGAGCATGCAATGTCTTTCAGCAGTACTAACACTCCCTACCCCCTTTGATCAATTCTAAACAGAAAAACTATGAAACACTCTATTATACCTTGTTCACTGGCCAGTGACTACTTACAATCTTGCTGCCAGCATGATGGGGCCCAAGTTGGAGCTCATATGGATGCCAGTTATTTGTAATCCACAAAACATTAAAGGGGAGGAAACCACAATCTTATAAAAATATAAAATGACAGCCAGAGCCTCTCACCATTCTGTCAAGAATATCCTAGTGGCCAGGCGCCATGGTTCCTCTGATGAGAAAAGTAGAAAATCACCTACCAAAACACTGGTAATCATCTATGGCTTCTCGGTACTAGGCCCAAGGGAACTCCTTTTCTTGCTGAATCATAGCAGGTGTGGAACTCCTGGTTTCAGACTTCTCTCATGATTCCACAAAATACCATATTCAGGATTTCAACAAGAGACAGACACAATCTGCTACATCACTTCCCTGTCCCAAAAAACACTAGAAAAGAAAATCCAATAATACCGCAAGGCCCTTTTTCCCTTCAGCTACATGTTTCAGTCTTCCCTTCTTCAGCTAGTGTTCCAGATTCCTCTTTCACTTTCAAAATTGTCTTTTATATTCCTGAAAAGGAGCTCCACCTTGTGGTGTAATGGAAAACTACAATTTATTACTTCTACATGAAATACAGTGGGAGCTACATTTAAGGTAAGGTAAGTTGAATTGTTAGTGCTAGGAGAAAAGTTAGCATACAACTAACTTCATTATGAGTGCTAGCCCTAACCCTGCACCTTACTTTAACTCATTCCCTCCAAAGAAGCTCAGAATGTTTGCACTATAACTTCCAATGGACAGAGCCCAATCTTTTTGTTAAAATCAAATTATATCCTGTGTATATATCAAATTATATGGGCAGCACAGTGGTGCAGCGGTTAACGTTGTCACCTCACAGCAAGAGGTTCTCTGGTTCGATTCTCGGCTGGGGTGCCTTCTGTGTGGAGTTTGCATGTTCTCCCTGTGTTCGTGTGGGTTTCCTCCGGGTACTCCAGTTTCCTCCCACATTCCAAAGACATGCATCCAGAGCGTTTCTCCCCGGGCCTCCACTGAAAACAGGCTCTGTGGAACCTAGTCGGACATTCCCGGTCAACAAATGTTAAATAAATAAATAAATAAAATAAATAAATATCCTTACATTTCAAACAAATGTTTGTATCTCTGGAACCACTGGGATTAGTAAAGTGTAAACAGCAAACTCTTCAGCATAAACCATTTTGATAATGATAGTATAATTTCTAGGTCTTAAACTATATTTTGTAAACCACAGTAAACACACTAACTGTTAAGTTTGTAATATTTTGCGAACAACTTAAAAATCGCAGTAACCATGCAAGTTACATATGTACTGTCAGCAGTATTTTTCACCCTCCTGAGAGCTTTCGTATAAGGCTTAGCAGTTCTGTCTGTGCCACTTGGTTGTTGAAATATTTAGAGAAATAGGACATTGTTTACAATATAAGTTATATGAACAATTAATATCCTTTTACCTGCACTAGACAAGGGCCAGGTATTAATGCAGCTATGTTGTCCATTAAGTAATCTTCAAGTTGAAATCTTTCAGTAACTTGTATGCAGCATGGTTTTGGAATTATTAATGTGAATATGACTAGGTTATATTAATCGTCTACAGGCATTGGTAGGCTGTAACCAGATAAATGCCTGGAGGCATCACTAGGGTTTAATAAGTTAAAAAACTTTCCGCAACACTGCCACAATTCAAATGTTTGGTTTAAGGTTGCAAAAGGAAACTTGCTTTCTTTTTGTGGTCTTTTTTTGTTGTTTTGGGTGTTCAATAGTATGAATGTTGACTATGTTTTTAATGGTCTTATGCATTCAACATTGTGGCACAGTGATCATTCACACTGTAATCTCCTCATCATACTGTAACGCTCAAGTACATTATTAAGACGGTCAGTGTTTTCAGGTAAATTATTACTTCAGGTTAAAATGGTGTTAAATCAAATGACAGAATTAAATCACGTAGCATATAAGCTAACAAAGCTAAAATGTGATATACTAGTAAAAGAGAAGAAAGGTAACAGATACCATGTAACCTCCCAGGTGAAGTGGGTAATATTTTTGTTTTGGAAAGAAACCTGTAGTGCAATGGTACAGCAAGTGTTAAATTAACAAGCAGCACATGAAAAGGTAAATATTTTCAGCAAAATTGTATGTATTTGTTAAAGCTCCAACATGAAAAAAAAAATTCTGGTAGCAAATAGCATTTCCAACATCCCCAAAATTCAAGGACATCTAATTTGGTGCAAAAGTAGGAGCATATGACATTTTAAGAAGGGTACTAGCAAAATAACTTGGTTTATATGTAGAGAAAAATTTTGCAATCTGGTTTGTAATGTTAACGTTTCAATAGATGTAAAGATTCAGACAATATATTTTTAGTGGAGACAGCATTATAAATGGTTAACAACCAGTGTGGAAATCTTGCTCACTAAACACTGGTGTGGAATTTAAATGAGACTGCTTTATCAAAGGGGACGTTTGTGAAAGTGAAATAAATGAATTTACTCTTATAACTCTACAGTGTCTATTAATAGAAATAGAAATGTGACATTTGTAATGATTATTACCTTTAGAAATGTGATATACCTATGGGGCATTACTAGTGTCCTCGTATGTCATTCTGTTCTAGACAAATGGAAAATGAAGGCAAAATGAACAGAAAAATAGAACACTGAATTTCTGGAAAATATTTTTTTTTTTTTGTAGAAACAGACAAAAATCATTTGGAAAAATGAATGAAATGATTACTTGAAAATGAATTGAACTTAAAATGAGTACATAAAACTGTAACAACCATTTGACTGTGACATTGTGTAACAAATTAAGCAAATGGATCCATTTATATTACTGCTACTTCAGTGTTGCATGCTAGGAGTAGTAATATATGAAAGCTAATAAATCCATTACTGAGTTCTGTTTCTGTGGATAAAAAAGTTAAGGAGGGTTTAATAAATATACCAACAGAATAAGAAACATTTGTTTATGTAAGTTTGGTATGACAAGGGCCATTAAGGTGTACAGTATAGAAAATAGTGAAGTTAACTAGAAATGGGTTGCTAGCATATAAATAGCATGAGACATGATTTTGCATTTATTTTGTCATAATTATGATGGTGGCATATATCACAAACTGTAATTCAGTGGTTGGTAAGTTTAATCAAAACTGCTGTAATTTGACCATAGTTATCTTAGTATACAAGGGTGTAACAAAATGTTATCTATATACTCAGCTACATATATTTTCCATAAAATCTTTCAGAAACATTATGACTTTCAGTATAAAAAAAGAAAATGTTGCAACTAAGTTATTGCCTGGAACATGAATTTGTGCATAACCTGATAAGACAAAATGAATATTCATTTAAAATGCACTTCAATGGCTGTAGGCAAAACGAGCCAAAATTATGCTTGCTTTTATTTTGTAAGCAAGAGCAGTATTTTTTGAGGTATGTACATTTTTTTTAATCTTGGATGGAGATTAGGGCAGTAATAACATTTCTGGCAATAGTTCTTTTAGTACATTGTTTTAGTACATTCAAGTATACACACCTCTGCAAAGTGAATGCATTCGTGTGTGTACGTGTAGGCATGTGTATGTAATACAGACATACGCATATATATTGGTCTACTTTACATGGTCGACATTTCATAAAATCGAACACCATATGGCCAAGACCATATGATCGACTTTCGAAAAGTCAACCATATTAAAAAAAAACAAAACACAACAATCACTTACCTTCACATTGCTCTGCCCCCACACGTCCCGGAACTTAAGTATAACAACTCCGAGATCACACTACAGTGTGAAAGATGGAAATCTTTCCATTCTGCACTGTACAAAGATGCCCGTTCCACATGGTCAACATTTAAAAAGTCAATCATATGGTCTCGGCCATATGGTCTTTGGATTTATGAAATTTCTACTATATGAAGGGGACCCATATATATATATATATATATATATATATATATATATAGTAACTAAGAATGAACTTCATGACACAAAAGCATTCAAAAAGAATTAAAAGGAAAACACCAGCAACTCTTGTATTAGTTAGCGCTTTCATCTTCTTTAATGTCAAGACTTCTTCAGAAGAAGTCTTGATATTAAAGAAGATGAAAGCACCAAATAATACAAGAGTTGCTGGTGTTTACCATTTAATTCTTTTTGAATGCCTTTGTGTCACGAAGTTCATTCTTAGTGAAATTTATCTTCGTTTTTAGTGCGTTTTTTTACTATATATATATATATATATATACACACACACACACACACACACACACACACACACACACACACACACACACACACACACACACACACAAAGATTGAAAGGGGGGAGTGAGACAGGCAAATGCCCCCAAAGTAATATGTATTCAGCCCAGATATACATTTCCAGCGCTCTTTATCTTCTCAGATATGACTTTAATTTCCTGAAGTGATTTTTTTCATTCATAGTTGACCATTACTTTCACAAAAGTCCCTACTAAGATTTGCCATGATAGAAGGAATCTTTATTTCTCCTTTTAGCATAGGGAAAATTTAAAATAATTACATTACCCTCAGATAGTGAAGCCAAAAATAATATCCAGTTAATTTAACCAGTTCAGAGACCAAGATGAAAGCAGATGACAGAAAATGTTTGCTGGCACACTATTACTCTTACTGTATCCTAAAACCAGGACCTCAAATGGGAACAGGTGCCACTACTTGTCTCTAGGTACAGCCTGTCTAGCGCACTAACATGCTTATCAAATAATGAGCATGATCATCTTCACGTAGTCTCATCTGAGTGTAGGCCATATCACATTCCTGCTGTCCACAGCAATACCCCTGCTCCTTTTTGATTTTCCATTCCTATTAGATGCCATAGGAATCTTTACATGCAAAGCTAATTCCGTTGTACCAGATTTCAGTATGCAATGGAACCAGAGGACATACTAAGCAAATTTTCCTTAGCAAGCCTGTCTCATGACTAACTTGATATAGTTGGCCCACTTCAAAACATATTTAGACAAGGTTCTTACTAGCCCACCTGAAACATACAGTGCCCCATTAGTACTCCCACCATTATCAGTAACCACTGAACCACTTGTCAGCTCACATTGTTTATTGAATCAGTCAGAGGCAGAAAAAAATCTCCATTGGAAACCTAAAAATTTTAAACTGCCTTTTTTTTAAATTTCTCTAAGCCTTTTGGGTTTCTAATACCGTGACGGGAATGGACCGCATTCATAAGTCAAAGTATGATTAAAGTTCATGAAATTAGTATTGTTTCAATCTTTGATGCCAGACATGAGTGCTCTTCACAGTACCCGCAATGTGCCCAGTAATGACTCCTTCTGCAATTCGTATGGAGTTACATGTATTCATAACATATCTAAATATGATTGTAGATTCTTTTTTGTAAGACCCCATTGCCCCTGTTACTATTGGAACTGTTTGGGTGTCTTTCTTCCATGTTGTTCTTGTTTCTGCCTGCAAATCCTGATATTTTATGAATTTGTGTCTCTCTGTATGCAAGACACTGTAGTCAATGGCTGTGGCGATTTCAATGATCAATGCTACTTTTGACTTCTTTTCATGGAGGACTATATCTGGTTTTCTATCATCTATCTTTTGAACTGTTGGTAATAGGTGATCCCATGTGATGCAGGCTTCATCATTTTCTATGATGCTTTGTGGCTCTTGGTTCCAATGTTTTTCAACTACTTCAATACCATAATGTTTGCACAATCCCCAGTGCAACAGTCTTGCCACATTATTATGCCTTTCAGATATAGTCCTTCTGCCATTAGTATGTCACAACCAGTAATGAGGTGTGCAACTGTTTCCAATTCTGTTTTACAAAACCTACATTTGTCTGTTTCTCCCACATGTTCAATGGACTTTGTCAACCAACATGTATGTAGACCATGATTTTGGGCTGCCAGTATTAACCTTTCGTCTCTTGGTTTGAATTCACTTCTCATTAACCATTCCTGCATTCAGTCCTGATCAACATGATGTTCTTCCAGAAGTTTTCTATACTTGCAACTATATTTATACATTTTCCACATTTCTTGCCTTCTCATCTGGTCCTTCATCTTATATTCTTTCTTTTGTTACTTGGCACATTAAGTTGCTGCCTGATTTCTATCTACTTCTGGTTTGATTTCCATTCCTGCTTGACATCGATATGCTTTTGCTAGACTAAGCAGAGAAGTCATCTTAGAGTTATTCTCCTCATGTTTCAAAACTTTCACTACATTTGGGTCCTGTAAGGTCTGCAGATATGTGTGCAGTCCCACAATTGCAGATATATACATGTAATCAATTTCAAGGAGGCTCATCTCTCCTTTGGAATGAGGAATATATAATCTTGGTATACATTGATTTTTATAAATCATTTGGTGAGCATGAAGCATCCTTCTTGTTTTCCTGTCGAATCTGTCCAACATGTTTTAGGGCCAGTTAGTCACTCCAAAACTGTAAGTTAGAACAGGAAGAGCAAATTGGTTTATAGCTTGAATTTTGTTCCTAGATGTCAATGCCTTTTTCAGGATTAATTTAAGTCTTCTAAAGTATCCCTTATTAAGTTTTATTTGCATTTGTTCATGTTTTATTGTTGATCCTTTACCAATTCCCAAATATTTATATACTCCCTATTGCTCACTTTCTTTTATATCACATTATTGTCCCAAACTGATGTTTTCTTAGTGCTGCAATTTTCCTGATTTAAAGGTTGGTTTTGCACATTTATCAAGACCAAATGACATTCTTATATCATCTGAAAAAGTTTTGATAACTTGCAGTTGTGTTTTCATTTCCTCATCTAATGAGCTGTACAGTTTTAAATCATTATCAAAGAGAAGAAGAGAAGTCTTTACACTTTGTTGTTTTATAGAAGCCAAATTATAGCTTTGGGCTAAGCTGTTAAGTAGACAGCTTAATGGGCTAAGGGCAAGACAGAATAGCTGCAGTGATAGGGAGTCACCCTGGAATATTCCTCTTTGAATTTGTATCCCTGGGATAATAATTTATCGTTTATCATGGCTTAATTGCAAAGTGGTCTGCCACTGTTTCATGGTCACTTAATGTAGTAGATCAGTGTAGAGTGTATCTTATACATTTTTAAGCACTCTTTTATCCATGAATGTGGGATACTGTCAAATACGTTTTTGTAGTCAGTCAATGCCATGCTTAGATTCTTCCCCTTTTACAGTTCTACAATATGACTTTATTTAACAACAAATGATCCTTTGTTCCATATGAATTTCATTTATTGCTCTTTTGTTCTATTGCTATAATTGAGTTTTCTTCTAAATGACTATAAACTCTGCTGGCATCAATTCCAGTGTATAGTTTATACAGAAGGCAAATTATTGGTCTATAATTGTTAGGGTAACTTGCAGGTTCACTGTTAAGTAGGAGCATTGTTTTTCCTGTTGTTAGCCAGGTTGGTGTCTATTCTGGGTGCGCATATAAATATTTCTTACTCATGGCATGGCTAAATCTTCGTGCAACAATGTTAATACTATTAACCAGAAGTTAGATACTGCATCTGGGCCTAGGGTTTTCCAGTTAGAGGCTTTTCTTAACTTTGTTTAATCTCTCTGGCTGTTACTTCATCTCATTTCATATCCTGTACCTTTGAACTTTTTTTTACTTCTTCTATCCATTTAGCATCTTTGTTATGTTCCACAGGATCTTCATAAATACTTCTTCAAAATATATATATTTCTTCTTTTTTTGTTGGTCTTTCAGTTCCTTTTACCTTGTTTCCCAGTTCTCTATAAAACGTTTTTTGGGTCACTAATAAATTGCTTATTTTGTACTCTTCCTTTATATTTTTCTGTGTATCTTCTAAGTTTTTCCATCTGTGCTGAGATTTTTAGTTTGTTATTTGCAATAGTGCTTGAAACATCCTGGTCTGCTCTAATACTGTGCACTGCTTTTATCACATCTATCTTTATTGATCTGTTCCCTCTTCTATACTCTTCTAACAGTGACACTTGGCTTAATCACTTTATAGTTTTCTCTATTCGATACTTCCATGACAGTATTCAATTTCTCCTCTTCCTTTCCTTCACTACCATGTTCTTGTGGTAGAACTTTATCAGTTATTAATTTAGCTGCACATTAATATATCCTGTTTACTTCTGTTATATCGCATGGATCTCTATGGACAGTCCATATTACTGTCTTCATTTGTTTTATCAAACTTCTGACTTTTTGGGTTTTATTGACCTTCTGCAGTCTATTTCTTTAATTGATCATAATATGTTTATCTCTATTAAATCAAGCAACTCTTCTCTTAGCTCATTTTCTTCTAAACTGAGGCAACATTTTTTTGTTTTCCATTTCCTGCAAGCATTCTACAGAAAGTTCTGTAGCAATCTTCCTGTGGCACATTCTCTTCAATTTCATCCTGTGCCATCCATTGCTCTGTCATATGGGAATTCACTGGCCTATCACTCCTCAACATTGGCTGTGTCACAGTTTCTACAGTTTCCTGTTCCCTCCCTTGCTGTCCAGCTTCAAGTGAATGATTATACTGGTTTCCTGTGGAAGGCTCCAAACTATTTTCATATGGTACCTGACCAATTGTTTCCCATTCCACTGGTTTCCCCTTAATTTGGATGTCCATTGCTCTACCCTCTTGTGATGCTTTCTGAATTAGATTTTCTGCACTGAATCCTTCTCTTCACAGGTACCCCATAACCTCAGTTTCTATTTTTTTAACTTCTCCATTACTAATCTCCATTTCTACTTTTCCTCTTTGTCATTCGTATTTTTTGTATAGTAAAGTTTTCCATGTCTGGATTCCTTTGCCTGTATTTCTCTTCAAATATCTTTGGTGCTGCTCTTTTTGTATTGATTAGTTTTGCTTTCTCCTTTGCATAGCTATTATACCATATTAAATCTCTTAAACTGCTAGTGTAACTGGGTTGATGTCTACACAACTAGAACAGGATCCAAAAACAGTCAAATTATTAAGGCTAAAATTACCTACCTTAGAGAGTGCAAAATATATTGATTAGGAAGGCACAGAGTTTCTATCAAGACTACCTTATATGTAGCTGCAGATCTGGATGGCTAGATGTCAGCTGTTATTCATCTCATTCCTGAAAAGTTGAAACATCAACATGAAAATCATACATTAAGACAAGCAAACAATGAGATCAACCACATACACGGACTTGCTTATATAATCCTAGTCATTACCTTGTGACCAAATAGTGTCCTGAATTAAACTGCCTATATTTTCATTTACGTTTTGTCAACTGACCACTTACACAGGGAGCTATGAGGAAAAAGCTCCCATAGTGGTGTAGTGGTTAACTGTTGTGACTATAATGTACAGGGTCCTGGGTTCAAGACCTGCAAGGGCTGTCTATTTGTACTGCTGTGATGGCTTGGTGGTTAAATACTGTGATTATAGTGTATAGGTCCTGTGTTCAAAACCTGCAAAATGTTTGGTAAAAAAGTAGGAAAATATCTTTACAGATAAACAGAGGCCAAATAAAAAAAATAATCTAAGCAAACATATGCATATTGTTAATAGTTAAGATATAAATACTATTAGAAATTTCAAAAAAATGTCACTATATAAATATTATGGGTGATGTAGGAAATAATGCTCAAGCTTCTTCACTTCTAGTGGATCATGTAAGCCTTGCTGCACTGGATCGTATAAGCTTGTCCCAGGAAGTTGATAGCTAAACACTTGGACCTGTTTCATCCATCTTGATCTTGGTCATAGGAGTATCTAGTCTCATTTAATGGTAAGATCTGAGTTCTCTTTTGCAGCATCAAGGCTAAGGATAAATGACTACATTGATTGTTATATAAAAGTTTAAAGCTCAAATACGCTGATGAATCATTCCCCATTTAAAATATATTCATTTGATATTACAAAGGATTATACAGTGATGTTCTGAAGCAGAAATACTGATTTTTCTAAAAGGACCATCCACAATGAGAAATTTAAGTATATTTAATAATGCATAACAAATAATAAAAGAACAAGAAAGTACTAAATATCTATATACAGTAAACACCAGAGTTTCAGCCACAGGAATTATTAAAAATAACACAGATGGAAAGTTTCACACAGTTATAGAAAAACAGTATTTAGCTAGTTTCACTGTCTATTACTGATTGACTAAACACATTACTATTTCTACTTACTGAATAAAGCAAGGCAAGATGGGTGAGTGGTCCTTGTTGTCATATCCAAGACAGAATACAGAATGCTGCTGAGACTTCAGTCTCCTCTAATATTAAAACATTTTTTCTGTACAGAATGACATCACATACAACTTGTCATCTGACATCTGGTTCCCATGCAACCCCCACTGCCAGAAGCTGTCTAGGTGTAGCACCTATATGTTACCATACACACAGACAGACAGAGCATTTCCCAGATGTGGTGCGGCTGCTGGAATTCATAAAACCATTCTACTCTTCTTACAGGAGCTACAAACTATTCTCTAGTACAGACATTGCTGTAGGATAACATCTTTATGGCTTAACCCATAAAGTAATTTAATTTAAAAAATATTTTTTCCAAAGTCAGGTAGATTAACCTCTTCCCTTTCAGTATATGCTCTTACAATATATACATTTAATTCATTTACAATAATACATATATATTTCTTTATTTCCAGCAGGGCACATGGTTGATACATGTTAACACAAGAAAACTTCACAAATACATTTTCAGCACAAGCATCTGTACAAATCAGTTTGCTATACAAATGAAATATAATTATTTACAAAATTCCAGCTAGCTGTGCTCGCATAAGTTATACATCCACTGCCCTACTTCTTCTGGCATGGCTGGCAGTACCTCCTCTCATCACTCCCTGTATTACCTCAGATAGAGTTAGCCCCTTTAGTCTTAAATTTCCAAAGGAATGAATACCATGGTATTCATAAAGGGAAAGAGAGATAGGTATCCAGTTACCAGAGACAAGACAGAAGGTCTGGAGCTAAAAAGGGGGGGGGACCAACAGAGAGAATCCCCGAGATCATACTAGAGAACCATATATAAATCTTTCATAAATGGAAGGGGGAATGGAGGGAGGGAAGTTAAGGAAGGACAAAAACAGGCAACACAGATGCATTGTTATGGTATGTACATAACTTTTGTATCTGATATTGTCTTTCATCTGTTCCTCAACTGATGCTGAGCCACATGGTGGTCTACTTGGAAGAATATTTCAGAGGATGGCAGAACCAAATGCTGCCCTATTCCTTGAAAAAAATATCCAACTTGTAATGAGCAATAAAGGTATGAGCATTAGACCAAGAGGCAGCCACACAAATGTCATCCACACAAATGTCATGTATTGAAGTTCTTGCTAAGAAAGCATAAGTGGAACTAGATCTTGTGGCATGAGCTCTTTGAGGTCTTGGTTAGGTCAAACCCTTCTCTCTGTAGACATGAGAAATACACATACAATGAGCCATCTAGCCAAGGTTACTTTAAACACAGTAACACAGTTTTGCCTTTGAGAAGGAAATAAACAAATGGCCAGATTTTCTGAAAACTTTAGTTCTGTAGTGGTAGAACCTGAGCTGTCTATGTACATCCAATAAAATGAAGCATATATTTCCTTTTGTTAGAGAATTTTAGAAAGACAGAGAAATTAATGGACTGCTTAAGCATATTCTCCAAGGCTACTTTTGGTTAAAAGGAAGGGTTGGTTTGAAGAGAAACTCTGTCTTTATGAAAAATTAGATAAGATGGCTAACATGACAGTGTGTAAAGTTCAGATACTCTCCTGGCTGATGTAATGGCAACTACAAAAAATAGTTTTCCAGGATAAATACTTAAAAATCTATTTAAGCCACTGGTTCAAAGGGGGATCATGTCACAGCCTGTAAAAGTACTGTAAGGTCCCAAGGAGGAGTGGGGTCCTTAATAGGTCATCTGAGAAGAAAGTGCCCTTGAATGCTTTGCACAGTTTGACAGACACCCAGGAGGAATGATTTCTGCCAGTGTGGTAACTGGAAATGCCAGCTAACTGCACCCTGACTATAGAATAACTTCTCCTTCATGCAAGATTAAAACAAGAAAATCTGGGACAACTGGAACAGTGGCTGTGAAAGTATCAAAGTATTTCTCATAAGCCCAAATAGAGAACCTTTTCCATTTGCTCTTGTATAGCTTCCTGGTAGAGTCCGTCTAGGAGGAAGTGAGAATGTGCATAACCTGAGAAGGTAGCCTGGACTGCCTAGCCATCATTAGAAGCAGAGAAACCATATGGTGAGTTTAAAGGCTTGGATGCCCAGATGAGGCAGTTCAGACTGGTGAGGCGGGAGATCTGGAGAGGGGTCCAGTACCCAAGAAGGGTGTATTAAGTGAGACTGAAACAAAGCCACACTTGTCAAGGCCAAAAATTGGTGATGTGGATTACCATGCTCGTCTGTTGACATGCTTTTTGTAGAAACTTTGGGATAAGGAGGGTAGGTGGATAAGCATAAAGGAGACTGGGGAAAGTCATGGATCAGAGTATCTCTCAGTGACTCCCCCTTTGGAGGAATTAGAGCAAAAGACTTGCTGCATTTGAAATTGTGGAGAAAGGTAAAAAGATCACAGCATGGTTCACTCCATTGACAAAATATCAGCTTTGCAGTTGATGGATTGAGAGACCACTGGTGAAGCAATAGAACAGATCTGCTCAGTCTGTCTACCAATATATTGGACTTCCCCAGAATGTGTATTGCTATTAGAAGGCATTTGGAAGAGGTCACCCACTGGCATGCTATCACTGCTTCTCGACACAAGGGATAGGAGCAGGGTTGCCCCTGTTTGTTGATGTCCTAGACTACTAACATGGCGGTTTGTATAGCAATCATCCTTAGAAGAACAGACCAATGTTTTTTGTCCCCCCCCCAGATTTATATAAAACCCCATGGTTGCACTACAGTGGAAGAAAGGGAAAAACACTAGAACTGCACCACCAGCTTGCACAATCTAGCACACTGTAATAAAGTGAACTGCAATATTCACTGTACATCTTTAAGAAAACTTATACCAGTGATCAAAAAATCTTTTTTTTCAATACAATTTTGAGTTTTGATTGTTTAGATGAAATGTGTTGTGTTAGATGACATGACATACACCCATACATGTACATGTGTATATATATATATATATATATATATATATATATATATATATAAATATATATATATAGATATATATATATATATATATATATATATATATATATATATATACGTGTTAGTCAAATACTCATTAAATTGAACAGCTAAACACAGAGCATAACTACTCAAAACACAAGTTAATGGAAAAAATTATATACATTAAACTTTTTTGAAAGGGGACCCCCCCCCTCCCCAATCCATCCATCCTCATCCCCTTTTTCCCATTTTGGACATAGGGTCAGGGTGTCACTTCAGCAGTGGCAATCATCTTAAGCCAGGATTTATACTTCTGGGTGGCTAGCCCAGCCACAGTAGTTCATTCGTATCACTCACTCGCACACACACTCTCACCTATGTCCAATTTAGAGTCCAATGCCCCCTGCTAATTTTATATACCAACTCTAAGATCACAGTGCTGCGAAGAAAGTGCAAATATCCTGATCTCTGCTGTTCTACAATCTCTCAGTGAAATAGAGATCAACTATACCATTTTTTTCTGTTCAAAAATGTGAACTGTTGAGCAAATCAATGAATCCAATTTAAACATATTTGTCTGTGTGTTTGTGTGTGTGTGTGTGTGTGTGTGTGTGTGTGTGTGTGTGTGTGTGTGTGTGTAGTAAATTTTGAATGTAGAATCTAGAGCAAAATCACTAATCACTATAACCAAATCATCTAATACTGCAGGTGATTAACTCTACATTCAGCGTATCTTTACAATGCAACTACATCACACTATCACTGGAATCCATTCAGAATGCAGAATCATTTAAAACACAACTAAACTTCACCTATTAAATCAATGGCCATGCTCTTGTGTATCTCCAGGATAAATGCAACTGTTAATCTTCAGCCTGTCATATCATCAAACCATTGCTCTTCATTCAGAATCCTATACCCCACAGCCAGCCCTCACCAATACCTGAATTGTTTTGCTGTCATCCTCCAGCCATCTGATCCTGCATTAAAGCCCACCTCTGCACTACAGTATTAACATTTTCTGCCCTACCTAGTTCCTTTCCTTATCTCTATTTATTTGAATTTCTAAGCACTAATACACTGCTCTATTATCTGTTTGACAAACCCACTAATGCACCTCTTCAAATGTTCAGTGTTCAAAATCTACTAATGCTTAAGTATTTTTTCCATTGTAATAGTTGCCTTTATTTCATATGAATGTAATTTAATTAGTAAATATATGTGCAATTGTTAACATATATTAAAGTCTGTACTTCTATATTACTCAATGTCTGTTTAGAAATGTTAGTAATATGTTGAAACTTTTGTATCCCCAGCCTCAGCTGGAAGGGTTTTCCTAACTAAAATCAGTTGGATAAACCCAGTAAACAAAAGCAAAATAAATAAATAAAATAAGTGTACATTTTGTGAATTTGCACCTGTACATCACTTTCTTTGCATTGTAATTTTCTTTATTCTACCAGTCTGGGCCTGAAAATAATCTATCGCTAAATAAAACAGAGATGCAAGTGTTCTATATGTTTTATGCACTATAAAACAACCATTGAGTTTAGTTTATAGCCTAATACATTCTGTTTCTGCTTTTTCACTTATTCACAACTATTGTATGTTTGTACTGTAATACATTGAAAAAGCAGTAATGAGTAGATGACTTGCTACTCTTTAGAGTTTGAAGCTCCATAAGGCAGGATATTAATGGACAGATCTTTTTTTAAATGTGGGCACTTTCATGACTGACTTGTTCTCTATACATTAGTAAGTTTTGAGTGGTCAGGACATAACAGAAAATGTGCTTTGGAGAGAGATACTGAAAGAGTTTGTGCTGAATGTACTGTATTTTGCAAGTATTTTACTGTATACAGTTAACATAAGTGAGAGTGGTTTTAGAAAATAACAGGGTATAATGAACAGCATATCAGATTACCAACCTTTTAAATCAAACATTCATTGACTCCTGCAACAGAAAGTACATGTATCACCACCCAACTAAACAAGTGCTTTTCTGTTATCCTGTGATTTCCTTTGTGCGTGTGCATTAGGAAAGACAACTAAGCTTTGGTACAAAAATGTTAACATAAATAATAGGCAAATAAAATAAATGCTTTTTAACTCATATATATATATATAATATTGAACCAGCAAATGAGGAAACTTAAAGTAAGCCTGGAAACCATTAACACATCCACAGGGAAAAATGGCACAAGGTCATCAGTATGTTATATCTTTATCGGTCAGTAGTAACATTAGTTGTGTGAGCACATTAAAATGAAACAAATCTACCTGCTCTTTCTGTACTTGTATATGGGAGGCAGACAGTCCAACACTTGCTTGACTAACCTATTTTATATATATATGATGGAGTAATATAAATATTTTATGTTTGTCTGCGCACTGACTTTAAACTGTCCCAGCACATGGAGACACAGCCACTAGGTAAACCTCTGTAGGGAGGAATAACATTTGTGAGAAAAACATGGCTTGTATATGCACACTTTCTTTAGTTTATTTGATAGTATTTTCAGTTTTGGTCAGTATTCATACACATGCATAACACAGCACACCCGTGAAAATCAGGGGATGAGGGTGAAATTATGAATGAAGCTCACAAAGACAAACCACTGTAGATGTTATAATGTGATGGCAGTAGTTTCAGAAATATAAAAGGCAAACTCCATACTATAGAATGAATTATCAAGGAGAAAATGACAAGGCACATCTCGATTTTGTTAACAAAAAGTATAACATGGTTTTACAAGGTCTGATACTGTACTACTCTTCAACATTGCAGACTATTAATATAAAACCTGCATCCTATTTATGAGAATAAACCAAGGGATGATTAAGAGAACAGCACAATATTTTTTAAAAGGGTGACACTATCTGCTAAGCTCAGACTGTTGACATAATTAATTTGAAATGTTGATCTGGATAGATAGTAGACAAAGTTTGTTTGTTTGTGTCTTTCGGCTTTTCCTGGTTAGGGGTCGCCACAGCGGAACTCCGGTCCGCTAATGATTGGCAGTAGATTTTTACGTGCTGCCTTGCCGGGCCTAATGCACAACCTTCAATGAAGGAATGCCCATTCACTCATGTCGCCACACAGAAGATGCTCTAACTGAGAAGCGAACGGGCAACGTCTAACTATGAGGCGACAGCGCTACCGCAGCACCACCACCGCAGTCCAGTTAGTAGACAAAGTAATAAGAAAAATACTGTTTGTTAGGGTTTTTAAGAAATATGTATGTGGTGTCTATGGTGTTGGTTCATTTAGAAAAATAAAAGTTATGTACTCACCATAACTATGTATCTGTGCCATCCATTTTACTTTTTCCTCAACTGATGGGTGTGGGATCCAACCTTGGATCTGGCTCGGCCACATTTACCTACAAGCTCCTCCCTTCACTGATACAGGCCCAGATTCTTGTAATACTTCAGATCATGTTTGCTGCCCCAAAAGCAGAGAGACTAACCATAGCCAGTATAGAAGGAAAGTCAGTAGGAAAAATAGGGGCTTAAACATGAAACAGTGGTTCCATATTCACTATCTGGTCACTCCCAGATAAAAGGCAGGGGGAAGGAGGGCAGAAAGTTGAGGAAGAATGAAAATGGACAAATATCAGGAATGGAAGCTTTAGACAAAAAAACAGAAGTAGTAGCCATGGATCTAATAGAATGACCTTTAGGAGATCTGGGCAAGGAAAGGTCTTGTTGAATGTAAACAAACAATATGCAATCTATTAGCCAGTTTGCTAAAGTAACTTTGGAAACTTATTTCGCCAGCCTGTTGGAGACAAAGGGGGCAAACAACTGATCTGTTTTTCTGAAGTCTTTTGTTCTATGGAGATAAAAATGGAGCTGTCTATGTATATCTAAGAGACAAAGCATGTATTCACCTTTGTTAGAGAAGTTAGGGAAGAAAACAGGTAAATTGATGGCCTGGTTATGTTCCACTCTAAGGATACTTTAGACAGAAAGGAAGGATTAGTTCGTAATGTAGCCCTATCTTTTTGCAAAACCAAATAAGGGGATTTTGAAGAGAGTGCTTGGAGTTCAGACTCTCATGTTGCTGAAGTAATTGCCAGTAGGAAGACAGTCTCCAAGAAAGAAACTTGAGATCAGACTTGACTTACAGCTCAGAAGGTCTGAGTTAAACCCTGCAGTAACAGCCTTAGATCACAGGGTGGAGTATGGTCTTTAACTGGAGGTCTAAGCAAAAAAGTGCCTTTAAGGAAAGCTTTATATAGTTTGGATGAAGCTAGAGGGAAAAGCATAGTCTCCAGTATGATAATTCGAGATGACTGCTAACTGAACTTTGAGGGTAGAAAAACTAGCTCCTTCTTGAAAAATTGAAGTTAGGAAACACAGGACAGAAGAAATAGATGCAGTAAAAGGATCCAATTCTCCTTAATGGACCTAACAAGAAAGTCATTTACATTTGGAGGCTTTCTGGGTGACAGCAAATACTGTCAGACTGGGGAGGAAGGCCTGAGCTGTCTAACCACTAGTGGAATTGGAGAAACCATGCGGTTAATTTCAGGCATGCAATGTCCATGTGTGCCATCCCTGAGGGATGAGAGATCATGTCTGGGCTGGAGTCCATTATCCACAGTTTACATAGGTGAGACCCAAGAAAGGGGAACCATGTCTGACAAGGCCAAAAGGGAGCAATGAGAATAACCTTGTTCTTCAACTAAAGTGCTTTCTGGAGAAATATGGGGACTAGAGGAATGGGGAGATAAGCATAAAGGAGACCAAAGGGCCAAATGTAGACTACAGTATCTCTCAGTGACTCCTACGGGGGGGGGGTATCAGGCCAAAGAACCTCCTGCACTTGTTAATAAAAAAAAATAGACATAAATACTCATAGGAAACTAGAAACTGTTTAATAAAATGAAACGAAGATGAAATAGCAGTCAACTAAGAGCTTTCACCTTAAAATCCACTAGCTTTATCAGAGTTGTGTAAAAAACATTAAAATCAAGCTTAAGTACCCTCATAATAACATGTGCAACCAATCACAATAAAATTCATAGCTAATTCAATTAGAATAATTAACACAGTTTAAAAAAATATTAAAAAACTAATCACTTGAAACAAAATAAAAGTATAACTCTCACAGCAAAATCATCAATTGTTGGTGAAATAACAATACAAGTAACAGTAAAAAAGAAGAACACTTAGATTACTTTCTTTTTTAAAACTGATACCTAAACTAATATATTAATATAAGTCTAACCACAATTTATAGAACACTAATAATAAAACCTACAAAAATACCTAGACTGAAAATTCTTGTAATGAAGTAAACCTACTTCAGATCTGGCAAGCCCTTTGTCTCAATATAGGCGCCAGCAAAATACTATCATTGAGTCCTGATGAAATGTTGGTATTTAACCTCATTTGCCATTTACTTTCTCTTGCTGCTACTTCCAATCTAATGTCACCACCTCTCTCATCAATTGGGTCTATATTAGAACATCGAAGTTTCAAAACTTCGAATGTTCTAAAATCGAACCCTATTCAGCGAAAGCTGAAAACGTCAAACATACAGAACAGGAAGTTTTTTCCTAGAGAAAAAATTTGCTGTTCCAAAACACATACACACAACACAAGCACACCAGACAAACAGCAATCCACACACATACACCTAAAATCGTACACCTAACCCTACACTAAACTATACACACACCACTAACTATCCACTTACCTTAACCCAAATCCTAACCCTAAGGTCCGTCACTATCGCACACTCACCTCACCCACGCCCTAACCCTAACTCAACTACCCCGCCCTAACCCTCATGTCCACACAATCGCACACTTACCTAACCCGCACCCTAACCCTAACTCACCTAACCTGCCCTAACCCTCATGTCCACACAATCGCACACATACCTAACCCACGCCCTAACCCTAACTCACCTAACCCGCCCTAGCCATCATGTCCACACAATCGCACACATACCTAACCCGCACCCTAACCCTAACTAACCTAACCCGCACTCAATCACACACTTACCTGAACCCAACCCGTAACTTTCCACCACAGTGCTGAAAATACCAAAGCAACAGAAACGGACAACCAAATTCTTTCCCTAGGAAAAAATTTGGTTTTCTGTTGCTTCGATATTTTCAGCTTTCACTGAATAGGGTTCAATATCAGAACATTCGAAGTTTTGAAACTTCAGTGTTCTAATATAGACCCCATCAATTTGTACCTTGTCAATCACAAAGAAAATAAACCTTCTAAAATTGTCACATTTATTACTGTGAACAAAAAGAGCATTATGTGGATCCCTGTTTTTTATTGTCCTAAGGTGTTCACTGATTTTATCCCTCAGTCTGCGTACAGTTTTTCTGACATAAAAAGATGCACAGGATACACAAGTAGCAAGGTAGGCTAACAGAGTCGTATTACAATTGCATCTTCCCGGACATCTAATAGAGTAATTGTACTTGCCTACTGTAACGTAAGGTCCATCACTGATAAACTTGCAATATTTGCAGGCACCACATTTCATCATGGGGGATTTGTACCCAGGTTTTGCAATGGTCTTAGGACCCCCCCTCTATGATGTTTTTAATATTCTTGCCCCTACTGTGTACTATTCAGGGCTTATTGCCCAGCAACTCCTTAGTTACTTCTCCAAAACAAGTGTCCCAACATCTATTGACAATAGAACATATGTTTGAAGAATGTGTGTTGTAATGTAAAACCATAATATCAGTAACTTTTTCTTTTGATCTTGTTTATGTCTGTGCACAGATAGTATTTAAAATAGGGGTAAAAGAGGTGTTTCTTTTAAGCATAACCTCCTTCTTGACTTTGATCAACATTTTTAATGAGTACCCCCTCTCAATGAACATGCCTATTAACACATAAATTTCAATGGTAAAGTTAAAGTCATCACTTATTAAATAGGATAATCTCACCATTTGGCCCTTAATAATACTGTTCATTTGATGGGGTGAGTGACAACATTTGAAGGGCAGCAGGCTATTGGAGTATGTCTTTTTTCTATAAATGGTACTGCTAAGTTCTTGGTTTATCTCATTTTTAAACAATTTAATATCTAAATATTCTACCTCATTAAGCTTCCATTTGCTAGTAAATTTGAAAAAAATAGGTAGTGGAATTTAAATAGTCTACAAATTCCTCAGCGTCTTTCTCACTCCCTTGCCATAGGATGAGTACATCATCCAAAAAACGGTTATACAACCTGATTTTATCATAATAATATGAGCTAAACACAATATTCCTCTCCCACTCAAGGAGTGCAAGGTTGGCAAATATGGGAGCATACTTGGCCCCCATCGCTACTCCTGAAATCTGAAGATAGATTTCACCCTCAAACATTAACAAATTATTTTTTAAGACAAGTTCCATGATGTCTGTGAGAAAGACAATTTTTTTCTGGCTTCATTTGAGAACTCTTCTTTAAGCTCTCCTGGAACATCTCCATCCTTCAGAATGTGGAATTACTGAAAATAGCTTGACAATGTCAGTATTCAAGAATTAATAACTACCTGCATTTTTTACTGCTTTAAGTCTTTCTAAACAGTACCAGGAATCCTTCAGAATGTGGTCAGATTCTCTAACCACTGGACTGGCCCATTTATCAATTAATGCTGCTAGAGGATCTGTCTTGGAACCTCTTGCTGCCACGATGGGCTTAAATGGTGGATCTTACAACTTTTTATGAATCTTAGGGATTCCAAACACTGTAGGTAGTAATGGGTTAACAACAGTCAAATAACTCATTTCAGTTTGATCTATAACACCCTGAAATAGGGCATCAGAAAGAAAATAATCAATCCTCATGTACGCTCTGTTAACTTCATTTCTAGACACTTGAATAAGTATGTTAAACATTTTTGAAACAGTCAATCTGAGTCATTACAACAAGCCCACCACCCTTGTTAGGCTTCATGAATCTCAAGTTTTTGTCTCTAGCTAATTTACAGAGAATATTTATTTCATCATAGGTTAATTTTTTTACATTTGTGGTTACTTGTTGCCAGTTCTTTTCTTATCTCAAATTCACACATTCTTTCAAAAACTAAAGTCTCTGGATTGTTTGGAGGGATAAATGTACTTTTTCTCACCAAAGTATTTTGGTTAGAATCAGCATTTGACTGACCTTTAAACAATAGTTTCAGATTTAATTTCCTCACAAACAATTTTAAATTTTTAGAAAGTAATCTAAGTGTTCTTCAAAGTCTTGTTTACTGTTACTTGTATTGTTCTTTCACCAAGAATTGATGCTTTTGCTGTGAGACTTTTACTTTATTTTGTTTCAAGTGATAGTTTTTTTTAATGTTTTTTTTAAACTGTGTTAATTATTCTAATCGAATTAGCCATGAATTTTATTGTGATTGGTTGCACATATTATTATGAGGGTACTTAAGCTTGATTTTAATGTTTTTTTACACAACTCTGATGAAGCCAGTGGATTTTAAGGTTAAAGCACTTAGTTGTTTGCTATTTCACCTTCGTTTCATTTTGTTAAACAGTTTCTAGTTTCCTACGAGTATTTGTGACTATTTTTTTTGTTTTATTAACAAGTTTTTTGTTTGTCAGACTCCTGCAATTGTTGTTGTGGGGAGGATTTTCCATTAATAGGGTCAACCTTGCCGCAGTCTGATTGAGTGACCAGTCATGAGTCATCAGAATTTACCTGTTGAGTTTGTCTGCTAATATGTTGGATTTCCCCAGTATGTGCATTGTCAAAAGAAAAGAGTTGGAGGAGATTGCCCACTGCCACATTCTAATTGCTTCTTGACAAAGGTGGTAGTATTGTGTGCTCCCCTGTATGTTGATGTACCAAACCACAGACATGTTGTCTGTTTGGATAGCAATTGTTTCTGGAGAGAGTCCTGAAAGACCTGCACTGCTAGAAGGACCATCCTCATCTCCAGAAGATTGGTATGCATACTTGTCTCTTCCTGGGTCCACGTGCCTTGGACTGTCTGTCCCAAGAAATGTGCCTCTCTCCCAATTGGGAGGCTTCTCTGGTCACAGTGGCTACTGGGGATGGAATCACAAAGGGGGCATCCCTGACAAACTTTGTTAGATTGTATCCACCAAAGCAGGCAATTTCTGCAAACCTGAGTGAGTTTTATTGGTAAGGAAAGAGGATGTTGAAGAAGTGACCACTGAACAGCTAGGGTCCATTTAATTATTCTCATATAGAACCAAGACAATGTGATCAAGACAAGTTATAGCTGCTGCCATTGACCCTTAATCCTGGAGGATCAGTCTTGCTGGGGCAGAGGGGTGTGAAAGAATCTGTCTCACCTGCAGTTTTACAGACTATACTCTGTTTGATGGAAGAAATGCCAGTTGACTGGTGGTGTCCAGGTGAGCACCCATAAACTCCAAGATTTGGACTGGTTGTAGATGAGATTTGACATAATTGTGTTACAAAACAATGACATAGTTGGAGCAAGTAACCCCTGGCTTTTTCAAGGAGATGTCTGGTTGGGACAGTGAGGTCCCACTCATCTAGGTAAGGAAACATTGAATCTGAGCAGCCTCAGGTGAGTTGCTACCACAGCCATACACTTGGTGAACACCCTGGTGGCTGTTATAACACCAAAGAACAAAGCTCTGAACTGATGGTGACCAGCTCCCCAGCCAAAAATACAGATATCTTCAGGAGCATCTGTTCATTTTGATGTGATAGTACATCTCCTGGAGATTGCTAGAGCACATCTAGTCATCCTTTTGCAGAAATGGTAGAATGGACTGAACCATGACCATCCAGAACTTTGAGTTCTTTACAAACTGCTTGAGATTTCAGGGGGACAGAGTAGGTTTCAGGTCCCCTGTCTTCTTTGTCACTATAAAGAACCTTGAGTAAGTTCAAAATCCTCTCTGGTCTGGTGGGACCTCTTGGATGACTCTTTTGTCTAGCAGCTATTGAATTTCTAAGGCTGCTAACTCCCACTGACTAGATGAAAGTTTGGGAAGCCTTTTCCATTTGGATGGTGGGATTTGAAAAAAAGGAATGTAATAGCCTCTGGATACAATTTTTTGCACCCAAGTGTCTTTTGTGAGTGATGCCCAGGCTTCTGGGTGCAGCAACAAGTGTCCCCCAACTGCCTCCAGAGAAGAAATGTCAGGCAACCCTTCAAGAAGGCTGGAAGGGTTTATCCACTGGAACCCCCCTCCCCACCCACCTCTGAGGGAAGCTTCCCCCCCTTGTGAATCCTGGAAAGGACCTTGTGACTTTTGGAAACATATTTTCCACCTCTGTGCTAATTTCTGGAAAAGGATCTCTGCAAGGTAGAAAAGCATATTCCCACAGCAGACAAAGTCTTCCCTTCCTGCTCACTGTACGAGAGCATTTATCTGATGGACCAAACAAGGAAGATCCATCAAAGGGAGCATTGATGACTGAAGACTAGAAGGGCTCCACAAAATCAAGCATCCAGGTATGCCTCCTTACAGTTATGCCTGAACCTGCTGCCCATAAGGTACCTTTGGCTGCATGAGAGATTAACCTCATGGATATGTTTGAGACTGAAGGGTAGCCAGTTGTGAAGATAGGAGTTGTGCTCCTCCACAGACATGGACCCAGGAAGAGATTTGTAGAGTTCTTTAATCAAATCTCTCTGCAATCTAGTGAAGTGTGCCAAATAATTCAGTGACCAAAGAGCAAAATTTGCTGAGGCATAAATGCACATTACAAATCTGTCCAACACACTGAACTCTTTTAAGAGGATGGACAGAAACACTCTGTTCTGCTAGCACTTTAGTGGCAGCCGCCACAACCATGGCATCCACAGGAACCCCCGTTACTCCAATAAGGCCAGTCTTCTGAAGGGATAGCGAGGAATGGGCTGTATGGTATCCGGGTTCCTTCCATTCCCAGCAAGACATCAAATCTACACGGTCATCAGCCTCTAGAACATGGGGTGGGGGTAATCCAAGACTAGATGGGTCAGACTTAAGGCTTCTAGGAATGCTGACTTCTCCAGGGAAGGGGGATTAGAAAACTATCCACCTTTCTGGATAAGGCTCTCTAGAATGTCTCCAAAAGACACCTTCTGGTGGAGACCTTGGGGACCCCTCATCTTCATTGAAATCAGTGTCTTCCATTAAAGATTCCTGAAGGGAATCTATGTGCCTCCATTTACATGACCTCTTCCAGGGAACCTGTCAGTGGGATGATCTGAAAAGGTATCGGGAGAGGAGAAGTCCCTGCAGAGGAACTGCCTGGAAGCTCAAACAGAATGGCTGTCCCTGCGGGATAGGTTGATGAGACTCAGAACTCAGAAATGATGGTAGTAGAGGCATAGGATCCAAAGAAATCGGAGTAGAATGAACTCTCACATAAGAAAAAGCCTTCTCCACCACCTCAAAGGAAGAAGGACTGGGAGAAGCCATTGCTGGCTGCACCAGAGCCAAAGCTACAGGCACTGCTGAACCTCGACTCAGCCTGGACTCCTACTGCAAGGGAGGAGTCAGACCTGAGCTGTCCAGTGCCAAATCACCAAGGGGAAGGGATGCCTCTGACATCCTCAAAGTCCAAGCCATCCCTAAAATTCTGCATCGAAGCTTCAGCTCCAAGACTCGTCCTGCTCTAGGGGGATCGGTATCAAATGAGTCAGGGGTTGCAGTTGGAGTCATTTTCTTTGGATCCAATGCATCACCTCTTAGGCTTCTCAGATCAGAGGGATCCAAAATCATCAGATGGTTTGGAGAAGGAGAAATAAGCAGATGGGAAGCAGGTTGAAGGCTCCACAGATCCGATGGAGAGAAAACCAATAACACTGAATCTAAAGCCTGAGAGAAAATACATCATCCTATCCACATCTGCTTCAGATAGGCTCCGGGAGGACCTGACAGAGGACAATGTGATAGAGGATGCAACATTCACTTTGGTATCTCCTGTAAAAAAAAAAGGTGATCTGAGTCATGAGGATATGGGCAGTGGATTGAAACAAGGACTCCAGGTTCTGGGAGATTTAAGCATCCTCACAGTCAGATATGAAAGAATCTGATCCGATCTTTTCACAATTTTATCTCGTGGCTCCAAGGCCATAGCAAGTTGCAGAGAACAAGTGGGAGACCAATTTTCTGTGCTCCCTGGCCTCCGGTGAAGATTTTTGTTTCTTGTTGGGGGTTTCAGCCCCTGAAACAGATACAGCAGAAGCAGAAGGTAGAAGCAACCCTTTCAATACCAGCTTATTGCGGTGATAACTCAAGGCCCAAAAGTTAAACCTAGCACAAATGGTGCATGGAGTTTCAATGTTGTCCACTCCCAAACAGTATACGTACTCCCTGTGGGCATCAGAATTGGTCATCTTATGTCCACAGGAAGTGCACTTTTTAAAACCCGTAAGTATTTCAGCCATAGTATAGGAAGATAAAACAGAGACAAGAAATATATATATATATATATATATATATATATATATATATATATATATATATATATATATATATATCTTTCTTTCTTTTTTTTTTAAGAGAAAATTCCAGAGGAGAAAAATACCAGTGATGGTATGTCAGAAATACCCTATGAGCATATAGGAAAAAAGGGAAAAAGGAAAGTAGTACCAACTATGGTTACCACAGGTACCCTAGAACAATGAGGAAGAAAGAGAAAGAGTGACTAATACTAGAAACCAGAAAAACTACAAAGGGAGGAAGGGTGAGAGAAAAACTCTGATGTGATAGTATGACAAAAGCTTATAAAAATAGCTAATTTCACTCACAAAAGGAGTATGGACGCACCCTATAAGCTTGAGAGAGAGAGAGAGAGAGAGAGAGAGAGATCCACATCTGAAGCAATGCAGCAAATGAGATCTGGGGTATTACAGGGTTCTGAGGCATTGTGGGTAAAGGGAGGAGCTCAAGAGTCAGATCCAAAAGTCTAAGCGAATGCAGCCAAGCCAGATCAAAGGTCAGATCCGAGATCCATCAGTTGAAGAATGAATGAAAATTACATCAGATCTGTACTTATGCACATTTAAGGATCTCTACAACAAATGGAGCCTGTTTATTAATGACATGAAATAGGTATCATTACATTTTTAATTTGATTTACTTCTATTCTTGATCTGAAAACTTACTATTGATATACACTGTAATGGTGGACACCTGCCCAAGTAAACATAACTCCACTCCTCAGAACACTGCAGTTTTTGTATTAAGTATTAAGTATTCTGTAACAAATATCCTCTCCCACATAAGACTTGTGTAAGTGTCAAATGCATGCAGGTCATTAATCACTGTACCTAAATCACTCATTTCACTAACTGCATGAAGCACCAAACTACTGACAGAACATCTCATAGATTTCTGCTAGTTCTGACACAAGTGTGTGTTATTTGAAACACTGCATGTCATATTATTTAATATACTCTTTAATTGTAAAAGTGTAAATTGCTGTATTATTCTGAATGACTGTATGCTGTTATCTACACATGCCTGTGAAATCTGTTAACATCTTACTGTTATCACTAAGATGTGTAAAAGTAGTTAAACAGTAAAGGACCTCTAATGCATATCTTAGCAGTTCCACTGGTAATCTCATAATCTGAAAACATGAACCCTTTACTGCTAGTTCCAATTTTTCTATTGATTAGCCAGTTCTTAACCCATTTAATAACCCAATAATAATTTTGTGTTTCCAAATATTAGTGCATTGATGTATGCCTTCAGAATAATGTTAAAATTGTTAACTAGGGAGGTGCCCTCATCATAAATTACTGATTTCAATCCTTGCTGATAGTTCCTGACTGCAGATTTGCTTACATAACTAAAAAACTCATTGATAAGATACTCTCTGTAGTGAAAGTATGTCACCAGCTCTGTTAGAAATGCTACATCTAAAGAAATCCCAATCCCTTAGCCCCACACCCTCCAGAGACCTCAACCTCATTACCACAATTAACAGAACATGCTGGCAGGACAGGTTCATAACCCAGAGACTGCCCATGCTATGGAACAGACTTCCCATACATGTCAAGCAGAGCACCTCTCTGACCCTCTTCAAGAAAAATCTTGATGAATAGATTGGAAACAGAAAATTCACCCCAGAGATAACACCAGTGGCTCTACTTCACAGAGGCACTGGGAACTAAGGTCGGGTGGCACTATGCCAGGGTAACCCTATGGCTAGGCTTGTAAAGGCCCCAGGGCCATTAGCCTAGTGCACACCTATGAACCTATGACCTAGAATTAGCGCTGAAGGATTATTCATTTTAGTAAGCATTTATTCCAAACAGTTTGTAAATCATATGTATTGAGCTTTTTCATTACCAAATGTGGATTCTTATGTACAAACATGTTCATATTCTACTCCCAGAAGAAGGCAAATGGCCTAAAATGTTCCATGCTATGTAGATGACATTCAGCAATGTGTCCATCTCTCTCCCCTCTCTTTCTTCCTTCCTTCCCATGTTAAGATTCTTTCCCATTTTTCTTTCATGAAATGAGAAGTGACGCTATTTAGAACTTCTTGTTTTCTGTTCATCTGCTTTGTATTTCCTTGACTACTTTGCTTTTCCCCCCATTACCTACCTAAATAATCCTTATTACACTTCTGCTTGGTCATAATCTGCATGTATCTTGGCAACTTTAACCTTTTCATCAGCCCTCCCTTTAGCTTCATTGCATTACATTAGATTACATTTTTTTGAAAACAGAAGTAGACAGTAAGCCTGTCTAGTATGCAAGTGCATTTAACATTTTACTTCTCTTCTGTCTTCATCCTTCCCACTTCAGATGTCCAGAGTATTTTTGAATGCCTCCATAAATTCATGTTCTACCACATTATCTGATCGCTCCATCCTGTGAGAACATAACTCTCATTGAAGAACTGTTTCTACAGATCCAAAAAGTAGGTGGTCCCCACTGCATGCCCCCCCCATTTCCTTCTTTTTCAGTACAATCCCTTCACATGTCCTTAACAGAATTCTCTGCATCCGCATATCACACCTGTGTCTTCACTTCTAAATCAAGAGCTTTAGCTCTTTTGATATCTAATCACACCTCATCCCATGCACCTTTATGGTGGCTTTTATCTTGACTCTGTTCAAATGTCTTATCCCTGTCATTGTATGGCCTCCAGAGTCTCACAATATTAAAGGCTTGACCTGGCCAGGGGCTAGTAGAAGTATTAACTGTCTGCTTCTAGAGTATATAAACCCCATCGTTCTGTTGGCTGTTGCAAATGCCTTCTCACAGTGCTGCTGGGTAGTCCAATCCATCCACAATTAGTATCTTTTACCTGATATTTTGTCTTTACACTCACACCCTAGCATATCTGACACCTTTCTGATTTTGCTTGCTGCTGCCTTTACTGTCTTTTCTGAAAGGTTATTGGTGCCAACATGCTCCCGTCCCTCACCTTTGAGGATCACCTTCTTTCACCTCCTTCTCAAATCTAAGCTGAGCTTTGAGACCAGTTTTATTATATTCTGGTCTTCCCAATCTCCCTTGCAAAGCATGTCAATCGCCTAATTGACTGAATTGTCATTCAACAAAAGCCCCTTTCTCTCTCTCTATGCACTGCCATTTGTTCTTGTCTTCTCAAGTTCTTTTCTCTAAGTTTTATTTACCTCCTGTATTGCTTCTTTAATCTCCTATTGGCCAAATGTGCATTTTTTGTCTTTTGGCCTTGCATTTCAAATACTATCCCTTATTTCCTCTAAGAGATGATTCACCCATTTGGTTCCCCAAATCTCCTGTGGTCAGTTGCACAGTCTATCCTTACACTGGCCTTCTTTAACCCTACAATAGTTTGACCAGTTCATCATTTATCCTGTTGTGTTCTCCACAACAGTATCACTGTTGTTGGCCAGTGGCCCCTTTATTTCTACGGTCTATACTCTCTCTCTTGCTTAATATCTTAAAATATCTGTTTGGCATCTAGTACTGACTATGTAAATTTTCTGTTGGTCACTAGACAGTTTCTTCCATGCTTTAATTGTACCCATCTGTACATGATACCAAGATACCTCACTCCACTTCTGAGAAACTGAAATTTTTCATAAGTTCAAACTATTTTGGTCCTGCCATGAGCCTGTCCAATTTGTCTCTAGATAATCACCCTTCCTTGTGGTATCTAAAAATCAATAGATAATGCGTAGCCGCCAGCACTTCTCCCGTCATCCCTTTCCTTTCACTGCCTGTTTATTTTCATTGTTTCCCACTTTTTATCTCCTTCCCATCTGTTATTGTCCCTATTGCTTTACTAGAGATATCCTCATATACTGTGGACTTATTCTGCTGACAAGATGCACATCTTTTTTTCCTATATCCTGCCTGTAATGTATTTATTGTATGATTGAAGCCCTGTCATGATTGAATTCCAGTCTCTTTTCTCAGTTGCCCAGGTTTTTGTCATACCTACTCTTTCTACAGATGCTGATTATGTCTGTAGTCCAGGGACAGATTCACATATAGCCTCCATTTGCCTACTGTATGACTCTGAGCAAATTATTTAAGCAGACTGTGCCCCAAGATGATTCTGGAAAGGGTCCACGTGTATTATTGCTCCACCCTGGTTAACAATAAAAAAAGATGGATTAATATTGCACATGGTTCTTGCATTGTGTTTCCTATAATCTCGCTGTTTATGATCATGGTATTTAAATACAAGTGACAATAGTTTAAGATATATTTACAATACATTCAGCAGAAGCATTGGGGAAAGTTAATTCAGTAATGTGTAAATTATACTGTCAAAGAAAGTATGTAATACTTCACTGGTGCAGGGAATAGAAACAAGATGTAAACGGTAAGAAGAAAAAGTAACTAGGATTGTAAGGCAATGGGAATCAGGAGGGTGGAAGGGTTGCTAGGAGAAGGAAAAAGGGGAAACTGAAGTAACAGGAATAAAACTGGAAATGGGATCTTTAGAAAAGGGTAGGAGCAAATTACATAGAAAGAAATGGGAATTGTGGGAATAATACAGGAAGAATAATGTTTTGGAGGAGGGATGGAGTTTAAAAGAAGGCAGGATTTGAATGAGCTATATAATGTTTGAATGACTGGATAGATTATTAATGATGTATAATGTTTGCAACTAAAATATGTCAATATGGTTTGTTTTCATGTGTGTATATATATATATATATATATATATATATATATATATATATATATATATATATATATATATATATATATATGGTTCCCTATCAGAAGCCTGAAACACTATAAGCCTGAAAATCAAAATCCTGAAAACTAAAGCCTGAAAATTCAAAATCCCGAAAACCCAAAATCCTGAAACTCAAAATCCTGAAAACACAAATAATGCTAATATGTCACTATAAAGACACTAATATCTACCAACTGACCCTGACCCTAACCCTAACCCTAAGGTCCGTCACTATCGCACACTCACCTGACCCGCGACCTAACCCTAACTCACCTAAACCGCCCCTAACCCCAATATTTGTCACTATTGCATACATGCCTAACCTGCGCCCTAACCCTAACTCACTTAAACCGCCCCTAACCCCAATATTTGTCACTATTGCATACATGCCTAACCTGCGCCCTAACCCTAACTCACTTAAACCGCCCCTAACCCTAACATAAAACCAACCGCACACTTACCTGAACCCAACGCATGACCTAACACCACAGGGCTAATGATAGCAAAGCCACAATGACGTCAGTATGTCCATTTTGTGTTTTCAGGATTTTGAGTTTCAGGATTTTGGGCTTTCGGGATTTTGAATTTTCAGGCTTTAGTTTTCAGGATTTTGATTTTCAGGCTTATAGTGTTTCAGTCTTCTGATAGGGATCCATATATATATATATATATATATATATATATATATATATATATATATATATAAATTAATTATTGCCTATGTCATAACTGATTATAAAATTAAGATGTTTCTTGTTTAAAGAAAATGTGGCGAAAACTTGAAAAAATAAAAGGAGACAGAACAGAGGGTAAAAGGTGGAATTTCAAAATTGAACATCATATGTAACAATATGATTAATGAAGGAGAAATAATCACAAAGGTAATCAAAAAGATCTGAGGAATATGATATCAGCCAATAAGAGAAACAATCATTCAAATAACGCTACACTTGTAAACTTAATTCCATTTATCTATCAGTCTATCCATCCATCCTTTGCTAGTCAGGTTAGTCCCACTAGGCTAGTGACCTGTTTTTATGGGAGGCCTAAGTTGGCATTAATACTACTAGAGGAAATTTGTCCAGGTTATCAGGGAACTTCCCAACTTTTTTGATAGGTGCCTTAGGATCTTTTACATCCACATGAGCTACAACCAACTCAAGCAGATGGGATCTTGGTTTAACATTTCATCAGAAGGATGGCACACTCAGGAGTGCAGTATCCTCTAATGCTGACTGCAGTGTCAGCAATTTGAAAATGTATCCATTCACCTTGAGATGAAATAGAATCTACAGCCTTCTCATCTTCCAGCACCAAATGCAAGCATGTCACTTGTTGTGCCACTGACAGTACAACATGAAACATGTAGTATAACCTGAAATCCTGCTTAAATATTAATTTAGTTGTTGATGAATTGATAGAGGTAGCTTATTCCAAGGTTTAGGCATGAATATAAAAAAGGCAACAGCCACAAAACCTGTTTTTATCTGGGAGTTGTAAGAGCCAGTGAATAGAGCAATGTCAAGTAGGGGGAGTTTAATGCTTCTGGGAGACTATATATATTGTTAACTGATTTGTATTTTTTAAGCTAGTAAAGCAAATTATATTTCATTGTGGGCTGTGCCATTTTACACAGTATACTATGGGAAGGACTTAAAAACATCCTGGAAAGCAAATGACTCTGGGATGTTAACTAACATGGAATCATAGCTGTAAATTCCTGATGGTCAGATCTAAAGTATTTACAAACTCATGTTCTAGTTATTGTCTTATATTCTTCTCATTGTTATCTTTCCTGGTAGGAGTATGACTGGAGAAACTATCAGTCTACCAAGATGAGTATTTCAGAGCTTCAGATGTTAGAAAGTCTACGAAGACAGCAAAATGAAGAACTTGAGGAAGATGGAAACTTGCATGGCCTGAGTGCCTCTCAGATTAATAACTGTAATGTCAGTATTAGTACAAGCAGTGATGACACGACCACTTGGAACTCCTGTCTTCCTCAGGTTAGTTTACATCCATTATGATTATCCATTTTATTAATTGTTAGAAGTGGCATTTTCTTTGAGTATCTGCTTCTCAGTTGTACTTAATGCATTTTTCATATATAAAACAAACATTTTATAACTTTTATGGTTTGTGTGCCTTCCTTTCAAAACTGAGACAAGTCCAAAAAAGGCAGATTTGTTTTTTTTTAACTGTTACTGTGTTTGAATGTGATGTTTTTACTTTATTAGTACTTTAATTTAAAGCTTTTATGGATCTTAGGTAGTCAAAAAAATTCTAATTTTAGGTGCCTTAATCTTAAAATAATTAGCTAATTTATAATCAGCCCAACCCTCTGACAGACAGACAGTCATCTCTGAAAGGGTATGTATGTCTAAAAACTCTGATTATATTAGTTGGACGTACTCATTAACATTGTTCAACAACAAACACTGACATCAGTCAGTGCATTTTTAAGAATCTATAGTGCTTGAAATGAGCACTTTAAAAGATGATTAAAATGCCACACCCCTCATGGCATAACAAACAATAAATTCTTTAGAAAAGTTTACTAAACTCATGAATGTTCAGAGTTCTTTTACTATATGTATGAGGGAGGGTACCCATTGAATAGCCTTTACCCTATCCTCATTAGTGCCTTCTGACCTCTAATAGTTAGTCTTAGAAATATATGTAATACTCCTTTAGATTCTTTGCATTGTAGCACAAATGCAGATTGCCTGCTGTTCTCCTCTCCTTATCCCAACTAACTTTTCTCCCACAAATCATCCTCAATGATTCTCACTTGGCTTCTGTACTACCAGTGCAACTACAGCAAGTACAAGAAAATATGCTGTCCCAGTCACCCTTAATCTGTGTACAACCACCCAAACCTCTGCTTGGATTCCTTGTCTTATCCAGAACTCATTTTATTTACCTACCTGTCATAGCTTCCATCTCCATTTCCCTTTCTTTCCCAAAGCCTTATATATTGCTCCTAGCCTCTCCTTCTCTTGCAGGTAGACTAAACCATTCATGTCCCCACTACTCCATATCTAATCTCTGTCCCTTCTGCAGTACCTTCCCAGCCACAATAACCACAGCATTGTACATTAGCCAATCTCCTTCTGACAAGTTTAACAGCTGTCCCCATCTTTTCACAAAGGGCTAGTGTCTCCTTTTACTCCTGCATTACATCCTACAACTTTCTTAACCCATGTCATTTCTACCTTCTGAACGCTCCTTCCCCTCATCTTTTCAATACCTGCCTCAACCTGAGACTCATACACTTCCCCATCTTCCACCTCTCCTCCCATCCTCCAACTGGTCTGTCTGAACCTTTCATCCCCTTCCTTAACCAAGCAGTTATATCTCTCTGAATCTCATCCTTCTATGAACTCTATCATCTGGTTCTGCTTTCCGTACCCCCTCAGTTTTATACCATATTCACAGCCACTACATAAATTCTAAAATCTAAAATAGATCTTTCTTCCCTATCCTTAACCTTCCTTTTGCAATCCACCCAGTCTTGTCTCCAAAGATGAGCACATCACACATCTGCATTTGATCAGTATTCTTGCCCTATTTCCTTATAGGGAAATGTATAAAAAAATATAACACTAATGGCAACACCTTTGCATTCACTCCCTCAATCTTCAATCTTCTCTACCAACAAATTAATCATGTCCGACCATATATGTCTAAAAGACTAAACATCTTCCCTCAAATTCCTCATCACTTCCCCTGATGACCAACATACCCCATCCCTTAAAACACACCTTCTCCTAGTGAGTATAACATTTCCCAACCACCATTCACAGCAGTTGTGTGTGTGAAAACATAAGCCTGGCTGATCCCCAAAGGCATTATTAATCTCCAGTATACCCAGCAACAAGTTATCAATTTACTCAGCATAGCATGCAGATACATGTGAACATATTTATGCTACTAATTCCATGACCCTTCTCTCTACCTCAAAAATATCCTTACAGCCCCTGCAGCAGCTTTTCCATGGCCAATAAAAAAGAACTGAAAAGAGTGGGAATTTATGTCTAGTCCCCTTTACAAATCTGCCCTATTCGATAAAACTCCATTTCACCAAGATTCATATCCACAGGTCCCCATGTAATGCTCTTATGCTCTCAAGTATTCTCTCTCATATTACCTGCTGTATCATATTCACTGAGAACTCTAAAGTCATCAAATCAAAAATCTTATGGATATCCATTAACAGTGCATTATCATCCCTGTCCCTTCCTGTCTTCCCATGCCTCAAAAAAAAAAAAAAAAAAAGAAAGAAAAGAAAAGAACTCTCCAATAATATGTCAGAAAATCATCCTTTTACAAACCTAATTTGACAAAATCACTTCAAGCCTCACTGCCCTCACATTAGCAGACAACTAGACAAACACATTATAATGATGACATTTGGGTGGTAGTTCACTGGATCTTCCGTATCTCACCTCCTTTTCAGCAGAACCATTACAAAAGCTACTGTCATCAGAATGGGTCCCTCTCCTTTCTTCCATCTCTCCATAATCTCATTAACTTCACCAGTACTTTGCACAGATCTAGACAATCTTGAAAAGTCATCTGGACCATCCACGTTATTTGGTTTAAGTGTCCTGATTACCACCACTACCTCTCCTTCTGCACCATCATTTATATTTACCTTTAATACTGCACCTCACTAATTGTCACAATCCTTTTTTTCTAACCTTACTTCCTTATATAATCTCTTTAGTCCTCTGATACATGCCAGCCTTTCTCCAGAGTCTGATTTGATAGCTCTTACCCTTTTTCCTCCTCTGACTTTAATTTTTTAAACTAATAATTTTCTGTCATTTTATCCCCCTGATCCACCACATAGTTGTCTTCTATCAAGCTCTCCCAATGTCTCCTTCTACAAGTCCTGTAGCTCCTTTCTCAGCACTCTAATCACTTTCTGTTCCCTATCTGCCCTACCAACATCCCCAGCACTGCAAAAGTTTTAACTCATTTTCCTTGGCCTTTATACTAAGGGCTCACCCATCCATACATGCATGCATCCATCCAAAACCCCTTTTCCAATTTATGCACATGGGGTTGAGGTGTCACCAACAGTGACAATCATCTACAGCCAAGGTTCACTATCCTCTATATCCCATAATACTTCCTCTCCATAATGACTTGAGTCACACTTTATCATCCCTTTTCTCCTGCATCACTTGCCCTACCATATCTTTTAGCTAATACAACCCTTCACATTTTTTTCAATTGCCCAGGTTTCAACATCACTTACCCTTTTATTCCCATGCATCATATTATGACCACCATCAAGAGATATTGTATACATTTTCTTATAATTTTCACATTTTCTACTTTCCTTGCAGTCCTATAATTTGCCAAGAACCAATCCAACTCACCGGCCTGAATGTGTTCTTTCCTAGAAAAGATTATTACCTCTGCAGCCCAAAACACTCGCTCCACACATTCACCACTTCCATCTCATCTATGCAGATTTTTAAAATTTCCTAAATCATAACATGACATTTTGCAGCCTTATGCCTCTTATCCAATTCCTTGCAATAATAATTTTATCTTTCATTTCTGCCCATTTCATTACCACCTCTAAACATGCTTTTAAAATGCCCTCTGTATCTGCATTAAGAACTACTATGATGCTACTGCCACCTCCCTTCCTGACTACAACATCCAACTTTCCATCACCTGTCCTCCATTCTAGACATTTTATGCTGTCCACCTCCACTTACTGATACACCCACCACCTGTACTGCCTCACATAGGCAAACCCTAACCAAAATCCATTCTTTTAACGTTTCCCTGCCTCCTTGCTCTGCATTTAAAACTCCTGCAGTATCACCACTGCTACTCCTTCCCTCCTCAGTTAGGCTAAAACTTTCAATTTTGATGGGATCCCACATTACAAGTTGTAAACTTAACCACTCCCCAAATCCAGGGCCCCTCTGCTTCACTTCTGGAGCCAAGTCTCATGAGCATTTGAGCTACCACAGACAGATTTCTGCTCACACTAACAGTAAATGGCCTCAGATACCTTTAGTCTCCATTCATTACAACCATAAGTCAATTCAACCCCACAACTGAATCTCACCTTCAACTCCTCTAACCTGTCCTCTCCTACCACACAACTCCTAGATAGCTAATCAGAAACCCTGGCAAGGTCTATCAAGTTTATAATACCTTGTTTCATTGTTCCCCCTAATCACGCTGAACAAGACAATCAATAGCTATTAGTCCTCCCTCAAGCAGACAAAGAACCCCCTGGCAACCAAGCTAGATTAAAATCCTTGCAAACACTGATTATGTGTTAACTCCAAACATATTCAGCTCTGCTCTGAGGGGATCACCATCATACATAACTCCATACCTTAACCTTTCATCTACCCACCATCTCAGATTTTGATGTCAGCAAAGGTAGTGCCTCTAAAATCTGCCATATGATAAGTAACATGGTGACAAAAAAAGTTAACAGGTACAAACCTCAGTAAACTCCCCATTCATTAACACAAATGCAATACAGAATTGAAAGTATACAATGTCTTATACTACTCAATAACTTCAATTAAAGTTCCACAATGCATTTATGAAAAATCACAACTTATTCAATAAACTATCCCTTGACCAATGATGAGCTGCTGGAGCTCCTACCAACCTCAAGCTAATTCTTAATAAAGCCATAAAGTACTTTCTGTACTTTGCGCACAGCTGAAATTTTATATAACACCCCTTTACCTCATCTACTTCAGCAATGTTTGTGGATTAGACTTGAGGACCCTATATAAACATAAATCCCATAGACATACCCCAGCAGTCACTATACAAAATATCTTAGTATGCAAAGATAAGTAAACCTCAAATTAAATAACTGCAAAAATACTTCAATTATTCTGTAGTAATGAGCCAGTGTCCATTGACATTGTCTTTCAAAAGACATCAAACAAAAGGGACCAAGATGTATAGTCCTACTTAATTCAACCATGCCACTTTATCAACCAAATACCAGTCCATAATGGTCTCCAGAAACAAGACCTCTATGTCTTTCTCCCATCTCCTCCACCCACTCAGTAGCACCCCCACTGTAGGACTAATGATGATCTCCATTGTAATATCCAACTCTCAGAAATGACAGTTCTCATCCTCAATGCACAAGGAACAGACAAACAAGAAAATAGATGCAGCCATCTGTGACTACCCAACAATGGAGCTCTAGCCCTAGCCCCATTTCTAGTTAAGTTAAACACTTTAATTCTGATGCTTTTCTTTATGCACACAAATCCAATTCCCATCTAAGTCAGGGCATCGAGTCATCTTCTTGGCTATGAGTGGATTCTTTAACGTCCTTCCATTATTGGTCTTCCACCATTGCCTCGGGCCATCCCTAGTGGCTGGGTGGAATTACCACAGAAAACTCTTCATTCATCTAACACCAACACTGCTTTTCCAGCCTCCCGGGTATTATAGCAGGGGTGCAATCTTGCACACTACCCATCCCATCAGCTCTGTGTCCTGGTCCTGTCACCCCTTCAAGGCCATTATCTCCCTCCTTGGTGCTTTTGTGATGGGTTCATCTCTAGGCCTGGGTGCATGTGCTTCTATTACCCGCACTACAGTCATATGGTTCCTGGCCAACACTGAGATCTCTTTTCCATCTAGTCTCCTCTCAACATGTTAGCCACAAGAGTGTCTGTCCTTGTGCTACATATGGTGTGGTGCAGTAGTAGACTCCCTTTTGCCACAACACTCACAGTATAGACGAGTATATCTTGTGAACAGCTCCACCTGCTTTCTTTAGATTCCACAAAGCAAGTAAAATCCACAGTTGCCTCTGATATGTAGCTACTGAAAAATCCTCAGTTATCTTAACCCTGGCCCTATTCAGAATAAGTCTCATCTTTATAGTTGCCTACCTTACCACCTATCCATTTAGTGTAAAGTAGTAACATTTAACTAAGGCCTGGGTATGATCTCTCCACCACTGGCCTTTTTTCATTGTTCTGTGATATCTATTAACATTAGATTCCAGTGTGGGCATATCCCATGGTATAGTTTTCAACCCTTGCCTATTATAAGCCACCACATCTTCCCCCTCTAGGGTCTTCTACAAATATGCAGTCTGAATATTCTCCCAGCATGTTCTATTTTCTAAATTCTCCTGCTGGACAAATAACATATCCACAGTAGCTTGTAGTATTTTAAAAGACTAATTTTCACTCTGCTTTCCAACTCTGTAGTCCTGTTCTGTGCTGACAACTATGCAGCCCTAAGGGACTCTACTTGCAGCTGCCTACACCCCTGTCTTATGACTGCCAAGCCCAGACTGACAGCGTTCCGTAGAACACAATCTAATTTTTCATCCACTGTATGACAGCAAATAATCTGAAACACCAACAAGTGTTTCATTTAGGTTTCTGAAACAGTGCCTGACCTTCAAAAATCAAAGGGACCTACTGATCGAATGCCTGTATTTTTCCAGCAAATTCCTCTGCTGTACCACATGACAAGTCTTGCTGAAGTTTAAGTAGCTCACATCTGAAAGTAAGCACTTACATTCTGCTGCAGTTCAAATACAGTCCTGGATCATGTAGATCTGACAATTCCTTCTGGCCATGAAACTGTGTTAGTTGCCATCTTGAGATCCTCATTTAGGAAAGCAATAACTCTTTCCCTCAGGATTGTCTCAGAGCCTGAATTTATGTTTACAATCTTTTTTATTATTATTTTAGTAAATATATCTGTTTTCCTATCCAGATATCTTGCATTGTCCTCAAATACTACCTAGCCATGCTGAGTCACCTTTGTTAGTATGCTGTGTTCTGTGCCAATTTTCACATTTACCCAAATATTTGCCTCACTAATTATGTGAGATCACATTCTCCATTCCTTCTTAGCTTAAAAGATATGATCTTTGCAATGTACTTTTCCAAGAAAGTTATTACTGTTCTCACTACTAGGCTAATATGTAACCTGTCCCTGTCACTGTTCTGTCTCTTTTTCCCTGTGTCATTTTATCAGTGCCACTAACATCCATTTTGATTTTTGGTTCTCCATGCTGTAGACACCCACGTTGCTATTACTGACTCTGTGCCTTATTGATGTCTGCCCTTGTGAGTTCATATTGGCTTCCTATCTGTGCTGTGTATCATGGATGCCTCTCCCACCTCCTCCCTCCCCTGACCTTGAATCTATTAACCCACTTGTCTACACTTCAATGACAATCTCTTGATGTCCTTTTGTAAGCTGCCTTTCTAGTGCCTACATTGTTTGCCACATCCTACTTACTGTACTTTTTATTGCCTTCATTATAACAGTTTTACTCTTTGCTTTCTCACCTGAATAATCAAACCACTGCCATATGTTTAGCTCTCATATAGTCCTCTAAAGCTCTTCAATTGTCCTGCAGGCCCCACATAGTGCCTTTTTTAGGCAAGGCTCAAAGGACAAACCCACCTCCATAGACAACCCAAATAAATGTAATGCTACTCAATGCCAGAAGTCTAAACCTCAAGATGCACGCACTCAAGGCTGTCCTCAGTATGGAGAAAATCGATGTCTGTGCAGTAACAGAAACCTGGTTCAAAGCTCCTGAGAGCACCCCAGCACTACCAGGTCATAACTCATACCATGCGTTTCAGCCCCAAAACTCGGACTGAAGCACAAAAGGAGGGGGAGTATCTATATTCATCAAAGATACCTACACCTCCAGGTTAGTGGCACTGCACGAAGCATCGGAAACCATCCATGTGCAACTAACAGCGGGCAAAACTGCCTTTCAGTTTGTAGCCTGCTACAGAACACCCTCCCTATTACAGGAACCCCACTTGGCATTCCTGAGAACACTGGAGAATATGAAGGTCTCTCCAAACACTATGTTATTGGGTGACTTCAACTACCCAAGCATTGACTGGGAAAACTACTCAAGCCCAAACACCCTCGCCCAACAGTTCCTTATATTTATAAACTCTAACGCAATGGAACAACTGGTCACCACTCCCACAAGAGGGAACAACATATTGGATCTGGTCATCACCAACATGGGGACTCTATGTTCCACACCAGAGGTAAACCCATCATTGGTAAGATCAGACCATAAACAAATTTACCTGGACATCCATATCCCGTCCCCACCCCCAGCCAAGGAAATCACTGTAAAGAATTACTCAAAAGCCAACTTTGCACTTCTCAAGACTGAGGTGGAAACCTTCAAAGTCCCTGAGCCAGAGGATAATACAGCCCAATCCGCAGAATCCTTTACAAATGCATTCTATGAGCACCTGCAGGAATGCATGGATCGTGCTATCCCAAATAAAACCAAGACTCACTCCTCCAAAAACAGGAGACCAGTCTGGTGGATCCTGGCCATAAATAAGCTATACAACAGAAGGAGGAAGTTACTACATGACAGAGCAAAATCCCAAAAAGGGAAGGCATCTCTGATCAGTATTAGCAAGAAACTTCGATCCCTCATAAAATCATCAAAGGCCAGCCTCGAAAGAAAAATTGCCCTAGACACTAAAGATAATCACAAGGCCTTCTTTAGTTATGTCAGGAACATGGGCGGAAACTCCCAGATATGCTCTGAATTTTTGCATAATGGTACAAAATATACCGAACCTACAGACATAGCCAACATCCTGGCAGACAGACTCAGCGCAAACTTCTCCCCCCCCCTTCCCCTCCAAAGGAGCAAATGCCTATCCCAACTGAATGTAACCTTCCTGACATCACAGATGCACAGGTGAAAGCTGCCCTCTCCAAAGCAAAAAATACAGCATCTATGGGACTGGACGGTGTCCCAGGCTGTGTCTTACATGAGCTCCAAGAAGAACTGAATCCTCACATTAAGTCACTGTTCAAACTTAGCCTTACTACAGGATATGTACCCAAAGAATGGCGTACAGCTACAGTGGTCCCACTCCACAAAGGTGGTGCCACAATGGACCCTGGAAACTATCGCCCCATAAGCCTGACTAGTCTGGTCTGTAAAGCTATGGAGCGTATTATCATGGAACTCATAAACAAAGACATTGGGAGCCTCCAGACACTGGACCCTACCCAATTCGGCTTTGTTAAGGGAAGATCTTGCCTCTTAAACCTAATTGATTTCTTTGAAACAGTTACCAAAGCCATAGATGAGGGCAAGGTAGTCCACACAGCCTACCTGGACCTCGCAAAAGCCTTCGACACAATACCCCACTCGGGCGTCATAAATAAGCTTACCAGCTTAAATATCAACCCCTATATCACAAGATGGGTTGCAAACTGGCTCAGAGATAGAACCCACATGGTCAGAATCGCAGGTGCCATGTTCGAATCCAAACCAGTTACAAGTGGCATCCCACAGGGCTCAGTTCTGGGACCTCTCTTGTTCGGTATAGACTTCTTTGAAGTTCAGGCTAACACGGGGGGGTTATGGCTGACAAAGTTCGGAGATGACTACAAACTGGGGGCCATAATCGAATCTCCAGCTGACACAAGCATCCTCTAAAAGGGTCTCACAGAGAAGGATGCTTGGTGCCAGAGCCACGGCCTCAAGCTAAATGCTAAAAAGTGCATAGTCATCCCCTTTGGGAAAAACAAGGTGCCCACAAATTACCACATAGGTGGTAATCCATTAAGTACGGAAGAAGTAATTAGAGATTTGGGGACCAATGTAGATAGTAATCTCTCCTTTGATAATCACGTTGCCAAAGTAGTTAGAAAGACCTTCTCTACAGCCCACCTTATCATGAAAGGGTTCGCATCTAGATCGAGAGGTCATTGTGCCCCTCTACTCGTCACTCATCAGGCCCATAATTGAATACAATGCCCCTTTTGGGATGTGCCTTACCCAACACCTGCAGCAACTGGAGGGACCCCAAAAGTACCTCACCAAGAGGATCATGGGCTACAAACAGATGTCCTATGCAGCTCGACTAAAGAATCTCCAGCTCTACTCAGTTGCTTACTGCCTACTCAGAGGCAATCTCTGCCTGATGTACAAAGCCATGTCAAACCCAGAATTAATGGACATGCTCCACCTCAAAAAATCCAAGTCCCTTAGAGCTACATGCTCCAGGGACCTAAACCTCAGCACAAAAATAAATAGGACATGCTGGAGGGACAGATTAATTTCCCAGAGGCTCCCCTCACTCTGGAATAGAATCCCAATTCATGTTAGACATAGCCCCTCGCTGACCCTCTTCAAGCGAAATCTGGATGTGTGGATGGGAAATCGCAAATTCACCCCTGGGATCTCTTCTGTGTCCCTGCTAGACAGAGGCACAGTAAACTAATCTTAAAAGGGTACCTTCTGTGACCTACTTTACAGAGGCACAGTAGGCTAATCTAATAGGGAGGCAGAAGCCAAATACACTCTGGCTAGGCTTATAAATGCCCTAGGGCAGATAGCCTAGTATCTACCTATGAACCTATGAACATCGCCTACCGCACCAAAGCGTGCTGAGCCAAACCCCCATCCCATATTCAGATCCCATCACCAAATTCTGCTGGATTTCCTTGGTGCACACTGCTATTGGACTGATAAGTCGTAACTGGCTGTTTGTGCTGCATTTCCTTGTTGCATATTGCTACTGGATATTTGAATGCAGTTTGTATTTTCTACCTGTCACAGAAGTCATCAGGGAAGTTTTTTCATTAATCCAATTCCATTGTGTGCTATTAAATTGCATTTGCAACTGATTTGTTAATACTGTTTATTGTACAAGAGCTTTGTTTATTTGGAACATTTTCTTCACTTGTTGCTTGCAGGTCTGTTAAAGTTGTTGTTGCCATAATAGGTCCTTGCTGCTCCCATATGAGACCCTAGCCATCATCAGTAGCTACAGATATCTACATTTCCTTCTTTCTACTTGTTAGTTATCAAATAACTACATTTAGCTGCATTCAGTCATGCAGTATTAAAATCTGATAAAATCTAGAAGCAATCATTGTGTGGCACCTGTGCTGTCTGACTCTGAAGTGTTTTTCTGTAGCATCCTACTAGCAATCACTATTTGTCACCCAAGGTTACTAATCATACCTCTCAACTGTACAGATTGCCTCATATTTTGGGTCCGTTTTTCATAAAACTGTGGTCTTTTTGACAAATCTTTGAGGGTTGAAGCCCGAAAATAATGACAGACATTTGAATTTCAGACCTCAAACCCTTCAGAAAATTCATGCTAATAAAAAAAAAAAAAACAGTTTATCAGTTTTCTACATTTGTAACAGCAATATTTAAAAAGCATCCCTATTTGTGGGCCTTTGTCCCCCTATTATTGATGGCTTTGTCCAGATTTCTTGCTCTAAGAGGTTGAGAGGAATGCTACATACCTCTCAACCGTACCAAATTTCTTGTTTTTTTACCAGTTTTGAGGTCCAAATAATGGGGTGCCATGATTCCCAAGTGGCACCCTTTAATTTCCAAATTTCCAGGCTTTATTTAAAATGATTTTTTGTTTTTCGGCTGACTTCATCATGTGCAGAGGCGTGCGCGATGATGTCAGCTTATTCACTTTCTGGGCCATAGCGTGTGTGCAGTTCCCAGTTCCCAGCTGCTTAAAGCAGCATTTGAATTCCGCGGTTACTGCTGTTCATGCTTACTTTAATGCGCTTAGAACTATTCCTGGACTGCTAAGCTTTACAGCCACAGCACTTCCAGAAAGAAATGGCAGGCAGTTTTCATTGTGTGTGTGTGTGTGTGTGTGTGTGTGTGTGTGTGTGTGTGTGTGTGTGTGTGTGTGTGTGTGTGTGTGTGTGTGTGTGTGTGTGTTTGCCTTGAAACTTAGCTACTACAGCTGATGGGCCACAACGCAGTTGTTGCTTAAAGCAGCATTTGAAATCCCTGCTCATGCTTTATTTCCGGGACAGCAGGCTTCATTCCTGGTAACACTAACAGCAATATGCAGCAGGCAGTTTTCAATGTGTTTGAAGAAAGTTTTCATTGTTAACAGTAATATGCATGTGTGTGTTTTATTTACTACAACCAGCTTTGCTGTGTGTGTCTGTGTGTGTGTGTTTGCGTTACTTTATTTACTACAACCAGCTGTGTGTGTGTGTGTGTGTGTGTGTGTGTGTGTGTGTGTGTGTGTGTGTATGCCCCAGTTAGTTACACCTGCCTTTTTTAGGCAAGGTTCAAATGACAAATTCACCACCATAATAGGAACAGGCAAGCAAAAACTGAGGGTGATGCTACTCAATGCTAGAAGTCTAAATCTCAAAATGCACTCATTCAAGGCACTCCTTAAAATGGAAAACATCGATATCTGTGCAGTGACTGAGACCTGGTTCAAGGCTCCAGAGAGCACCCCTGCACTACCAGGTTATAACTCATACCACACTTTTGAGTCATGTAACCTGGCCCGGAACACCAAAGGCAGAGGTGTGTCCATATTCATTAAGGATATCCACACCTCCAGGCTAGTTGCTCAGCATAATGCATCCGAGGTTTTCCAAATGCAACTAACTCTGGGCAAAACTGCAATCTAAATTGTAGCTTGCTACAGATCTCCCACCATGCCCCAGGATTCCCACTCCTCTTTTCTTGATGTACTGGAAAATATTAGGGTTCAACCAAACACCCTAATAATGGGTGATTTAAACTACCCCACCATTAACTGGGAAAACTACTCATGTACCGACTCCTTTGCTCAGCGCTTTCTGGAATTCATAAACTCCAATGCCCTGGATCAACTTATCCACACCCCCACCAGGGGCAACAATATCCTAGATCTAGTCATTACCAACATGAGTGACCAGTGTTCCACACCTGAAGTCAACGCCTCATTGGTCCGAGCGGACCATAAGCTAATCACCCTAGATATCCACATCCTGCCCCCACCCCACAGTAAGGAAACCATGGTAAAAAATGTCTCCAAAGTCAACTTCATGCTTCTTAAGACAGAAGTGGTGAACTTCATGACACCCATGCAGACGGACTATACAGTTACTACTACTGAATCCTACACAATTGCACTTTATAAGCACTTACATGAGTGTATGGATCATGCTATCCCAAACAGAACCAAGATGCTAGCCTCCAAAAAAAGGAAGCCAATCTGGTGGTCCCCTGCCATAAACAAACCGTAGAACAGAAGGAAGAAACTGTTGCAAAAGAGAGTAAAATCCCATGATTGGAGGAGCTCCCTGGTCAACCTCAGTAAGAAGCTGCGAACCCTGATAAAATCCTCCAAAGCTAGTTACGAAAACAAAATCACCACTGATTTCAAAGACAACCACAAAGCATTCTATAGCTAAGTCAAGAATCTCAATAGCAACACTCAGATCTGCTCTGAGTTATAGCACAATGTCATTAAATATACAGACCCAACTGATATTGCCAACATCCTGGCAGATAGGTTCAGTGCTAACTTTACTCATGCCTCTCACCCCCTAAAGGGCCCATCTTTATACCGGAAGAATGCAAAGTTCCTGTAATCACGGCTGCACAGGTAAAAACTGCACTCTCCAAAGCCAAGAACACAGCATCCATGGGACCAGACAACATCCCAGGCTGCATTCTACATGAACTACAGAACGAACTGGCACCCCACCTAAGTACCATGTTTAATCATAGCCTCACCTCAGGCTTTGTGCCCGCTGAATGGCGCACAGTGACAGTTATCCCACTCCACAAGGGGGGAGCCACCACGGACCCCGGGAACTACTACCCCATTAGCCTGACGAGCCTGGTTTGCAAGGCCATAGAACGTATCATCATGGAACTTATAAACAAAGACATTGGTAATCTCCAACCTCTGGACCCCACCCAGTTTGGGTTTGTAAAAGGCAGATCATGTCTCCTAAATCTGATAGACTTCTTTGAAGAAGTCAACAAAGCTGTAGACGAGGGTAAGGTGGTTCACACAGTCTATCTAGATCTTGCCAAGGCTTTCAATACCATCCCCCTCTCTGGAATTATAGATAAACTCACTAACCTAGGTATAAATCCCTATGTCACAAGATGGGTTGCCTACTGGCTCACTGACAGAACCCACACTGTGAAAGTAGCAGACTCCAAATCTGTCTTCAGACCAGTGACAAGTGGAGTACCACAGGGTTCAGTCCTGGGTCCTCTCCTGTTTGGTATCTACTTCTCTGAAGTACAGGCTAACACAGAAGGTCTTTGGCTAATGAAGTTCGCAGATGGCTGCAAACTAGGAGCCATAATTGAAACTCCTAATGTTGTGAACATCATACAAAAGGGCCTCACTGAGACAGATGCCTGGTGACAAAGCCATGGCCTCAAGCTCAATGCCAAAAAGTGCATTGTCATCCCCTTTGGTAAAAACTCTTTACCCATGAACTACAACATAGGTGGTAGTATACTTAACACTGAAAGTGTGATAAGAGACCTTGGGACACAGGCGGACAGTAGTCTCTTCTTTGATAATCACATCGCCACAGTAGTCAGGAAATCCTTCTACATGGTACACCTCATCACAAAAGGTTTCTCATTCAGAAAAAAAGAGGTCATTGTTCCCCTCTACTCATCAATCATTAGACCCATTATAGAGTACAATGCCCCTTTTGGTATGTACCTCACAAGACATCTACAACAACTGGAAAGGTTGCAGAAATACCTCACAAAGAGGATTACTGGCCTCAAACAGATTCCCTACACAGTCCATCTCAAAAAACTCCAGCTTTACTCCGTTGCATATCGCCTACTCAGAGGTGATCTCTGCTAACATACAAAGCTATGTCAAACCCAGAGGTGTTGGACATGCTCCACTTAAAGAAATCCCAATCCCTCCAAGCTACACGCTCTAGGGACCTAAACCTTGTCAATACAATAAACAGAACATGCCGGAGGGATAGATTCCTGTCCCAGTGACTTCCCATACTCTCGAATAAACTACCTATATATATCAAACAAAGTTCCCCATTAACGCTCTTAAAGAAAAATCTTGATGATTGGATAGGAAATAGGAAATTCACCCCGGGGATCACTTCTGTGGCTCTGCTCGACAGTGGCACAGGAAAATATTTTTCTTGGGTGGCAAAAGCAAGGGTACCTTATTTGGCTGGGTTTGTATAGGCCCTAGGGCCGATAGCCTAGTACCTACCTATAAACCTATGAACTGCTGGTTAGAGATACTCAGACTCAAACCCTGTACCTTAGGTACAAGGAACAAGAGCATAAACTCTCTAACCATAGTTTGCAACTGTCCAAAGTTTACGGAATGTTTGGCTCATATTTTTTGTCTGTTCTTCTTAATATTTGTGGTTTTCTGGTAAATCAGTGAGAATTGAAGTTCAACTGAATTCATTAAATAATGATACCCATTTAAGTTTCAGTCTTCCTATCTGTCTTTCAGGAAATGCATGATAACACAAAACATTTTATTCTAGCAACTTTTCTAAGATTATACAAGTGATGTTTAGGCTTTTGTCCCCCCCCAGTAAATTTTAGCTTTTTCCAGATTTATTGTAGTGCATAGTTCTTCAGGGGGAGAGAAGTTTAGTGCTGCTCATGCCAAATCTGCTTGTGCTGTTAGTAGCACAACAGGTAGAATACTTGCTTTTGATGCATGGGTGTAGAACCCACAGCCTTCTGCATCAAAAGCAAGCATTCTACCTGTTGTGCTACAAAGAACACAAACCAATTTGGCATAAGCAGCACTGCTTAGGCCAGGCTTGTTTGTGTTAGTAGCACAACAGGCAGAATAGTTGCTCTTGATGCAGAAGGCTGTGGGTTCTACTCCCACAGTATGTAGATGGATTGCTGGTACTATACTGTGTTGTGCTTTTAAAGGGGATGGAATTGGTGGATGCTGCAGTCCTGAGAATGTCTTCTTTGACAAAGATACCAAGTAACTATTAGCCTGTTATCAGTTTGCCATCCATTCATTCCCTATTGAAATATTACTAGCTTATCATTTTTTAATGTAACATAGGCAATTTATTATTCAAGGGAAACACATATAAAGTTGTTTGCTAGCAGCAATGTCTTCATTAGTTACAGATCTCTTTAATGTGGAATTATTTAGATGACTTTTACTTCTGCAGAGATTGTGTGCATATTTACTGATACTGGTGGACTGTAGAAGTTTGAGTAGACTTTTATGATGGAAATGTTCTGAATTGTGCAGTTTTAATATTATTGGTGCATGCATTTTGTTTCATTGCTTACTGGAAAAATGTTCAAAACAAATTTAAAACAAGCTCTAACAAGTGTGCTATATTATACAAGGAATATAATTTAATGCAGTCAGGAAGGTGTATCAAAGAACACATGTATGTTTTGTATGCAAGGGGCCTATGATTTGAAAACAGCCCAAAGGTAATCTTTATCTGCCACTGGCCAGAGGCATTTTCTTTGGATGTGTTTCAGTGAATGTGAGTTTTAAGGGCAGAGAAGTTTTAATGCTAAGTCTATTTTCATTGTGAGACTATTGCTTTGTTTAGCAGATGTCTATTAGTGTTTGTGCTATAAAATGTAAAATAAAATCCAAATCATTGTAGAAGTAAAGCAGTATGCACATTAATGTTTATGGTAAATGAGGCAAAATAGCCAAGCAATGGGACATTGGAATGGCTGCAGGGGGACTCTGGGGCCATATTTTGGTTGTCTGTTCTTCAGTCTGCATTTGAAAGTTGATATCCCACAATTCCATTGGAGTGGATGGGGTTACATAATTATGCACGCACATTTTATGTTAATTAGCATACACATTTATAGCTATTTTTCATGGGCCTTTGTCCAGATTTTTGATGTTTCCAGGTTGACAGGTATGGTATGCTACCATGTCTGTAAAGCATGTGTCGTGTGCCATATAAGTCAACCTTTCTTCAGCCTGTGGCAGTCAAGCCTTGAAATTTATGGCATCCAAGTCAACTTTTAGTTGTACTACTACTGGCATCTAAACCTGCTGTTCTAGAACACACTGTGTAATTTTTTATTACCTGTGCAGTCCTCATCTTCATGAAACTCAAAAATGAAACACTATAGAGCATAAAATGTACCATAAAGGACAACTTTTTTATTTTTTAAAAGATAGTTTCACTAGCTTAAAAAAACAGAAGTTTGACAGTTTACAAACTGTAAGAAGTAAGATTGCTTACATACATCTTATAAAACTATCAATCTGCTCTGCTTCTAACAGCAGCTAAAATAATAGATAGTTTGCAAGATGTATATGATGACTGCTTGCAAACTGTCAAGACTCTTCCTAAAAATATTAACAGTTTACAAATGTAATTAAGACATCCTGAATATAGGTAGAGGGGGGAGTGAGTGCCAAATGGCAGTGTTGCCTAGACCACAAAATTGCCTTGGTGCAGCTTTGCATAAGACACAGATATAAACTTTTCTAATTACTGTAAAGAATCAAGAGAAATAAATGAAAGACATATTTCCCAAACTAATCTAGTGAAGAGTGAGATCCGTATATGATGCAAATTAATTTTCCTATCTCTCAAGATTCTGATAAGGAGAATTATTCATTGCAGTCTTCAGAGTTTCCAGCTGAAAGTATTTCTTCATAAAAGTATTATTTTATGGAAGATTTTCACTTGGCCTGTGGAGAATCCCTCTTCACCTGATTGACATGATTCTTACAGATTTTTAAAAGAAAAAAAAAACAAAGTGTCCTGATCCACATACTTATGCCCCCCAAAAAGCTAACCGAATGTATAAGTCACCAAAGAGCAAATATAATATATACAATTCACAACAACCATAAGTTACTACTACTATTTTTATTTTTATATAACCAGAGCAGGAAAGCTGTCTCCCTGCATTTTTGACAAAAATGTGATAATACTAGATAAATATGGGAAAATATATGCAAACTAGTATATTACCTGTTACACAACTAAACTGATCAATGCACGTGATGTCATATCATTTTTTTACTTTACAGCAGATTCAGGAAAATGCTACAGTAGATGACATATGAGGATACATACACTGAAATGCACGTATATTAATGTAGGTACTTTATTAAAGGTGACCATGTTGCGGGGGGGGGGGGCTAGTTTTGAGAAGGTTTACATGTCTCAGACCAGATTTTCACAATGAGGATATCAGATGGCAGGTCATGTAATACTCTACTGACATAATTCTCATTGATTAAACCATCAGATATTACTGTTGATTTGTGAAAGGAATAACTAGTTCTTCTGTTAAAGAAACGTATATTCCTCCTAGTCCCAGTTTCAAAAGAGCTACATTACAAGTAAAACAAAAAACATTTTATAAGATAATTTTGTCAAAAAGCATAAGCAAAGTAAACCAATTACAATTCAGCTTCAGCAGGAAAAGGAAGGTGCGACCACATCCTTACAAAATAGCCATTACCTTCTTTTTACCCATTCATCTACCTCAATACCCCAAGAAGACACATTCATTAATACAAAATCATTGAGGGCGGACACTCAGAAAACTTTCCCTTATAGAGTAGACCTTCCTAATGGCATGGTTTCAAAATAAAAGTATCTCTGATTTTAGGTAGCAGCCATTTGAACTATCTATATTCCCCATGATTATTTACCAAATGTATTTCTTTAATATTTCTGTACTCCATTGTCTTTCGGCTTTTCCCGGTTAGGGGTCGCCACAGCGGAACTCCGGTTCGCTAATGATTGGCAGTAGATTTTTACGTGCTGAGTTGCCAGCTCTGATGTACAACCTTCAACGAAGGTATGCCCATTCATGCATGTCTCCACACAGAAGAAGCTTTAGCTGAGAATCGAACAGGACAGCGTCTTACTGTGAGGCGACAATGCTACCGCAGCACCTATTTCTGTACTAAGAAAGCAAAACATTGTTATCTTTTGCTATGAAGACAACTGTATGACAACGACAAAGGAAAGACAGTTGCTCATTCAACACAGAACAGTTATAGTCTTCTAATTACTAGAGAGAAAGAACTTAAAAACTGTTGTCTCTGATCCTTCTGTCACAGATTTAGTTTGGGTAGAAGTTTTCCTTAACTAGAACAAACAAGTAGATATTTACAGAATCCTAAAATAATTCTTCCAGCAGTGAGTCGTCATGACAAGGCAATTTCTGAGAGCTCTGGAATACATGACTTCTGATTGTCTTCTCATACCTTATGCAGGACACCATATGAGAAATACTCAGTTGTATCTTTGAAGTCGACAAAATCAGATCATCCACACCCCAGTGGATACTGTTTCTATTCCTTTCTTCTGATTATGGTTAGGGAGCCTACTTCTACAACTTGTCAGTAGAGGGCTACTGTTTTCAATGGCAACTATTTGAAATGTCAGGACTGACTAGAGTGAGTCCCAAAACACAGACTGAATGGCCAAAGAAAATGGACACATGTACTAAGTCTGAGATGGCCATTTCTTGTAATATTCCCACTGCTCTTGTGGGCCATTTGCATCCTAGCCAATTTCCCTATGTGAGAATCAAACCTTGTACCTTGTGTCTATAAGGTAAACACCTTAATGTCTATGACAACCTCCCTCCTAAAGCTGTGGATACTTTCAGATTAGAACCATCAACACCCATGCTAACTTCCCTAGAGGGGCTTACCCACCACATCAGAGAGTGCAGGGCACAAGCCTCTTCAAAAAAGGAGTTTAAAGAAAAATATCAATGTGGAAGAAATTCATTTCTTCATTTCCTGTTGCATTGGGATATATATATATATATATATATATATATATATATATATATATATATATATATATATATATGACTGTGTGTGTGCATTTTTGTCAGTTGTTTAGGATGAGTATGCCTCTTTTTAGTATGCGAGAAATGCCCAAATATACTCCACTCAAACTGCTAATTTTCCTTCTTCAGGACTGGCCAACCAGCAGTCGGTGTGGATCAGAGGAAAGGAGCTAGAGCTTTTGGATACCTCCATTGCATACTTCTCAACCTCTTAGTCCAAGAAATCTGGACAAAGCCTGACATAGGTTCATAGATAGGTGCTAGGCTATCGGCCCAAGGGCCTATATAAGCCTAGCCAGCAAGTTACCATAGCTTACGTCACCCAAGTAAGTTATTTTCCTGTGCCACTGTCCAGCAGAGACACAGAAGTGATCCCCGGGGTGCATTTCCTATTTCCCATCCACTCATCAAGATTTTTCTTGAAGAGTGCTAATGAAGAACTTTGCTTGACATGGATGGGTAGCTTGTTCCAGAGTATAGGAAGTCTCTGGGACAGAAATCTATCCCTCCAGCATGTCCTGTTTATTGTGGTGACAAGGTTTAGGTCCCTAGAGCGTGTAGCTTGGAGGGATTGGGATTTCTTTAGGTGTAGCATGTTCAACAGCTATGGGTTTGACATAGCTTTATATGTTAGGCAGAGATCACCTCGGAGCAGGCGATATGCTACGGAGTAAAGTGGGAGTTTTTTGAGGCGGTCAGTGTAGGGCATTTGTTTGAGGCCAGTAATCCTCTTTGTGAGGTACTTCTGTGGCCTTTCCAGCTGCTGCAGATGTCTTGTGAGGTACATTCCAAAAGGGGCATTGCACTCTGTAATGGGTCTAATGAGTGATGGGTAGAGAGGAACAATGACCACTTTTTTCCTGGATGAGAACCCTTTTATGATGAGGTATGCCATGTAGAAGGACTTCCTGACTACTGTGGTGATGTGACTATCAGAGGAGAGACTACTATCCACCTGGGTCCCAAGGTCTCTTATCATGCATTCGGTGTTAAGTAGATTGCTGCCTATGTGGTAGTTCATGGGTACAGAGTTTTTACCAAAGGGGATGACACTGCACTTTTTGGCATTGAGCTTGAGGCCATGGCTCTGACACTAGGCATCTGTCTCAGTGAGGCATAATGGGGGACAAAGGCCCAAAAATAGGGAAATAATTTAAATATTGCTCCTATAAACTTAGAAAGGTGCTAGAATAACAGGATTTGTGTTAACATGCATTTTATGAAGAACTTGAAGTCTGAAACTCAAATGTCATTATTTTGTGACTTCAGTCCTCAGATCACCCCAGTGTTTTGCAGAAAACCACAAATTTTATGAGGAACAGACCAAAAATATGAGGGGAAAATCTGGACATTCTGTGAAAATCTGGACATTTAAGAGGTGTAGCTGCTGTGTCTTGGAAAAGACACAATCCATAAGGTACTGCAGCAGTGAGAAATTCGAACATCTACTGTTATGGGTTAGTGGAACTTATATAACTGTTGTTTCCTATGGATCATGGCAAGGAAACAAACAGAAAGCTGTTCTGCTTTAGAGAAAATAAATGCTCACATTAACCTTTTTAAGTAAAGAACCATTTTTTTACTTAAAATAATAAATAAATAAAGCATCTTATCTGAAGATATCAACCATCCATGTTGTACATATTCAAATGGTACCATCACAAGTATATAAAGGTAAATACTCCATGTCAGTCATTTGCCACTTTATTTTTTTAAATTAGAAATGGTAATTTATTGATCAATCACTTGTTAAGGTCAGCACATAAGCTAAGTTTAATGAGTTAGCTATACTAAACAAAAATTTTAAAATAAAATTTTCTTGGCTGGCCATGGGCCCCCTCCTGGAGCAGTGTCCCATGGACGACCACCAGAACTGCCCCTGTTATAATATACCACTACCAAGATGACATTTTTCTATTCCATGGGAAATTAACTTTATACTAGAAAAACTGACTACCTGCCACTGGCCCAACAGATTCATTGCAGTTAAAATACCTTTCATGGAAATAATTTTTCTAGTTACTGTTACATCTGGTAGATGTGCCCCAGAATTACAAGCTCTGAGATATAAGCCACCTTAATTGTTGTTCCATAGTAAAAGGAGTGTCATTCAAGACTAATTCAGCTTTACTCCTGAATTATATTTCTGTTATTAAAAAATCACAGTAATTATTGCTATAATCTCTCTGTAAATGGTACCACTTAACCAAAGTGCAGTGGAATGTTAACATAAGTCAGTGTTGGCTTTCACAGGGACATGAATGACTACAGCTGAAATATGCACAGGCCCACTAAGAATAGCACACTAGGTAGATGTACTTGCATTTAGTTAATAAGGGAGATCCTACTGTGTCATGCAAGATCCCTTTTCAGTGGCAGCCTGGGGAGAAAAACTCCAAAGCCATATTTCTTGAAAGAAAAACATAAAATTATATCTGGAACTTTGGCAGCCCAAACCATATTTGAAGTATAGTGATTACAAATTCAGTATAGAGCAGGAAGCAATATCTATTTAAAAAAGAAATTAGTAACAGCAGAACACACAAAAGTGAACATCAGCTAAAGACATATATATCCACTGTGAATAGGGTGGCAATGCAACAGCATAAGCAGGTAGTCTAAAGCAAATTTGTATCATAAAAGTATGTGTTTTATAAATAGGGTGTATATGTGGTCACATAAGAAGATGAAGCAATATCAGCATGCATATTTGATGGCATGCAATTTTAAATCCAATACAACTGGGGCTGGTAGGTTGGTGTAATGGTTAAAGTGTTTACCTCACAAACACAAAGTACTGGGTTTGATCCTCATTAAAGGGAAATTGGCTAGTCTTAAAATGGCCCACAAGGACAGCTAGCCTAGTATTTGCCTATGAACCTATAAGGGTGGCAAGCAGTAAGGCATAAAGAAAGACTGGGTAAAGGAGTTAGCTAGGTATTTTAGCGGATTTACAAACAGGATTAAACTAGAAGTGATATAATATGGATTAAGTGTGTGTAACAAGTAGCAGTTGTCAAAGAAGGAAAAGTCAAAAACGGGCATGTAGTAGTGAAGGAGCAGTAGTTATGGTGAGCCAGTTGTGGAAGAGTGGGATCAGTAGTCCAAGAAGGAAAAAAGAACACGGGTTAATGTAGTTAAGAGATCCAAAGTTACTCTGATGTGTAGAGATCTAAAGGACTGAATGAAAATGTGTGTGTGAGGTATTCTATTTGTTAATCTACGTGATCTAAAGTTACAGATTAATAGTAGTTCATGGTTCACATCAACAGCTATGAAATGAGAAAAAAAACTACTAGAAGAACTAAGATTTGAGAGAAAGTATAGTGGGGGGAATCCTACATGTTTAGATTTACTTTTCCAGTGGCTGCTAATCAAAGAACTTGTGTTATTCTAAGTAGCTTATATACAAGTATATCTTTTGCAAACAAAAAGTGAGGAAGTTGATGAATTATAAAAGGAAAGCTAAGAGGAAGTATTAGTATAATATAATTCAAATTACTCTTAGTCACTGCTATACATGTAAAGATAACAGATGATAGTAAATAAAGCTTCCTAGACTAAGGAGGCTTTAGGTATGAAGCATAACAGAAGCAACAGCAGATGCCGGCAAAGCAAGTATTCTAAACTCGGATCTTGTCGATGTGTACTATAGCTATACACATTAATCATCAAGTCATGACAGTACACATTTCTTAGAATCTGATACAATCATGTAAAGTGACAGCAGTACAACAGCTGAAGGTAGAATTGATTTTACAGACTGAGGGAGTGTGCTAGTGTCTGGGGGGGGGGGTGCAGATATAGCAGTGACAATGACTGCTGCAGTTCATGACAAAGTAAATTATTTTTCTGAGCTATGATACAGAATCGGAACTGCCTAAACATGGTAAGGCTTTGCTGTGTCTAATTATGGTGGCTGCCAAAAAAGCAATTGCTAGAAAATGGAAATCAAAATCTAAACCAACTAAACTAGAAGTAGTGAATATAGTAACAGAGATAAAACAACCGGAACTGAGATATTTAGAAAAGGGTAGGAGCAAACTACATAGAAAAAAATGGGAATTATGGGAACAGTACATACATGGGAGGAATGAGGCTTACAAGAAGACAGGGCTTTATGAGCTATTTAATGTTTGACTGAAAATGATTGACTAGATTATAAGTGGTGTATAATGTTTGCAACTTAGAGTGTCTCAGTATGGTTTGTGATGTAAAATACTTGCAATTAGGAATGTGTCAGTGTGGTTTGTTTTCATTTATATAAATGTATGATTGCCTGTGTCGTAACTGATGGTTTAATAGAGATGTTTCTTGTTTAAAAAAAAAGGGCAGGTATTCAATAATTTATGTAATGTTGCTTAGGTTATATGCTATATAGCAATATATGTGAAGTGTAATGTCTGTAAACATCAACTTCTTAATACAGTTTGATTACTTTTATATAAAAGTAATTTTGCCTATGTCACAAGTGATAATTTAGTAAAGGTGTTTTTTAAAAAAAAGTAAATGATTTGGTCTGAAAAACTTGATACAATGAGACAACAGCAGCAGTCAGTTGCACTTTGAAGACTGCAGAACTCACACTTCAACAGAAAGGTGTGTGTGTGTATGTGTGTGTGTGTGTGTGTGTGTTTGTGAATGTGGATCTATGTCACATAATCACATGCTCACTTACGCAAAACTATTCATTGAGACAAAAACAGAAAAAGATCAGTTAAGTGACCATTCGCATCAGTGGATTTCTACACAGCGAATAAAAGCAGTTGGCCAACATTCAACCTTCACACACACACGCAGTATGTCAAACCCACCTAGGTGGGGCCTGTGCCCTCCCCACATCCCCCCAACTATATATATATATATCAGTGGCGGCTGGTGACTTCAAATCAAAGGGGGGCTGTAGGAGACAGCTGAATGGGTGGGGTCAATGGGAATGGGTGTGACCAACTAGAAAGGGGAGGAGCTATGCTCAAAACCACAAAAACTTTAATTAAATACGCTGCCCTGGGTGCCAAACCATCATTCTGGGAGTCCAATCAAGACAAAATGAAGTGTAGAAGAAAAAAAATATTTCAATCCATTGGCTGCATGACAGCTTACTTAATATCTAGATGGAAATAAAAAGGATGTGAGGCATGAAAAAATAAATTACTTTTTAAATACATTACTGGAATGCCAGGCAAAATCAAGTATAAGAAAAACAAGCAGCACTTAACTCAAATCACTTCTCCTTGCACTCCAGTTCTAATTATAAGTTATATTCAGCTTTATTAAAGTACCAAGTAACATGCTGAAAGTAGCAATCTCTGTGATTACCCTCATTTGTAAAAATGTTTCTTATCCAAAAAAGACCTGCTGCCTGACAACTATCTACTTGTTTCATGGGAAAAACATGATCAAAGTAAAAAATGAAAAGCAAACAAGAAACAAGCTCAACATATATTGCTTAAAGGATTACTGCACAGGATATGGACCACGCATGATAGATTGGCATTCTGTTTAGTTTGCAGGTAAAGCCTGTAATGAGCTTAACATAATCTAATCCTGGCCTTTATTACAAATACTGTCATATGCATTTGAATACCCAAGGCTTATACATTATCTAGTTATGTAAGTATTCTCTGCATGGCAACAACAGAAAGGCTTTCAATGTTGGCAATACTGCTTATTAAAACTTAGTTGCATCTTACAATATCAGACAAGCTTACCTGATGGTCATTAAAGCACTGCTACTTAAACATAGAACAAAAGGCACTTTCTGAATAATAATAATAATAATAATAAGCATATATCAACAGTATAAAAATGACAGAAACCAGAACATTCTGCAAAATCAATGACAGATGAAAAGCCCCTGTAGTACTTGTGTTTACCTTGTATGGGGGGGGGGGATAGTCTGCACATTTACATTGCATAACTGCTCCTTGCCTTGCTTGGACACATCCAGAGTCACTACATGGGGGAGTGGGGTGCAACAAGTTTGTCACAATTTGAAATGTCTCTGGCTGACTGTGATGGCCCTGACACATTTGTCATACCTCTCAACCTCAGAGCAAGAAATCTGGACAAAGCCATACATAGAAATGGGACAAAGGCCCAAAAATAAAGACAATTTTTAAATATTGCTCTTATAAACTTAGAAAGATAATAGAATAGTAGGTCTTTTATTAGTATGAATTTTCTGAAAGGTACGAAATCTAAAACTCAAATGTCTTTCATTATTTTCTAACTTCAGTCTTTAATGATTTGCCACTAATTTGCCAAAAAAGCCCACAGTTTTATGAAAAATGGACCACAAATGTGATGCAAAAATATAAAATAGCCACACAATACAGCTGGGAACCTGTCAAAGAAGGGACACTTTTAATATTAGTACTGCTAACTTGAGCAGCTGACAAAATAAAAGAATCTACATGCATTTCTGAAATAAAAGTAATCTATAACTGATTATTACAGTTATTTATTAATTGTAAACCCTCCATGTTTTCTTCCAAAATTGCCATTTTGCAGAGGGATTATTAGGGGATGAGCAACATTTTGAGCCAAAATCGGGGACAGTTGAGAGGTTTGGATATGCCTAATTCTATAAAGCAATTTTATTTGCACGTACCTCTCAACCTGTTAATGCAGGAAATCTGGACAAGGCCAAATATATTGGGGGAGCATACAAACACTACTAAAAATTGCTCTTGTATAAACTTAAGACAGTTGATAGAATAACAGGTCTTGCTTTAGCATGCATTTTTCTGAAGGTTATGACATAAAACTCTGTCTGTCATTTAGTGACTTCATTCCTAAATGATTTGCCAGAAAACCACACATTTTATGAGGAACAAACCAAAAATAAGAAGCAAATATCTATTCATTCTGAAAAAATATGGACAGCTGAGAGGTATAGTTCAACCAGGGCTGTCTGAGTTTGCTGCCCTTCCCCTCTCAAAATCATGGTTGATTGGAGCCTCCCTCCTGCAACCATTCCAGTGTTCCATTTATTAGTTATTTTGCCCCATTTACCATAAACACTGTAATGTGCATACTGCTTTACTTCTGCAATGATTTGGATTTCATTTGAAAGTTTTATTTTGCATTTTTACAGCACAAACCCCAATAGATATCTGCTAAACAAAGCAATGCAGTCTCACAATGAAAACAGACAGGATTAAAACTTCTCTGCCCTTGAAACTCACATGCATTGAAACAGCATTGAAACTCACATTCAAAGAAAGTACATTTTGCCAGTGGCAGATAAAGATTAACTTTGGGCTGTTTTCAAATAAATCATAGGCCCCTTTTGAGACAAAACATACACATGCTGTTTGATACACCTTCCCGATTGTATTAAATTGTATTCCTTGTATAATACAGTACAGTTGTTAGAGAGCATTTTAAATTTATTGTTTTGAACATTAGTAAACAATGAAACAAAATGCATGCACCAATGACAAAATTACCCAATTCAGAACATTTCCATCATAAAAGTCTACTCAACTTTCTACACTCCACCAGTATCAGTAAATATGCACAATCTCTGAAATGTAAAAGTAATCTAAATAATTCCACATTAAAGAAATCTGTAACAATGAAGAGGTTGCTGCTAGCAAACAACTTTATATGTCATTGTTTATTCATCTACAAATAAAGTGCCTGTTGCCCTTGAGGAATAAATTGCCTATGTTGCATGCATTAAAAAAAATGATAAGCTAGTAATATCGCAATAGGGACTGTATGGCAAACTGATAACAGGTTCATAGTTACTACTCTAGGTATCTTTGCCAAAAAGGACTGCAGCATCCACCCACTTTACAACACAGTACAGTAAAAAACAATGCATCTATCTACTGTGGGAGTAGAACCCACAACGTTCTGCATCAAAAGCAAGTACACTACCTGTTGTGCTATTAACAATGCAAGCAGACTCAAAATAAGCAGCACTAAAGTTTTGTTCCCCTGCAGCTTTCAGCTCCTTGTAAAATCTACTCGACACACAGTTGTATCTCTGAACTTTGCAGCACAAGAAATCTTGAAAAAGCCAACATTTATTGGGGGGGGGGACAAAAGCCCAAAAACCAGGGACAAATTTTAATCATTGCTTGTGCAATGTTGGAAAGTTGCTAGAATAAAATGCTGTGTTACCACCATACATTTCACTGCCACGTCTTTAACCCAGGGGTCCCTGTGCAAAACAGTCAGAGAAACATACCACTATGCCAAATCAGCTGTTTTGTGAAAGAGAGGAAAACAAACTTAAATGGCTACCATTTAGTGAATTCAGTTCTCACCAAAACTGTCAACCTCTTGGCACAAAACACCTGAACAAAGCCAATAATGGGGGAATACAGCCCCCAAACATATTCAGTTCTTACCATAGCTGTCAACTTCTTAGCATAAAACATGTGGACAAAGCCAGTAATGGGGGGGGGATACAGCCCCCAAACATTCAATGAATTCAGTTCTCACCATAGATAGCTCTCAACCTTAGCACAAAATATCTGTACAAAGCCAATAATGGGGGAATGCAGTCCCAAAAATAGGGACAAATTTCAAATATCCATGTTATAAACTTAGACATCTGCTAGAATAAACAGTTTTGTGTTACCATGTACTTTCTGAAGAATATGAAGTCTGAAATTCAAATGCCTGTTATTTTTAAACATTTAACCAGGAAACTAGTCTGAGTTGGAACAAAAAACAATTTTCAGCAGAGCAGGGAGATACATCTTTGTAAGGTGGGAGGATATGCAGACTCCACACAGAAGGCACCCCAGCCAAGAATCAAACCAGAGAACCTGTAACTGTCAGGCAGCAATGCTACCAGTGCACCACTGTACTACAGACTTTGCAAGCCAAGGGCAAATGTAGATACAGAAACCACAGATTTTATGAGAAACAGAACAAATATGAGGCAAAAATCTGCAATTTTTTTTAGAAATGGTGGTGGATAGGGAATTCAGGTCCTTGCCACCTGCATCCAAGGTACAGGGTTCAAGCCTGAGTATCTCTATTCACCACCATTTATTCTCTCTAGCCACCAGTATATAGCAACTGGGGAATTTCACACACACACACACACACACACACACACACACACACACACACACACACACACACACACACACACACACACATGTCTTCACCTACCTGTTTCATGCACAGAACATATCCGCAGCCAGTGACCGACCAACAGAACATGTCCGAATCCATCCATCCAGCAGCGACCAACAGAATCCATCTGCATGATGCCAATCCAGCCAGTGAAGCCACATAATCCATCCAGCCAGCAGTGACCAACAGAATCCATCTGCATGATGCCCATGCAGTGAAATCCCTGCGAGAGATGAGAGAAAGCTCTCAGCTCACTCCTCATTGGCCCTGTCTGCAAGGGAAGCAGTCCAGAGCTCCTTTGTTCTGTGCGGTTGTTGACTGCACAGATTCCTGGGTATCCTACAGCACAGGTTGCTGGGTACCTCTTTCTCTGCATCCGGACTGCTGATAAAGGCAGTCTGAGTGTCCGCGGGATTTTTTTGTTTCACAGATTTTTTTTTTCTTTGTTTTTCTAGGTGGGAGGGCTGCAGACCGGCAGTCCGATAGCACGAGCCACCCCTGATATATATATATATATATATATATATATATATATATATATATATATATATATATATATATATAAATACCAACTCCAAGATTGCACTATAGTGAGGAAATGGGCAAATTTCCCAATGTTGGCTAACTGCCTCCATTCCCTGTGTAAAACTTCACTGATTTTTCCATTTGCTTAATTGAAAATTCAATCTTTTCATCCTGGTGAACAGTGGTCCTCGAAAGTGTTTGATTATCTGAAGAAGACCCATGTATATATGTATGTGTACTGTGTTATTAGGGGCTTGTGTACTTTAATTGAATGTTCATTGACTGAAAAACAAATGGTCAAACTCATTTAATTGAAAACTCACTCAATATAGACAAGTAAAAATATATAGATAGTATCTGATGGTCTGATTTCTTATCGTAGGCATTATTAGGGAAGGAAGTCAAGCAGAGTAAGTGTGCATTGCAGTGATCAGTATCATATTGTACCTCCAGATATATAGATGACTGATTTCTCTCCAGCACTGATTCACTGTGTGTCATGTTTTTTTTTTTAATTTCTCCATGGTTATTCATCCATGGAGTTAGTATATATAAATTAGGGGGTGTGGTTAGGGAGGATTGCTCCCCTGCAAAAACATTTTTATGATATAATTGTTGTGAAGGTTTTCTATCAAATGAGTTTTCAACCAAATAAGTCTGACTTTTGAGTGTCAAATGAACATTCAATCAAATGACAGACCCATTATTAGTGGGGTAGTAATTCTGTGCAATCAAAGAATATGTACAACAAAATTAATGAAAACTGTTCAAAGGCCAGTACCCGAGCTCAAGTAAAGCAGCACTGGTAGTAGTAGTAATAATGACTTTCCTTATACGTGTATCTTTTGTATGGCTAAGCTCAGGCTTTGCAGTACTTGATGTTTGCAACAAAATGTTTCCAGCTATGAAAGGATCATTTTCATTCTTTAATTATATCTCTGCTGCTCCACCTCACTTTGTACTTAGAGTGATGACTAGAAGACAACTGAGTAAACTCTACATGTAGCTTAAGAAGGAAATGTAAGAGTCCTATATTTCATGGAGAGAGCAATTAACAGTAAAAATGGAGTTGCAAAAGTGAGATTCATTCTTAATGTATGCACTGTCATGAATTAGCAATATTGTGTCTACGTTTACACTGCACATCTGCATCTTCATTTTAGTAATACGAGCTAGCTAGTACTACTACAGCTCATTTCCTTCAGATAAATAATTCGGATCTCACCATAAATTGTTTCTTTTGGATTGTGTAGGATATATAAGCTGCATACAATGGGAACAAGTACAGCAGTATGAGCTATTAGTAATAAAATGACAAGACAATCTTGTAGTGCTTACAAAAGGTGAAACTTGCTGTAACACTAAGTCAGAAATAACACTTTAAAATAGTTTAACCAGATTAAAATAGTTTAACCAGATATGATTTGTTAACAATAAAATGCATCAAGCTTGGCCGTGAGCTCTGTTTTCATTACATTCTTTTCTTAATATGCCTTTCCATGGCATGACAGTAGAGGAAACAGTTTGACTCTATTAGAATCAAGTGACTATACATGCTGAATAAAAACATTTGAAATGAAGAAACACACAGGGCAACAGCAGTACAAATCTTAAACTGCTGTGCTGAAAATACATTGAAAAAATATTTGGTGCTTTGCCTGTTAATCTATTTAAAGTAGTGCAGATTTTTTTCTTTCTTTCTTTCAATGATTTGCTTTGATTAAGTCCATCGTGCTTTTACCTGTTAAACCTTCAGCAGCTCATACATCATGAAAAGGAACAATTTTGCCTCTACTGAGTTCAGGTTTAGCTTTTACAAATAAGACATAGCAATACCACCACCAACAGTCCTTGTAATAGTAGTGCAGATCCTTTATTGTTTTTTAAAAAAAAACAGCCGTGTTTTAAATAAGATAACATTAAAGTGGTAAATTATGTGCATTTTTTCTTCTGTTTCTAGGCATAAGCAAATATTCATTATATTTTGATGCTACCTAAATATACAGAAAATAAAACAATAATTATATGGCAATGTTTCACTAAAAGCACATCTAAACACTTGCACAGATATTAATTTAATTCCCACAGACAAATCAGTTGTTTGATAGTTTAACAGCTCATGTAGGAACCTGTTTCAGAGATCATGAGTAACAATTATATACTGTACAGTGACAAAAGAAATTGAATTAGATGTTTTCGGATTTGAGGAGAAATTAGTATGCCTGCATAATCATGGCCAGTGTCATATGTGTATAACAGAATTATGCATATAAGTATGCGGGACTATACAAGAAAAACAAACTACTCAGTAGGCATTTATGAAGTAAGGGACTTGTTCGTAGCTACTAGAAATGGAAGAAAATGGATAGCCTTCAATTTTCTGTCAGTATTCTGTAGTATTTTGCTCGTACTTTCCCCTACATTTGTTACTGGTGTGCTAGGTAATATATTTTATAGTTCATTAGCTGCAGTTAATAAGATGTAGCCACATGTTCATTGATCCATTCAGTAGATGCATGACTTTTCTTTTTTTTTTTTTCAAAACAGGTTTATTGTTTTAACATATAAGAGAAATATCATAACAATTTTATACAAGTAATTAAAAATAGGTATTATTATAATATTCAACAAAACAACTAAAGTATTTACAAAGACATCCACTACAATCAGATCAATTAATTAAACTAAAATACCATGCTATTGAAATTAAAATTTTTTTAACAAATTTTGTAAATTATCCCATACAATAAAATAAGATGTTTTTCTATTTGTTCTAGTCCTGTGTTTATTTCCATATGGCACACTATATTCATAACATTTTTAAATTCATTGAACGAAGGAGGTGTATCTGAAATCCAATTTCTAGTTATTAGATGCATGACTTTTCTGACATTTGACCCTATCTTGTGCAAATTGATGTGATGCCTGTTCTTGTACATAGCAGTAAGGCTACTGCAGATTCTGGCAATGGGCAATGATGATTTCCTTACTTTACTTTGAGCTGTTTATGGTGAAGCTGTTTGTGCTACTCATTGCCTGTTTTATAAGTAAACTAGAAATACAGGTGTGGTAGTGTTAACCTGATGCATATTTTAAATTCCCATTTGTGAGAAAAAAAAAGGATGGCTTTAAATATTAATGAAGCTCAATTAGCTTCTTTTTTAAGAGAGAAATGTGGGGGAGGGGATACAGATCCCTTGCTGAATGAGTTACAACTGACTTCATTTTCAATCACTCGAAGATGTCGCTGGGAAATGTGTTGCGTTTCATTAACAGTACATGAAAACTGTCAGTGTGGAGATAAACAATATAACCTAAATTGACCCTGCATACATAACACAGGTATACCTTTCTAGGGCCTGTTGAAGTGCCAGGCAGCCAAACAATTCTAAGCTGCTTGTAGCCATTTTTCTTAAAAATTTTATAGAAAACACTGCTTTGACATAATGTCGTTAATAAACTGAATTTGTGCTTGTGATCATTTCTTCATGCAGATATAAATGTTTCTGCTATAGAAAAGTACCACAATGACTTAGCTCTTGCTATTATATGAACATATTTGGATCAAAGTCTCCCACACGGGGTCTCAAAGACAACAGTGGATGCTGCCTGGAGATATTTACATTACGACATTCATTAGGATGGTATTGGGACAGCTGAATGGCTATTCACAGGGAGAAGTGGGCTGAGCAACATGACAACAAAGCAGAGGCCAACTCTGGCTGACAGGTTGATTTAACATCCACAGCAGAACTGTAGTAAAGATAGCAGACACAGATGTGAATGAAATGTGGATGAAATGTAGAAGATTCTCAGGAGGAGCTTGACAGGTTTGCAAATTTGTAAAAGCTGTTTAAGGCATGCCTGCAGTGTTACTGCACGTGTTTTCAGATGTTTTGAATTCACATTTTTGTAGCCTATATTTAAAAAAAAAAAACATCTGTTAACTTTTTCAGACTGTTATGTTGCTTATAATATTTTCACCCCTTGTTCCCTCAAATGCTTCCTAGAGAATAGCCTGGCATATCCAGACAGTAAGGTTCTTCTATTTCTACTGAATTTATACTTCCAAAATACTAGCTTTAACAGTGAGAGATTCTCAGAAGTTGTCAGGTAGTTGCATTCTTGTGTATTTATGTTTATTACAACCCAGTGCAATAGCCAGGCACACTGTGCTGTGGACAATTTTTTTTCTGACATTTCTCAGAAACGTAACTCAGAGCACCGACATTGTTTAACATCTACAGCACAGATCTGTACACATCATGTGTGGAGATGGGAATGCAGCTCTAAAAAATGCCCTTTTATGATTGTAGGATACAGAAGCAGTACCCTACAATTATGAATATATATATTCAGTCAGAGAGAAGCAACATTTGGAGAGACGAGTACATGTTCAAAATTTTGTTGGGTCAACAGCACAAGGTTCAAGAACAAAATATCAGGTTTTGTCTGCAGTTCTGCTACAGCCCTCCTGCTCCTTCTTCTAGGAAGGTACAAATCATCTTTTACACAGTCTGCTTGCTTGTACTAATGAACAGTCCAGTGCAGAAGCCCACTCATTTATCTGATATATAGAAGCCTGATTCTGCTATTCTAGTCAGTCAAGCTTTGTCAGAACAAAGGCAAAAAGATCATCATTTAAACTTGAAAGGAGAGTTGATTACCAAATACTCAGATGACTTCTTCCTGAATAACATTGTAATGCTCTTTTCCCTTTATAGCAAACTCAGTGATCTTATGGTGTTAACATTTGTTAAATCATTGTATTATGAATTATGTTTGTGGCATTTTTATATTATGAAATGTATCTTAAAAATACAGTTTCTAAAGAAAAAAGTGTTTCTCCAGGGAAAGACTCCTCTTCGGCCCTCCCATTCCTCCTTACTTATATATGCCAACTCCATGATCACAGAATAGTGGGGAAAAATGAAATACAAACTCACTGCAACAACACTCACATAACTGCACTTAGAGAAGAGGAAAACCTCTCTTATGGGGGTGGTGACAATATTAGGTTTATGCCAGGTAACATTCTATGCTTTGTAATTACTGCTTAAATTATTCCTCCTTAATTACAATAATCTTTTAGTCTGGCTCTGTTAATATTGCATTACATACTTTTGCTGTTTCTGAATTCAGTCATAAGACAGAATGTAAAAACAGACAAAACTAAACAAGTTGTTTAAAATAGTATCTGTGCTTTGGTTATTCGTGTAAAAAAATAGACTTCATAGCCAGCCTGCTAAATGCAGAAAGCAAACATCTTTGCATTACAATAACATTTATTTATTCAAACACTCAGAAAGTACAGTAGGAAGCATGTTTTTGATGCTGTAACATCATTCTGTGCAATATAATAACTGACCCCTGCTTTGTTCACTGATCTGGAGAAGCACAAATAACTTCTGCATGACATAGTCCTTCACAACTCTTCAATGTTCCGTGGCTTGTGTTTGCAGTTGAGAATTCCCAATTGACAAGTTTTTGTTCCATTTCATTTTCCTCCAGAATCAATGGTCCTGAGAAAGCTGCTATTTTCAAATTTTTTTTTTAATTTTCATATTTTATGTTGCCACAACTTCTGTCAGATAAACTACTGTATTAATTCCATACCCGTTAGTGTTTGTCATGTATTATCCGAGTTAGTTACACTGTTTAATTCCAAATCCTGTGCTGTCATCTCAAACCAACTTGATAGAGGAGTTAAGGCCTGAAGGAAAATCCTGGATGGCAACAATATCAGAGCCCCGCACCTTCCATAATCTACTGCTGTAACATAAACACCCCAGATCCTGTTTGCTGTCATTTTTATCAGCTAGAACCTCCAGTACTCTGCTCATAGCAGAACTTTTTTTCAGATTTGTGTCATTATTATATAGCACTTATTTTCAGTGACAGATTTCCTTTGCTTTACCTGTTATTCTTACTCCTTTCTTATTTAGATTTAAAAAAAAATAGCTTTCTCTGTCTCCAGGCATTTTATGCCTTCAGTGTTTTTGCCATTCTTGTTCTTTATAGATGTTGTTCATTGGGAGTTGTTAGGATGGAAAAGACTTAGGTTTCAAAAAATGTTTGAAATGTGGGCACAAGATCCCACCTCAGGACCCATAGTGACAATGCATTTACCACCTGGGCCCTGCTCATTTGGACTTTCTATGCAACATTTGCTCCTCCATTAGCCAATGGGCTTTGTTGGGCAGAAAGAGTAAATTAATTCTTTGCGGGCTTCCCCAGGATCAATGGCAGAATAGGATGGAGCTTCAGCTGATGTTCTCAGTCCTCTTCTTCACAAAAGGTGGTGAGAGACAGGCTTTAAAACTTTAGACAATGATAAGGACAGGGCCAAAGCAATAATGGCTCAGAATCTAAAGAAATGGAAAAAAAGAAGGAAAAGAATTTCTGAATCTCCAAAAATTTCCAAGGCCCCAAAGCAGTCTCTAACTTTGGCTCTGATAGTATCAGATACAGGTCAGCCTTTACTCACTCTACATTGCTCTAGTGAATTGGAGACTATTATACCTGATCACTCTGCAAAGACACTCTCCTCCCCAGAATCTAGGTTTCCCCAAAGTGAGTTCAAAATTCCTGTCTTGCTGCCTACCTTCAGTTGCCTCAACCCAGTCTTTTAGGTTTTCCACAAGCATTGTCAATATAGACTGAGACAAGATGATGATGACCTTCATTAAGACCCAGACAGGCATGGGGGTCAATCCCTCCACCTCAACACAGAGGATGTAAAGAGCTGGTACTTCTCCCCCTCTAGTAGTAACTCCTTCCCTTGTCCCAATTATAGATCCTGTGGTCTCTGTGCTGATGGTTCCCTCATTTAGTGGCATCGACAACCTAGGAGTCTTTAGTGGTGGATGCCTCTCTGACTTATTCAACTCCAAAGCTCTCAGAGATAACTGAGTCCCAGAGTTGAGAAGTTGGTGCTGAGAATTCATAATAGGGCATGACTTCATCTGGTTTAGCACTATCCTTAGTTCTGGGTGCTTTGGCCCTTGACAGCTTAGCACCATTTCCAACCTCAGATCCAGTTGGGACATTGGGCCCATGGTTTGATTGCTTGATGTAGCTATTCTTTTAGATTGGAGGTCACACCCCTCAAATCCCTCCTTGGTGTTCAATGTAATTGAACAGATTGTGGTCTAAAATTCCTCTTGGTATGGGGATGACATTTGTTCTTCAGCTCCATCTAGGGTCCTTTCAAACCTTACTGTCCCCATGTTACCAGATCCTTCCAAACATTCTACCCTGACAAAGAAAGGCTGCAGCCCACACGATTGCCAAGTTGTTAGAAAAAAGTCATCCAGGAGGTCCCACCAGACCACAAAGGATCTGGAGTCTACTGAAAATTCTTTGTTTCCAAAAAAAAAAAAAAACAAGGAGCTCAGGCCCACCATGGATTTCGGCAAGCTAAACATGATTGTAAAATAGACAATTTCAGATGGTCACGGTACAATCCATTTTTCCTTTTCTGAGAAAGGGAGATGGGATTTGCTCAATAGACCTTCAAGATGACTATTTCCATGTGAAAGTAGAGTAGTAGTCCAGAAGGTACTTACACATTATTTTATATCAGTACATTATGGGAGACAGGAGCATGAGCACTGGAAAAAGCTCTGATAGTGTTCTGGCTCATCTTTGTCTTGAGGCGGCTAATCCACCTGTCAAGAAAAAAAATAGAGAAGGACAACAAGGATCTTACATTAAGTACATAACTTTTGTTTTCATTTCAGGGATGTCAGTAGAAATTGAAGCACTTTACATTATCATATTATTGTACCAAATTAGACCTATTGACATTTTCAAGGGTAATGAGCATTATTGAATCATATAGCAGAGAAATTTGATAAAAGGGTATCATTGTTTTATTAAAATTTGTTCTGAATCTTGGACAGCCTTTGCATAGTTTGATACTCACTAATTCTATTTTATTAACCACCAGTTGTATTTAATATGCCTAATCCATTGGGTGGCAATTCAATAAAATAAGAGCCATGTTTTGTTTTGCCTTGCTTGCATAGACAGTACTACCTCAGTGTACTAGTAGGTGAAAACCTTCCAAACACATCTCTTAATGTTAGGACTGTTCTAAACTGTGCCCTAAATTTGCAATTCTGCAATAATAAATTTAATTCAGGGTTTACTTCTGCATGCTGATAAGCTTTAGCTGTAGTGTTAGCTTACTGACTAAATGTCACTAGTGACAATCTGGTGTTGCAGTTAGTCCCAAACTGCCCATAATGATTGCAGCATGGGCCTTTGCGTTTGAAGACGCACTGATTTTACTGCATCAGTTAGCATTACAGGTTTAGAACTGGCTATCATTGATTGGCAATAAAACTGCTTAACAGACAGGAGGACTGAAATGAACAAAATATGAATATTTCCCTTACACACAACTCCTGAATTCATCTTTAATATTTGTTGAACAGGGTTACATTGACCAGAACTATGGTTAAGATCCTTGACTGTCAGCTCCGGTTTATCACACTTAATTATAACCTCTTCTTACTCTGTGTCTTTGATTCCCCCCCCCCCCCCAGCTAATCTTGTTTCCTCACAACCCCAAAAAATGCTGTTTGATTCGGCAGCAATGTACCTCTATAACTAAGATCTTTGTCTCAGTACTCAAGTATGCAAGATTAGTTCTGACCTCCACGCACTTCTCTGTCTGGACTTTGCTTGTTCTCTATGTCTGTGCAAGTTTTCTCTAAGTAGTCTGTTTTTCTTCTACATCCTCAAAGTATGACACTAGACTGGCTGCCATAAACTGCCCACACATACTGTATTTATCTTTACCTATGTGACTTGGGTCATGGCTGAAAAGGGTTTGCATATATTATAAATCTTCAGAACAGTATGTACTTTTCAAGTACAACACTTAAAGCACTTATTAAAACAAAGCTTCTGTTTTCCCTACCGTAGTTTACCATTACCACCAATACTATTCAAGGCAAACAAACTGGCACTGAGGGTGACCAGTCTCCCAGTATCAACTATAAAATGAGTATTATAAGAGTTCTCTGAGTGCATTTTATCATGTGCTGAAACTCTGGTGTTTTTCATCATTTGGTACAGTTTTTGAATTACTTAACAGTCAAAGTTCATTCCAGGGCTTCTCCCTTTTCTTCATGTCTGTGCAGCACTGGTGTTTGTATTTTAATTTCGGGGGGGGGGGTGTTGGGGTGGTATGTGATTTTGCATTTGCAATTAATTTTGGTTGAGATGAAGAGTGATTACTGATGAATTTGTTCTATGTTTAAAAAAACAGTATGTGGGATCAGCTGATTTTCAATTACACATACCAGCTTTTTCCCGTTTAATAAACTGAAATTTCAACCAACAGTATGTGTACTATATATAGATGTGTGTACCTATACATGAAAGCTATGTATTCACAATAATTCTAGATCCATGTTGTCATGTTCTGTCTGGTTCAACAGTTAGGTTATCAAATCCAATTGGCTTTCTGAAAGAGTTCCACTAAAGAATCTTAAGTAGATGGCAAAGGAGAAAACCCTTGGAAGAACCCCATATAGTGAATCATTTCTGTTTGCTAAGATAGAGCTTCATAGTATTTGTTTTTTCTGAGAGAATAAAATATGAATGACCAAAGAAGACAGCCTGGCATCTCTGGCCACCATTAACAATGGACAAACCATGTGGTCAATTTCAGGATTTTTGTGTGTTGGTGAGGCTGACCGATGAGTGAAACAGGAGGTCTGGACGTGGATGCAGCACCCATGGAGGGTATTTCAGAAAAGGTCATCAAAACAGGAACCAAACCTGCTGGGGCCAAAAGGGCACAACAAGAATAACTTTTGCCTTGCACCTCATTGCTTTCTGAAAATAGTTATTAGAGAGAAAGGTAGAAAGGCATAAAGGAGATCCAGGGGCCAACTGTGGACAAGAGCATCCCTCTGTGACTATCCCTGTGGGAGTTAACAGGGTAAAGAAACTACTACAATTGTTGTTTAGGTGGGAAGCAAATGATCACAGCAAGGCTGGCCCATTCAATTGAAAATCAATGTCATCACTGATGGATTTATGGACCACTCATGGGGCAGAAGAACAGACCTGCTGAGTTTGTCTGCTAGAACATGGGAAGTGCATTGAAACTGGAAAGCATTTGGAAAACATTGCCCACTGCCACATTCTCAGCTTCCTGGCACAGCAGTTGTGACTGGGTTCCTCTTTCTTTGTTGATGTACCAGACTACAAAGAAACCTTTCTATCTTCATGGGATAGTATTCATCCTGGAGATCAAGTACATACAATTCTTCAGAAGAGGCAGACTGGACTGATTCATGACCATCCAGAACTTTGCTATACAAATTGGCTGAGATGGCTTAAGTCCAGAATAGGCCTGAGGTCCACTGTTTTTTTTCGAACCAAAAAAGAACCTTGAAATGACAGCAGATCCATGCTGGTGGGGCCACCTGGATGACTTGCAGCTGCCAGTTCCATCAAACTGGGTGGAATGCCATTTATTCTTTTTCTCTTCTGTAGAGGAGAAACAAAGAGAATAACATGGCCTCTGGTAATTAACTCTCTACATACAGGAATCTTGAGTGACGGGCCCAGCAGGCTTGAGGGTGTAGGGATAAGCACCCATCTGACTGTTTCCAGAGTGAAGCAGTCAGGCAACCATTCAGGAGTGCTGGAAAGGTTTCTCAGTGAAAGATCTCAGAACCCTTGATTTTACATTCCACTACTGCCCCTGGGGTGATGTCATTTAAAATTCCTCTGCTTTGGGGGGAGGGGGGTCTCCCAGCAAAAATGTCCTGGCCAAAACACTGGTACTTTTGAAGCCACAAACTCTTTCCGCTATTCTGGCTCTCGGAAAAAGTCCTTTGAAGGGTGAAAAAATGAATGCCAACTGCAGACAGGGTCCTGCCTTCCTGTTCACTTCTGGTAAGCATTTCTTTAACCTTTGGTCAAAGAGGGTACAACCATCAAAGGAAGCATTGATACAGGATATCTTGAAGCCTTCCTCAAAATCACATAGGCACATCCAGGCATGCGGACTGTGATGAAAGAAGATACTGCCAGCCTAGCTCTCTGGAAATTTGTAAATAATTATGTCATTTGTGAATATCAACATAATTCATATAAGATGCTTGAGTTACAAATGTATTAGAACTGTATGTCATGTATATATCAAACTAGGTTTGTACAGACATGTGTGTTGAAAATATATTTTATAAAGTGCTTGTGTGTAACCACAGCATGCCCTACTGGAATAGAATAGAAATGAACATCCACTATTGCAATTGTTTAAATGTATATATTTTAACAGTGGAAACTGGAACACAGGAGGTCAACTTCAGTCCAGCAAAACTTCAGAAAAATATCTGGAATTAAATTACTTTATGACTACGCAATGAAAGATGATATATTTTAGTTTCAATGCAGCAAGGAGACACAATGTCTAAAACTAGGGAACTTTCTGTATTGTCTTAGAAGTGTTTTATTGTTTTATGACTTCCAGCATCTGCCAAAGATCTGAGGAAAATACCTTGTCCATGTATTTTTACAGGTAGATGCTAAATGCTACAAGCTGCCATCAGTGGTTGTTTTTGGGCCTGGGGACTAGAAGTCAGATGACAAGAAATGATGTCATTCTGCAAGCTAGCCCAGCAGTAATATTTGAGATATTAATTTAAGAAGTCTCTTAGAGATATACAGCATTCTGTTGTCTGTCTTTGACCTGACAACAACAACTAGAAGATCCATTCACCACATCTGGCTTGATCTGTAGTAAGTTCTTAGGTTACAGATATAGTCAGGAATATAGCAAAGCTCAGTTTACATATTTTTCTTTATTTATTGGAGACTGTTCTGCAATGTTGTTTTAAATATTTTTTGTGGTTTTGAACTCTGATGTCACTGTGAATATATACTGAGTATTTTCTTGTTATTTTATTATTTATTATTAAATATAAATATATTTTAACATTGTGGCTGATCTTTTTGAGACATATTTAAGTTCTGAGAGTACTTGCATATTTATGTGGTGACACTGTGTAGGCCATTCGATTTGTGTTAATATTAATATTGAGCAGTAAGATTGTCACCCTTTGTTAAGAGCCTTAAAGTAGCTGATAAGGAGTCAGCTGGTGGCAGTGATAACTACCTTATAGTCTGGGCAAAAGGAGTCATAGCTAATAAACCTGTCCCAGCCTTTCCCAGGTGTGTGTGGGTGTGTTTGTATATAAATCAAACCTCAAAGAGTGTGTGTGTCAGCTACTTAGGCAGGGACACAAAGCACTGGTTGGACAGAGAGGGTGCTGGAGGTCTTGGCTTGGCCACACAGCTGAGATCTCAACTCTATAGTTGTGCCAGCGGGGAGTCTTACTGGTGATCTGGAGAAAGAGGGAGAGACCAGCCCCTGACTGACTGTGGTCTCTATGTGCTCTTAAGGGAAATTGCACTTGATGCAGAGAGCTGCATCTGGAAATATTGTGTGTGTACTTGCTATATCCTCTCAGTGTATGTCCCTCACTGATGCCAGTGGTGATGATTGAGGTTCCTTGATTACTGGTCCAATGGTGGGTCATCACACTGACAAATGTCAATGTCAGTACCTGCTGCCCTTGCCATAACATCAGCTGTGTTAGAGAGCAGACATATGAACATGCTGTCATTGACTGAAGGGTAGAGAGCTGAGACTCCAATGACTTTTGGATGTCAACAGACAGAATGCCAGAGATGAATTTCAAGACTTCCTTGATCAAATTCCTCTGGAAATAAGTCATGTGAGCCAAATAGTTCAGCATGTATCCAATGCCCTAGATTCTCAATTGGGGGGGGGGGGGTTGAGCAGATGTGCTCTCCTCTGGAAGCTCCTTTTTATTGGCTGCAGCAACCATAGCATCTACTGGGGACTATTGCTAAAGTGGTACTTCTTTCAAGGAGCAACCAAAATCTTATCTGGTTTGGATCAGATCAGCTCTACCACATCAGGTTTATTCCAGGCCCACTCAGAGACCAGATCTATTAACTCATCAGTGGGTGGGACCACCCAGGAAGTAGATTAGGCAGCCCTGAATGCCCCGAAGAACACCAACTCCACTGGGGAAGGGGCTTCAGTGGATCAATCCCCTCTTTGTTTCATCAGTTCCAGAATATCTCCAAAGGAGCTGTCTTTGAGATAGCCCTCCCCTTCATTGAAATCAACGTCTTCTGTGACAGACTCTGTAGATGAATCTAAGTGTCCTTTCTTACAGGCCTGTTTCCCTCCTCCATAGGGGCTTTTAGGGGAGGGTTGCAATAAGAAGGGGAGCTCATTAAGTGGGGGCCCTTGAGGCTGAGCAAGACTGACTGTTCCTGTCAAACAGATGAGAAGAAATGGTTAAAGAAACTACAGGAGGTTGGGATGGAACTAAGTGAGAGAGACACATCCCTTCTGAATCTGAAGAGGACCCTCTCAAAAGTTAAGCAGAGACTGGGAACAAAGCTGTAACTTCCCAATCCAAGGAAGACAGAAATGGAACATCCATGGCTCCAATCTATCTCGGTAACAAGACTGACAGTGGCTCTGAGCTGTCCACAGCCAAAGTGCCAAGGAGCAAGGATGTCTCTGAAAACTTAAGAGTCAAACCTGAGCCTTGGCTCTGAGACCTTTCCCAATCCAACAGGAGAAGAGTTGAGAATGTGAGGGGAAACAGTTGGAGTCAAAGTTAATAATGTTTGCTTTGATGTTGGTGCCCTGTAGGAGTAACTCAGAGCTGTGGGCATAAAATCCAAAAGTCAAACCAGCACAGGAGAAAGTAACAATAGTGGCAGTAGGGACCATGCCTGCAGCCATTTGAGTAGTAGGTGCCGGGAAAACAGCCAGCTGAATCTAACCTCTGAAATATCTACTCCTTTCTGTGGCTTCAATGCGTTAATGCGGAAGATTTGATCTTTTTTCTTCACTATTTTATTTTCTTTCATCACTTGAAGCAGCCTCACTATTTAGCCAGAAATCTGTTTTCCATGTAGAACACTATCATCATCTGTACTTTTTATTGGATTTTTTGAACAGTCTTGCTCTTTTTATGTCATTTTGCTGGCAAGTTAAATTGTTGCGTTTCTGCAGTCTTTCCCTTTATTTTATCTACTGGTACTTAGTACAGTTTATGCAGTGACCATGAATGTTTATTAACTGCTGTAGAACTCCTTGTGTTAAATCTACATTTTACCCTCCATTTTAACTACTGCAACTTAGTTACTGTTACAACAAAATGTTGGTAAAGTGTGTGGGTAGGCAGAGATAATAGTGTTTGTTCAGTGGGACAAGATAAGTTGCTGTTGTTTCTAAAAAGCTGAAGCAAAAAGCTATGTTTTTCATTGGATTTTCTGAATTCTTTGCTCAGCTATATTATGCTGAGCTACACTTTGCACAGGCCAGGCAAATCTGCACTTGACAGATGCAGGCAACTCAATTGATGTTTCACTATAGGAAGTCTAGATACAGTCTTACCCAGTAGCAGGCTGTGTTAAGGCACTACCCCCTCACTCCAGGACCAAATTAAATTATGTTTAGGTGTACTACCTTACTTAGAAACCCAGTAATACTTAATTACACTGCAAATGCTGTACTGTACTAAATATTTACTAAAACTGCACTCATAAGAATTTATTAAAGGAAAGAAATATTTAAGCAGTTCAAATACTGTACAGATTAATTTTTGTATTCCATACTTCTACATTCTTGGACTAATTGGAAGGTCAGCCAGCTTTTCTCCCTCAGGTTCCAACCTCATATCACTTGGTATACTTGGGCAGTGTAGTGCCTGATCCTCACAATGCGCTATTACTTACCTCATCATAAACCTTATTTGAGAGATGCAAATATTTAGCTAAGATTGAGTCATCACGCTCACATATGGCCACAGTCTGTGAGCACCACACTCCACACAAATACCAAGAAAATTAGCTTATGTTGAGCTTGTAAAAATATTGTCTAAGTCTCTGATGTCTAACAAGTCTAGGACACCACAACATCACTTTCAAAGGTGTGACTTACCAGGTACATCCTGAGCCCAGTACACAGAAACCCTTTACAGATAAATGTACCAGTGATTAGTGATTCCATAGTCAGGCACGCAGAGTCTGTTCTCGTAAAGCTAGACAAAAATAGGGTGAAGATGATTTGTCTTTCAGGTGCTAAGATCTCCAGTATTTCAAGAGCCATCAAGCCCTTTAAGCTGAACAAGTATGATTATGACATGGTAGGGGTGAATGTGGGTGGGTGGGTGAATGTGGGTGTAAACAACCTGGCATGCAAAACCCTGAAGGATATGCAGCGAGACATTTCTGACCTCTCCATGCAAGTCCCAAATGCAGGAAAGATGCTAGTACTGTGTGTTAGCCTTCCTTCTCTAATATAGATGCATATGTAAAAGGCGAGATGAATGGTTTCAATACTGACTGAATAACTGGTGCCATTTGAGGGGTATACAATATGTGTCAGCTTGGAATGAGTTGCTGCACAGCCCCACTTGATTCACAAAGGGCAATTTATACCCCTTGCTCCAGGGATTCTGCATACTGGCTAAAGCTCTTGCTAATCCCATAGTGCCTTTTCGGGCAGAGCCTGTCTAATGGATCTCCCAACCTAAAAAACAAAAAAAAAACAAGCACTGTAAAATATCAAGATGGAGTTTCTCACTGCTTGGAACCTAAATAACAAATTGTCATACTCTGAGGCCCTCTTGCATTTGCAGCACATGCATTGTTGCGTTATTACTGAAATTTGGTTTAAAAGTACAAAAAGCATTCCCTTACAAGCCAAGTTTTCATGCACTTTATGCCTTTAGGCCTGATGGAAACTGAGGTGAAGTATCCATATTTGTTAATGACCATATTATCTCCAGGCAGATTACTTCAGCCCCACAAACTAAACTTATTGAGATACAACTCTTACTAAATAAAACCAAATATCAGATCATAGCATAAGACACATCAGTGCCCCCGAGAACAATGTTTGATTCCTAAATGTACTGGGTGAGCTTCAAATACACAGGAACTACATCATCCTGTGAGACTAGCTACGTAGATAAACTGGGATACCTACACCTCAAATACAGGTTATAACCAAAAATTCCTCAGTTTCATAAACGAGAACTTCCTCAACCAAATACTCAAAGAAACCACTAGAGGGCAAAATATTTTTGACATGATCCTTACAAATAAAGCATATATATGCATTATCCCTGCTGATATACCCTTCCCCAGTTGTCAAACCACAAACTGATTACCTTCTCTTTCAACCTTCTCTTTCAACCATCAGATGCAAGTATCACAATATTAAAACAGTACTAATCTCCTTCAATTATATGTTGAAGTCACAAAATTCAAATAAAACTGTATCCCCAAAAATGTTTTTTTTTTTCAAACACCTTTATTGAATTATCACTTGTGACGTAGGCACATTTACATTCATATAAAAGTAATCAAACTATATTAACACACTTCACATATATTGCTATATGTTGTATCCCCAAAATGTTGCTATGGCTAGTAGTTATGTAAATAACTAATGTTCACCTAGGTAAATGTATTAATGGCAGAACCAAACAAAATGGGTAGACTAGAGCAAACCAGTCTGGTGGTCTACATGCATAAACAAACAATACAATAAAAGAAAAAAGTTTATTAGAAAATACAGCAAAACGAAAGATCCACAGATCAAGGACAATATCAAACAGTTATTGAAGGTAATCAAAAACACCTAGATTAGCAATGGAAGTTAAGGATAAGTACAAATCCTTCATTATACAATGACTTCTCATTAGTATTAAAAAAATGTGCACACTGATTGGTCAGTCCAACCAGCGTGCCTGTTGTAAATCAAGTATATACCAATAGAAAAAATCCATACGCTGAAGTACCATTGAGCAGCCAGACTTTTTTACTGTCATATGCTATTGAGGGTAGATCAAATACAAGAAAAATCAGAAAAACTAAAAAACAGAAACATACCCGATTCTTTGTATTTCTGCAGTGTTTTGGCAGATGGTCATACCTCTCTGAACTGTTCAGATTTTCAGAGAATGCCCACATTTTCGCCTCATACTTAAAAAAAAAAAAAAAAAAAACAGAGATTTCTATTTTCTCCATTGTTTCTGTTGAACAGTGCTGATGATGTACTGTGCACGCCTGGGAACATAAGTCGTATACTCATACAAAAGTGCATCATAAAACATGGAAGAATGGGGAAGCAATCAGAGGAACACTACAGTGCCATTATAAAAAGACATTTAAGAAAGGAAAGCAATTTGCCCTCATGATCAAACCACACCAATCATGGGTATATCCAGCACTACTCACACCCATTCCAGGTTATTGCTAAATTATACGTCAGATAATTAATAAATAACATACAACATTGTTCTGAACTTATTCAAAATGATACTACCTAATTGGATACATTGAATCTTGCAAATATACTACTAAAAAAATTCAAGGCAAATTTTAGCTCCAAGTCTACTATACAAAAGTGACATATTCCAAAGTATCACAACCATATTATCACTAAACAACACTTACTAAAGGTACTTTCCAAAACAAAAAATTAATGCTCCAAGAGACCTGATAACATTCTTGACTACCTGCTGAACAGCACTAAATCTGATAAGGACATGCTCCTACAGCTATTCAACCTGAGCTTAGCTGTTGGCTTTGTCCCCAAAGTATGATGCACAGCAGATGTGATGGCACTTCACAAGGAGAGCCTCAACAAAGATTCTAGAAACTGTAGACCCATTAGCCAGATCAGCCTTATCTGTAAGGCCATGGAACAAATCATAACTGAAGTGTTATAAACAAATGCATTAAAAATCTTATATAAGACTTGACCCTAAGCAGTTTGGCTTTGTTAATGGTGCATCCTGTCTAATGAATATGGTAAACTTCGTTGAGTGTGTGACTCAAGCCATGGACAGTGGTCATGCTTTCCACACAGCATATCTTGACCTCACTAAGGTATTTAAAATGACAGAATAGGCTGACAAACTAAATGCAATTCAAACTGATCCCCATGTAGGTAAGTGGATAGCAAACTGACTGAGGACAGAATCCACTTCATGAAGGTTGTTGGGTGCATCCTCAGAGAGAATAAAGGTAATTAGTTATCACTTGGAGATCCATGCTGGGACCTCTGCTATTCAGCTTATAACTCTATGATCTCCCAATCAAAAATGGGGATCTCTGGTTAACTGAAATTTGCAGATGACTCCAAACTGGGTGTCATCCTCAAATCATCTTCTGACATGCCGAAACTACAATTTGAACTTACACATCTTAATTGCTGGTACACAGAAAACTGGCTAAAATTAAATACTACAAAATTCAATATTGTCTCATTTAGTAAACCGTCCCTCCACCTAGCTTGTAGTATAGAGAATACCTCAATTCAAAATGGAGATAATAGACAACAACTTGGAGAACTTGGAAAGTACTTTTCATAACAGCAAGTGTTTGGCTGATTGCTGCTGTAGTAGCCTAAACTATATGGATATATATTGCATAGGATATAACAGTTGTACAACTATCAGAGCTCCAGGGCACCTTCCACAAACCATTAGACTGAACTGAGCTGAGTAAAAGACATGTTTTGGTACCAAGCCCTTCAGAGCTTTCATGCCAAAAGAGAGAGGGAGACTGAGCACTGAGAGGACATTGCTAAGAACAAAAAAAAAAAAAAATATATATATATATATATATATATATATATATATATATATATATATATATACATCCTAGCATAAAAATCACACCAAAAAATTAGGGGGAGGGAAGGAGCACCTACTGTGGCAGTGATCATTCGGACATCTACTCTTATGTTTACTTACGTAACTATACTATGCAGATCACTGCTTCAATAACCTAAACTATATGTGTAAATTACCATAGCTTCAAACAACTGGAAGGTGAAAGAAGGGTCTAGGAGCCCCTGGAGAATGGTCCTAGCCAAATCTGACCTAGACTTGGAGAAGTATTCTCGCTTGTAGTGCTTTGTAAATATATGTACGGAGGACCAAGATGCTGCTTCTAGAATACAGCCCTTTCCAAAAAAGCCATAGATGAAGCCAAGACCCTGGTAAAATCAGATTTCACCACTCCTGTAATAGTTTTGTTGTAGTGGGAACAGTAAAAGGTAGTAGCCCGAGAAAACCATTTGGAAATAGTCTGCCTTGACACAGGTTGTACCTTCACAAGAAATGAACAACTGATTGGAAGTTCAGATAGTACCTGAGGTATCTGTCAACATCCAGGGTGTGAAGTATCCTTTCTCACTCATTTCAGGGTTCAGGGAAAAAAACACAGGGAGATTGAAGTTTGGCTTAAAGTAAACTTGATACCACTTTAAGCATAAAAGGAGGGTTAGTTCTCAAGAAACCCTGTCTGTAAAAAATGAGATAAAGCTTACCCACCATAAGATCTTGCAACTCAGATAGTCTTCTTGCAGCAGTCAAACTAACCAGTAAAACTGTTTTCCATGCTAAGAATCTCAAGTCAGCCAGATGAGCTGGTTCAAATGGACTAAGTGTTAGCCTCTCTAAACAAAATGAAGATCCCAAGGAGGAGCCACCATTTTTCTTGGAGGTCTCTTGTACACTATCTCTTTCAAAAACATTTTGACATGGGAATGCCTTGAAAGAGGGGGATCCATGGGCAGACACACTGAAATGGTTGAAAAATGAACCTTAACAGAAGAGTAAGACAGGTCATAGAAAGGTAATTCACACAAATATTATAAAACCAGAAAAACACTAGCCCTAAATGGGTGCTGATTATGTTGTTTGTACCAACTAGAAAACCATTCCTATTTGCTAATACATGATTAGCTACAAGTAAGCTTTCTTGCCTCCATTAGTAAGCAGGTACATTAAAAGATATTAAGACCCTGTCATCCAAGCAGTCAATTGAAGTTGTTTGGGGTTGGGATGTATCAAACACCCCTGCTCTTGTATGATTAGATCCAGTATGTGAGGAAGCTTATGGTAATTGCCCCTGGCTGATCCAGAAAAAAGGGAGAACCAATGTTGCCTGGGCCAGAAGGGAGTCACCACAATGATCTTGTGGGATTTTCTGTGAATCTTCAGAAGCACTCTGGATATCAGTGGAACGGTAGAAAAACATACAGGAGCATTCCTTTCCAAGGAAAAGAAAAATAATCTATTTTCCAGGTGATTGTTCAGACAGGAGGCAAAACGGTCTACCCAAGAACTCCCCCACAGATGGATCAAACCTTGGAAGACCCCTGATCTAGTTTCCATTCATGATGGTTTGCCTTTGTCCTGCTCAACTTGTCTGCCACACATTCTTGATCTTATGAAATGTAGGAAGCCTGTAGACAGAGTGTGTGCTGTAGAGCTATACCCCATGCTAGCATAGTGAGTCTGCTTAGGGGGAAGATGGAGGAAGAGACTTTGTAGGGAAAGCATTTTGAATATGGGCACTATCACAAACTGGTATAGGAAGAAAGTTCCAGAACTGGTCTCCAGGCATTCTTTGGTACCAGAAACATTCCTGAATAAAAACCTCTTCCCCACTGGAAAGGAGGAACTGTTTCTATTACTCCCTGAGGAAGTAAGTGCTGCAGGACAGGAAGCAACAGATGAGTTTGGTCAAATGGATGTGGAAGTTCCTGGAAAGGCGGGATTTTTTCCCACTGCCATCTGTACCCCTGTAGATTCAGACTCATAACCCATTTGTCTGAAGCAACCTGTTTCCAAAGAGAGACTTTCTGGAAGGAATAAGGGACTGCCGGGGGGGGGGGGGGCAAAGTCCCTTATCACTTCCGACTTATTCGACTGTCCTTTCTTTGTGGAGGTTCCAGGTTTCTTTTTGGAACTTCCTTCCATTATTTTCTAAACATCTACTTACCAGCATTTTGCTGAAACCATTTTGTTTCTTGCCAAACTTGGATGAGGGAACAGAAAAACCCCTGGGAAAATTAGAGAAAAGGGAGTGAAGAAATCTGAGAGATTGCCTTTAAAAGCATACCCCTTTCATCATATTTTTGATAAGTTCTGCAGCAGAGATCCAAAAACTAAATTTCTATCTCAAAGTGAATTTAAAACATTATACATCCTCTGGGAGGTTTTCAGAATGCAGTCAGCCAAACCTCTTCAGCACAGTACTACTGGCAACACCATGAACGTAGTAGGCTAACGAGTCTTAAACATACTTTAAACAATGAATAGTGATCTCAGAAATAGAAACCAAAATACAAAAAGCAGATTTTTTCTCACAGGAAGGAATTGCAGATAAAACAGTCTTCATGCTTTCACAATTTGTCAGAATAAACTTTAACATATGAACCTGAGAATTCAAAATTCTAAAAATTAAAGTTACAGAACCCCCCCCCCCCCAGACATATCAATTGTTTTACTATCCCTGTCAGAAAGGAAAGAATTAGAGTTAACAAAATGCCTGACAGCAGTTTGACTGACTAAAGGCATAGCTGCTGTGTCAGGTTTGGGATGAGTATATAGAAAATTGAAAGTCTGAGGTACATTTTTGCATTGTATTTGCTTTCTTATGTGCAGCAGGCTGGCTATCGAGGGAAAACAGGCTGTGACAAACACATCCTCCAATGTTTGCAGCATGGGGGGGGGGGGGGCATACTTCTCAATCTCTCAGTACAAGGATTCTGAAGAAAGCCTAAAATAATTGGAGGGCAAAGGCCCAGAAATGGAACATATTTTATGTACTATTCTTCTAAACTTAGAAAGTTGCTAGAAAAATAGGATTTGTGTTAGCATGCATTTTCTGAAGGATATGAAATCTAAAATTCAAATGTACACCATTTTTTAGTAATTTTAATCCTAAGTGATTTGCCAGAAAACCACAAATTTTATGAGGAACAGGCAAAAAATATGAGGCAAAAAATATGAGAGGTATGCTGCGGGAATGGGAGAAGGTTTTAGGAATTTCAGTTGTAACATTTCATAATATTTTCTGAGGGCCTAAGAAACCTGTGTTCTCCCACACTGGCAGAAAGACTCAAAGAAAGAGAATCCTTGACAGGGATAGTCAGAAAACATGCACTCTTGAGTCTGAATCAGAATTCTGAGAAGAAAAACATGAATCTATTCTATCATATTCCTCTGCAAGTTCGGTTTCTTGAATCTCTGCAGGAAAAGAGGAATTCTATTTTCTCTTTCAAAAAAAACACCTGATAAGAATGGTCAATAGTCTGTTCAAAACCCTGAGTCAGACTAAATTACTCCTGTCCAGTGAAACTGAAGTAGAAGACTTTATGTTTAGTTTTCTGTTTCTTTTTACAGGGAAATAAATGCTAAATTATTTTTTATGTCAGAAAGATTCCCCAGGGATGGGCACAACATTCTGTTTAAGCATGAGCTCCTTCCCTGCCCCTTCTCTCAATGCCATCAAAAGTGACTCTCCCTTGCCCCCTAAAGGTTCTCCAAGAGTCACAGAGGACATGGATACCCCTGTTTCATAGTGGCTGCAAGTCAATACTAGAGGGATCCAGGGAAAAGGATGAGTGGTCTGAGGACCCAGCACTGGCCATAATAGGGTCACCCACCTGTTGCCGAAGCAAATTGCTATCCTGCTGTGGTGGCAAATGCTGTTTAGATAACTTCTTTTTGTGGCTGGAAGCAGGACTGACCATATGACTAGTAATTTATTCCATGGTCAAGCTGAAAACACTGCATCTTTCATGGGGATACTAAGCAAAACAAGCTGATAAAACTTTCAAAAGTAGTGTAAAATCACTTTCAAGCCCCCTTTAGCCTCCTATTAAGGCATGGCATAGCTAGTTTCTAAGCTTCCCAAATATGAAAAACACAGAAATCTATACAGAAGCTACACAAAAGCTCTGTTATGACCATGTAAACAACTGCATAGAAATGGCAGTATCAAACCAAAATAAACCCAGGTAAACCAGCAAAAATAAGCCACACTGGTGGACCCCAAGTATTAGGTTCATAGATTAGTACCAAGCTAACTGCCCTTGTGAGCCATTTTAAGCCTAGCCAATTATCCCTTGTGAGACTTAAACCCTGCACCTTGTGTTTGTAAGGCAAACACCTTAACCATTAGGCCACCCTCGCAACCATAATAGGTTGTACAACAAAAGAAAGAAAATCCTGTTCAGAAGTAAGAGGGAATGTGCACAACATAGCAGAAAGTCCCTCATTAGTCTAAACAAGAAAATCAGGGAATTAATCAAGTCTCTGAAAGCAGACTGAGGTAAAAATAGGCTCCAAAACAAAGGATAACCTTAAGGCATTGTTCAGTATTATCTACAGTCTTAAGGGTAATACCCAACAATGTGCAGAATTAGTTGTAAATGGCATCACCTATATTCAGCCAGAAGATATAGCAAATCTGCTGGCTGAGAAATTCTGCACAAGTTTCACCTTCCCATCACCCCCAATTCTCCCTCAAGAAATACCCTCCACCACTTCTCCACTCATCATCACCAAAGAATAGGTTGCCAATGCAATCTCTAAAGCTAAAAATATGACATCAGTAGGGCCTGACAATGTGTCAGGTTGCCTCAAACAGCTTAAATAAGGACTTATCTAGCCAATTACGATCTCTAAACCACAGCCTACTGACTGGCTTTGTCCCAGTAGAGTGAAGAATAGCAACAGTCATCCCTCTGTATAAAGGAAGACAGTCTACTGACCCGGGAAATTACAGACCCATAAGTTTGACTAGTCTTATATGTAAGACCATGGAAAGAATAAGCATGGACTTGACAAATAATGATATAGGAAACCTCCAAACACTGGACCCAACCCGATTCAGCTTTGTCAATGGCAGGCCATGCCTACTGAATCTAGTGGATTTCTTTGAGAAAGTCACTAATTTATTTATTTTATTTTATTTTACATTTGTTTACTGGGAAAGTCCGACTGGACAAAATGTCCTTTTTCAGCAGGGGCCCCGGGAGAAATGCTCCACATTTATAAATAACAGTACAATACATATATAATGTACAGATACAAATGTTATACATTTTGCTAATACAATCATATACTCTAGGTAAGAATAAAAAGAATACCAGTACTGTGATTGAAGGTTAAAAAAAAAAGAAGAAAAGAAAAGCAAGTTAAGCATACATATGCTTAGTAGGATATACTATTCAAATACAAAAATAACTGGTTGTGTTCTTTTACCTGCCTTAAGACATCTATTTCCTAACCAGGGTTTCTGCAAGAGCAGGTCTAGGATTCAGATAGTTATGATTTGAGAAGTTTTTTAAAGTTAGAAGTGTTAGTAGTTGTTCTAAGGCCATGGATGACAGAAGAACAGTATATACCTCCTACCTCAACCTGGCCAAGGCATTTGACACAATTCCCCACTCAGCTGTTATAAATAAAGTCACAAAACTAGGCATAAATCCCTACATCACCAAATGGCTCATGTACAGGACACACATGATTAAAGTGGGTGAATCCAAATTTAGCAAGAAGCCAGTTATTAGTGGTGTGCCACAGGGCTCAGTGTTGGGACCACTCCTGTTCAGAATATACTTCTTTTAAGTCAAGGCTAATATAGAAACCCTTTGGATAACAAAGTCTGCCGATGATTGCAAGCTGGGGGCAATCACTGAATCCCCAAATGATGTAGATATCCTTTAGGAGGGTCTAGGTCAGACAAATGATGGGTGCCAGATCCATGGCCCAAAACTAAATGTAAAAAAATGCATCATCATACCCTTTGGGAAGTCAAATACGCCTGCAAATTACAACATCAATAGCATACTACTAAGAGTAGCCTCAGAGGTGAGAGATCTAGGTACACAGGTAGATACTAGCCTGAACTTTGACCGCCATGTGTCGACAGTGGTGTGGAAGTACTATCTGGCACAACTTATAAAGATATGGCATCCAGATTCAAGAAAATTATATTTCCACTGTACTCAAACCTCATTAGACCAGTAGTCAAGTATAATGCACCAGTTGTCATGTACTTGACTAGGCAGTTACAGTGGCTTTAGCAACCTCAGAGGTTCCTCATAAAGAACCTACAAGGTGTAAACAACATGTCCTATGTGGATAGAATTAAAGCCCTATCCCTTTACTCGGTCTTCTACTGACTATTAAGAGATGACCTATGCCTGACCTACCACACACTCAAATCCAGCCCTGATGCAGTCGCTGCACATCTTTAAATCAAACAGTATGAGAGTCAATGAATCTAGGGATCTAAACGTAGTCAGCAACTCAAGCAAAACATTCTGGAGAGGCAGATGTGTCTCAGAGATTCCCCTTCTTTGGAGCAGGCCTCCTGTTCACATTAACCAGAGCCCTTCCCTAGCCCTCTACAAACACAATTTGGATCAATGGATGGAGAATCGCAAGGTCACACCTGGTGTATCATCTTCCTTATTTAAAATTTTAATGGAAGGTACAATTCTGAGAATAGCAGTTACATTGACCAGTCCCACTAATTACTGTTACAACTGCACACATGTTTGGTTGCTTTTATCATTAGGCTCCACTAAGGCTTTTCCAATTCTTTCCTTACTATAGGGAAAAACATAGAAAACTAAACTGTCAATGAACTGCTCAGTCAAATTGCTAATTCATTTGGCACCAGATATTTAGCAAGGAATGGTATACTGGCAAGTCCCTGGCCAAATAGTATCTGTACACACCACTAGTGTAAGTCTTTTAAAACCATTGGAGGTTTAAGTATATAAAAACAAAGATATACAGAATAAAACAAAATGATAACCAGTTTAGATTTCCACAGTAAGTCTCCCTGGAATATATACAGTATTTACAGTACCTGAAACATTGTTTAGAATATCTCCTCTGGGCAGAAAATATCCCATACAGCTACTTCAGCAACAAGCTGCAAATTCAGGGTCGTGGCACCAGACTTTGTCTTCCCTTCACCTCCAGGAAAAAAAATATAATGACTGAACTTGCCACGTGCTAAATCCATTATATCCCCCAAATTGGCTAACCAATGCCAGGTATCCCAGATGTTCAGGTAAAGCCTGGTGATAGGTGCAAGAGACAGGTGCAAGAGACGGCTTTCACCTGTCACCCCTAGGCTTTTGAATACTGGCCAAGGCTCTTGCTGCCCCCATAATGCCTTTTTTAGGAAAGACTCAAAAGTCAAACCCACCTCCGTAAACAGCACAATTAACAAAAAACTGAGGGTTATGCTACTCAACGCCAGGAGTTTAAATCTCAAAATGTACGCACTCGAAGCACTTCTCAGTATGGAGAATGTCGACATCTGTGCAGTAACTGAAACCTGGTTCAAGGCTCCAGAGAGCACCCCAGCACTACTGGGCTACAACTTGTACCACACGTTTTGGCTACAGAACACGGACCGAAACACAAAAGGAGGGGGTGTATCCATATTCATCAAGGATACCTACACCTCCAGGTTAGTGGCGCAGCATGATACCTCTGAGATCATCCATGTGCAACTAACATCGGGCAAATCTGCAATGCAAATTATGGCCTGCTACAGATCACCCTCCATGACCCAGGACCACCACTCCACCTTTCTGGAGACACTGGAAAACATGAAGGGCCTACCGAACACCCTGATATTGGGCGATTTCAATTACCCTACCATTAACTGGGAAAACTACTCAAGTACAAACTTCCAGGCCCAGCGCTTCCTGGAATTCAACAACTCAAATGCCCTGGATCAGCTGGTAAACTCCCCTACCAGAGGTGAAAACATATTGGACCTGGTCATCACAAACATGAGTGATAGGTGTTCCACACCGGAGATCAACCCATCACTGGTTAGCTCAGACCATAAACTAATCACTAATCACTCTGGATGTCCACACCCCACCACCACCACTCCCAAATAAGGAAACCACAGTAAAAAACTTTTCTAAAGCAAATTTCACCATACTTAAGAAAGAGGCGGTAAGTTTTACAGCCCCCACGCTAAAGGATAATGCTGCCCTAGATGCAGAAACCTTTACAAATGCACTATTTGTGCACCTACAAGGATGCATGGATCGTGCCATCCCTAGCAAAATGAAGACTCACTCCTCTAAGAGAAGGAAACCAGTTTGGTGGACCCCTGCCATAAACAGGCTATACAATAGAAGGAGGAAACTAGTTCAGAAAAAAAGCAAATCCCAAGAAGGAAAGACATCCCTGATTAGTATCAGTAAGAAACTAAGGTCCCTCATAAAATCATCCAAGGCTAACTTCGAAAGAAAAATAGCCAAGGATTCAAAAGATAACAACAAAGCCTTCTTTAGCTATGTTAAGAATCTAAGTGGCAACTCGCAGATATGCACTGAACTAGTGCAAAATAGCACAAAATATACTGAACCTACTGATATTGCCAACATCCTGGCAGACAGATTCAGTGCAAACTTCACCCCCCTCTCACCCCCAAAAGGGCCCACAACAATACTGGAAAAATGTAGTGTCCCCGAAATCACAGAAGCACAGGTGAAAATAGCCCTTTCAAAAGCCAAAAACACGGCGTCAATGGGGCCAGATGGTGTCCCAGGCTGCGTCTTGCATGAACTACAGAACAAACTAACCCCCCACCTAAACACGCTGTTTATCCTCAGCCTCTCCACAGGCTACATGCCCATAGAATGGCACACAGCAACGGTTATTCCACTCTACAAAGGAGGGGCCACAACTGACCCTGGTAACTATCGCCCCATAAGCCTGACTAGCCTGGTCTGCAAGGCTATGGAGCGCATCATCATGAAACTCATTAACAAAGACATTGGGAACATCCAAACACTTGACCCGACCCAGTTCGGCTTTATTAAGGGCAGGTCATGCCTACTAAACCTAGTTGACTTTTTCGAGACAGTCACCAAGGCCATAGACAAGGGAAAGGTTGTTCACACAGCCTACCTTGACCTCGCCAAGGCTTTCAACACCATTCCCCACTCGGGTATTACAGAAAAACTCACCCGCCTGAACATAAACCCCTATGTCATGAGATGGGTTGCCAACTGGCTTACAGACAGAACTCACATGGTAAGAATAGTGGGCTCCAGGTACGACTCTAAGCCAGTCACAAGTGGTGTCCTGCAAGGCTCAGTCCTGAGACCCCTACTGTTTGGCATATACTTCTCAGAAGTACAGACAAACACAGGAGGACTATGGCTAACCAAGTTCACCAATGACTGTAAACTGGACACGGACATCCTCCAAAAGGGCCTTACTGAGACGGACACCTGGTGTCAAAGTCATGGCCTCAAGCTAAATGCCAAAAAATGCATAGTCATCCCATTGGGAAAAAACAAAACTCCCATGAATTACCACATAAGTGGCAGCCCCCTTAATACAGAAGAGGTAATAAGAGATCTGGGGACCCAGGTAGATAGTAATCTCTCCTTTGACAATCATATTGCCAAAGTAGTTAGGAAATCCTTCTATGTGGCCCATCTAATTACGAAAGGGTTTGCATCTAGAAATAAAGAAGTGCCCCTCTACTCATCACTCATCAGACCCATCATAGAGTACAATGCCTCATTTGGGATGTACCTCGCAAGACACTTCCAACAGCTGGAGAGACCACAAAAGTACCTCACTAAGAGGATTACTGGCCTCAAACATATGTCCTATGCAGCCCGACTGAAAAAACTCCGGCTGTACTCAGTGGCATATCGCTTACTCAGAGGTGATCTCTGCCTGACTTACAAAGCCATGTCCAACTCAGAATTGATGAACATGCTCCACCTAAAGAAATCCAAGTCACTGTGAGCCACGTGCACTAGTGTGCTAAACCTCTCCACAACAATAAATAGAACATGCTGGAGGGATAGATTCCTGTCACAGAGACTCCCCATGCTTTGGAACAAAATTCCAAACTACATTAGGCAGAGCCCCTCACTAACAATCTTCAAGAGAAACCTTGACGAATGGATGGGTAACAGAAAATACATCCCTGGGATCACTTCATTGGCTCTGCTTGACAGAGGATCAGTTAATTAATCAGTCGGGTGCCGAAAGCCGACACACTCTGGCTAGGCTTATAAATGCCCTCGGGCAGATAGCCTAGTACCTACCAATGAACCTATGAACCTAAGCCCATGCTATGCCCCATTGGTAGTTCTTACCAGGGAGCTCAACAGAAGAATTTATGAGCATAAGTATGCTATTGCCAATGGAGATGAAAAGAATGCTATGTGTAAACACTACAAAGAAAGTAAATGCAAAGTTAACTTTAAATGTTTAGTATTAGAAGCATTAAGTAACACCAAAAATATTATTAACATAGAGGAAGAACTGGGATGGCTAGAGTACTGTTAGCAAGTTAAACTAAATGCATGCTTTTTCCCTGGTCTCAATAATAGAGAGGAATTCGTTATGTATTTAAAAAGAAAAGGGTTAAAACGCTGACTTTCTTAGAATTTCTGTAGAAGTTTTATTCCTCTTTAAATTTAACCTGTTTTATCATATGATTTTTCTTTAATTGAGCCTATTTTATCATGTGACTAGGCTTCTTAACTTAGATTGGATGTTGTTGGGTGATGTATCCCAAGAATGGCTATTTAATGTATGTAATGAACAATGAATTTTAGTCTGAAGAAGTCTCTGAGAGTGAAGGGAGACGAAAGCGCTAACTGAAGTCATTGTCTTGTTAATAAAGTGCTGGTAATACTACAGATACTGCAGTTTATTTTTTATTCTTACTGACTGTACTGTTGCTGCAATTAATACCATTTCAGAGTGTTCTACCTTCAGATTTTGGTTACACCACGAACTTTAGCAAGTACATGGCTCTAGGTTTTGCATGTTTTTGAAGGAAAATGCATCATTTTTTTCTTTGCATCAACTTTGTTTGGTAATAGCAAGCCTACATGTCCATAAGTGGTTGCATTATGAGCAGTGTATCTAATGAACTGCCCTGTTTCCATGATTAATAAATATGAACAGCAGTAATAACAGGCAGCACACAAGAACTTACTATTTGCACACCAATGCATGATTTATATACATTATATGCAGTGCACACTGAAGTAACATGGGCATCAAAGTCACAAACTGAGCAACATAGCTGGGAACAGCTAAAAGAGTGAAGTTTGTCATGCACAGCATAACATATACAGCAGTTGCTGTTCCATGTTGCACTCTACTGCACTATCATGCCACACAAAAATTCATAGGTTCATAGGTAGGTACTAGGCTATTGGCCCTTGGGCCTATATAAGCCTAGCCAAATAGTACCCTGGCTTTTGCCACCCAAGAAAATTATTTTCCTGTGCCCCTGTCAAGCAGAGCCACAGAAGTGATCCCCGGGGTGAATTTCCTATCTCCCATCCAATCATCAAGATTTTTCTTGAAGAGTGCTAATGAGGAGCTTTGTTTGATATAGATAGGTAGTTTGTTCCAGAGTATGGGATGTCTTTGGGGACAGGAATCTATCCCTCCAGCATGTTCTGTTTATTGTGGTGACACGGTTTAGGTCCCTAGAGTGTGTAGCTCGGAGGGATAAGGATTTCTTTAAATAGAGCATGTCCAACAGCTCTGGATTTGACACAGCTTTGTATGTTAGGCAGAGATCGCCTCTGAGTAGGCGATATGTGACAAAGTAAAGCTGGAGTTTTTTGAGACGGTCTGCATAGGGCATCTGTTTGAGGCTAGTAATCCTCTTTGTGAGGTATTTCTGTGGCCTTTCCAGTTGTTGTAGATGTCTTGTGAGGTACATACCAAAAGGGGCATTGTACTCTATAATAGGTCTAATGAGTGATGAGTACAGGGGAACAATGATCTCTTTTTTCCTGGATGAGAAACGTTTTGTGATGAGGTGTGCCACATAGAATGAATTCCTGACTACTGTGGCGATGTGATTATCAAAGGAGAGACTGCTGTCCACCTGTGTCCCAAGGTCTCTTATCACACTTTCGGTGTTAAGTAGACTACCGCCTATGTGGTAGTTCAAGGGGAACAGAGTTTTTACCAAAAGGGATGACAATGCACTTTTCGGCATTGAGCTTGAGGCCATGGCTTTGACACCAGGCATCTGTCTCAGTGAGGCCCTTTTGTTGGATGTCCACATCGTTAGGAGTTTTGATTTATGGCTCCTAGTTTACAGTCATCTGCAAACTTTTTTAGCCAAAGACCTTCTGTGTTAGCCTGTACTTCAGAGAACTAGATACCAAACAGGAAAGGACCTAGGACTGAACCCTGTGGTACTCCACTTGTCACTGGTCTGAAGTTGGATTTAGAGTCTGCTACTTTCACAGTCTGGGTTCTGTCAGTGAGCCATTTGGCAACCCATCTTGTGACATAGGGATTTATACCTAGTTTAGTGAGTTTATCTATAATTCCAGAGTGGGGAATGGTGTTGAAAGCCTTGGCGAGATCTAAATAGGTTGTGTGAACCACCTTACCCTCATCTACGGCTTTGGTGACCATTTCAAAGAAGTCTATCAGGTTTAGGAGACATGATCTTCCTTTTACAAACCCGAACTGGGTAGGGTCCAGAGTTTGGAGATTACCAATGTCATTGTTTATAAGTTCCATGATGATACGCTCCATAGCCTTGAGACCAGGCTCATCAGGCTAATGGGGCGGTAGTTCCTGGGGTTCATGGTGGCTCCCCCTTTGCGGAGTGGGATAACCATTGCTGTACCTAGGCACAAAGCCTGAGGTGAGGCTATGATTGAACATGGTACTTAGGTGGGGTTCCAGTTCATTCTATAGTTCATGTAGAACGCAGACTGGGATGTTGTCAGGTCCCATGGATGCTGTGTTCTTGGCTTTGGAGAGTATGGTTTTTACCTGTCCAGCCATGATTACAGGAACTTTGCATTCTTCCGGTATAGAGATGGGCCCTTTAGGGGATGAGTGAGGGGTAAAGTTAGCACTGAACCTATCTGCCAGGATGTTGGCAATATCAGTTGGTTCTGTATATTTAGTGCCATTGTGCTGTAACTTAGAGCTGATCTGAGTGTTGCCATTGAGATTCTTGTCATAGCTATAGAATGCTTTGTGGTTGTCTTTAGAATCATTGGAGATTTTATTTTCATAACTAGCTTTGGAGGATTTTATGAGGGATCTCAGCTTCTTACTGAGGCTGACCACGGAGTTCCTCCAGTCATGGGATTTTACTCTTTTTTGCAACAGTTTCTTTCTTCTGTTGTAGAGTTTGTTTATAGCAGGGGACCACCAGATTGGCTTCCTTTTTTTGGAGGATAGCATCTTGGCTCTGTTAGGGATTGCACAATCCATGCACTCGTGTAAGTGCTTATAAAGTGCAGTTGTATAGGATTCAGCAGTCGTACCTCTATTGTTCGTCAGCATGGGTGTCATGAAGTTTGCCACTTCTGTCTTAAGAAGGGTGAAGTTGGCTTTGGAGAAATTTTTTACGGTGGTTTCCCTAATGGGTGGTGGGGGTGGGATGTGGACGTCTAGGGTGATTTGCTTGTGGTTGGATTTGACCAACGAGGAATTGAGCTCTGGTGTGGAACACTGGTTGCCCATGTTGGTAATGACCAGGTCTAGGATATTGCTGCCCCTGATGGGGGTGTGGATAAGTTGATCCAAGGCAATGGAATTTATGAACTCCAGACAACTGAGCACAAGAGTTGGTACATGAGTAGTTTTCCCAGATAATGGTGGGGTAGTTGAAATCACCCATTATTAGGGTGTTGGGTTGTACCCTAATATTTTCAAGTGTATCAAGAAATGAGGAGTTGGAATCCTGGGGCATGGTGGGGGATCTGTGGTAAGCTACAATTTAGATTGTGGTCTTGCCCAGAGTTAGTTGCACTTGGATAATCTCGGATGCATTATGCTGAGCAACTAGCCTGGAGGTGTGGATATCCTTAATGAAGATGGACACGCCTCCGCCATTAGTGCTTCGGTCCAGGTTAGGTGGCCAAAAGGTGTGGTATGAATTATAGCCTGGTAATGCAGGGGTGCTCTCTGGAGCCTTGACCCAGGTCTCTGTCACTGCACAGATGTCGATGTTCTCCATTTTAAGGAGTGCCTCGAGTGAGTGATTTATGAGGTTTAGACTTCTAGCATTAAGTAGCATTACCCTCAGATTTTGCTTGCATGTACCTGTCACGGTGGTGAATTTGTCATTTGAATCTTGCCTAAAAAAGGCACTATAGGGGTGGGAAGAGCCTTAGCCAGTATCCAGAATCCCAAGGGTGACAGGTGCAGGCCATCTCTGGCAAAGCATCGTGGTTTGTCGATCATGTCATCCCAGGCAGACAGATACTGGATCCCCTTAGAATGACACCAGAAGCTTAGCCAATTGTTGAAGTCAATCATTTTGTCCTTGTACTGTGGTATCATTCTGGGTGATGGCAGGATGCTACTCAGGGATAGGGTCATACCTGCCTGGGCTACAAGATCAGAAAGCTCCTCCATGTCTCTTTTCATGTAGTCCAGGGAGGTGCATCTCAGGTCATTCACACCAACATGGACAATGACAGAGTCATATTTGTACTTGTTGTGGAGTGACCTGAGTGCATGCGTTATGTGGTGGATCCTGGCACCTAACTTTCTCCTTGTTTAGCCTGGTGAGTGGAACATCAGTGTGCCTGACTATAGAGTCACCTATGACTAGAGTATTGGGTACGTTGTTATGCCTTATGGGCTGTGGTTGAGTGGCACACTGAGTTTGTGGGCTATGTGTCATTTGGGTTGTGTTGGGAGGTGGAGGTTGCTTGTGTTTCTGCTTTGGAGGTCCCTGTGGCTTGGGTAGATTTTTTTTTTGAGAGCCTCCGCAAATGTAGTTGTATGTTTTATGTTTCTATGTGTGTGTTTTGGTGATGTAGGTTTTAAGGGACTATGTAATGAGTGTTGGTATGGTGCAAGTGTTTACCTTCTCCTCTTGACTGTCTAGTCAAGTCTAGGGTGAAGAGAGCTTTGCTTCCATTTTGGCTATATAAGTGCATCTTTCACAGGTTGTAGTGTTTGATGGTAGGAGGAGAGGGTTTTCTGTGTACATGAGGCAATTGCTGCATTGCCCCAAGATGCCCAGATTCATCAGGTAGACAGGAGAAAATACCGGGAGCTGACCCTTAGACATGCCTGGATAGGCGCTTATTTATTAAGTACCAAAAACTGTTTTCCTCTAGACAAGTGAGGAAAGTTGAGTGTTGTAGTAATTTGTAGCTTATTTAGTGCTTGCAATGAGTTCTGAGCAAGTGCTGAGCTCAAAGAAACAGATTTGAGTGCTGAAACTAGAAAACTGGCTAGTTCTGAGAAACAAAATTAAGCTAGAAGGCTTCCCTCCAACACAGAAAGGCTTGGGGGATCAAAAGCTTACAAACAGTCCTGGATACAGCAAATCTGTATCTGGACTAGACGACTTACAGGAAAGGCAAGAAACAAGCTTAGAATATATATATATATATATATATATATATATATATATATATATATATATATATATATATATATATATATATATATATATATAAATATATATATATATATATATATATATATATATATATATATATATATATATATATATATATTTTTTTTTTTTTTTTATGTAAAGTGGAAAGGGGAAAGGAGGAGCAGAAGCTAACTGGGTTGGCCTTCTTGTTCACCCTGGATTAGGTAGAATGAGGTAATGACACTAGACTTGGAGGAGTGTCCCAGATCAAATTTACAGTAGGGGCGGGCAACTGCAAAGCCACCAAGTATAATAAATAAATATAGATAAAGGATCAAGGAGACTCTAGAGAATGCTTTTGAATGCAAACAAGTTATATGATGCACTCCTAGCAAGAAATCAGAACAAGCAAACCCAACCAGATGCTTACAATTGTAGAACATTCTAGTTAATACCTCACACACAGTGAGTAAAATAAAAGTGCTATAAATAACTCAGAGATAAGCAAAAAACAGGACACTTAATGTTGCATATCACAGATTAATTAGTGCAGAGCCCTTCCTCCGACTTCCTCCGATTAGTTCAGTGTGAAATGGCAGAAACACTCACAAGTTAACTTCTTAAATAACAAAGTTGAAACCTGAAACAACTTTAAAAAAAGCTTGAAAGAACCAATGAGGTGCTTACTCCAAGGTGTAGTCCAGGCAACCCCAGTCAGCCAATGACCACAAACAATTCACTCTCACTGAAATGCTATACTGGCTTTGGCTAAGCTATGATGGCCTGGGACATGTGCTCAGACACACAGCCTCTACTAACAAACAACTAGGCCCAAAACACAATCCTGTATATGAACAATGCTACACTACCAACACTACGTGGGTAGAAAAAAACTGCAGAAATGTTTAAACTGATAAAGGATCAAGGAGACTCTAGAGAATGCTTTTAAATGCAAACAAGGTATATGATTCACTCGTAGCAGGAAATCAGAACAAACAAACCCAACCAGATGCTTACAATTGTAGAAAAGTCTAGTTAATACCTCACACACAGTGAGTAAAATAAAAGTGCTATAAATAACTCAGAAATAAGCAAAAAACAGGACATGTAATGTTATATATCACAGATTAGTTAGCTCAGACCCCTTCCTCCTATTAGTTCAGTGTTAACTTATTTCATGTGGCAGTGGAGTTCAGAAAATTGTCACAATATAGAAAAGAGATCTGTTACTTGAGAGCTTCCATCTGTGGCAGCTCATTTGCTTCATTATATAAAGGTGAGAACAGTATCATCGTGATCATAGATTGGCCTACACCACAGTGGCTAGCATTACTGGTAAGTTTTTTTTTTTTTTTTTTTTTGTCATCTTTGCTTCTCAGTATTCTACAAGGACAAGCAAACATTCCAAACCTGTTTTAAGAAGTAGTTAACAGGATGGGCAGAATGGATAAAGAACGTAAACAGCCTCCCACCTTTCTCTCTAGATTGTCTTCCTGACAAATGCATTTTCAGCTAAGACTTCACTTCCCATACTTCTCCATCCACAGCTCCTCTGCTAGCCAGATCTGCATTCAGACTCTCAGAATCTGTCTACCAAATTTCTTCCTGAGAAAAATCATTATTGAGGAAACTAATACATTCCATGGTTTATTAAATTCTCTAAACTAATTTTGCACCAAATGTTCCTTACTTTTAAACTTTATTTTTTTTTTAACACTTTCTTCCTTACACTGCAAACTTGCACTATCCCCCCCCACCCCCCACCATAATCAATCTTCTCTCAGTTCCTGCAAGCTTTGGCCAATCTACCATTGTCAGTTTCCAAAGCTACAATTGTAAGCTAGTTCTAGAAAAATTAAAAACATATAACTTTGATAATGTTATTTCCTGGTTCTACTGCTACCATAAAAAAGGAACATTTCAAGAATATGCCAACAACCAGATCTCAGGTGTAGGAACCCTTAACACTGGAATATCTCAGTGTTTCACATTAGGCCCTCTAATGTTTTCCTTACTCATAAATGATGTTACCAAATGACATATTACTCCAAAGAAATCACAAACACCCTTCAATTTTAACTTCAGTACCCTAACTTTTTACAGTGGTCTGAACAGAATAAGCAATTGATTAACCACAAAAACAAGCACCTCACAAAGCTCATCTTTTAACTATTGCTATCCCCTTTATTAGTGGTATTATCAGTGTGAAAAGTAAAGTCCTTTCCCAGCTTAAACTCTGCTTTAGAATTTTATATATTTTATATCCTATTGCCTATAAAACTCTTGCCAAGAATGTCCTAGACCCAAAATTTGAATACAGGCTTCCTGTACTCATCTTCACTCAGCTTATAATACTCAGCGATTGTACAACACAGAAATTAAAATTGACAACTTTGCTTTACTATCTCAGTACAGGGAACACTATTGTGATCTCAAATAAATTGGCTACCTTTTATTCAAAGGTCTAATTACCTACAAAGTATCTTAAAATACAAAATCCTAAAAGGAGGAAATTACCTCTCCCCCAAAATAAGAAAACTCCATGTTAGAGAACAGTGTTGCTCCTTGAGAAATATCAAGGACAGTGCTATTTATCTTAACTGCACTCTTTTTAAAACAGTGGTTGGGGAGAGCCTTCTCCAGTTTGGGTTTTGTTCTCTAGAAGACTCCCAGCTGAAATTAGATGTCAAGATAGCTTGACCAGATTTAAGAAGAATCTCTCCAAACATCTCTTCAATGAAGTAACCTGTAAATGTTTCAAAGATAATGGGGAATTGAAACTGAGTAGCATGTTTCTTATCTGCCTCTAATCTTGCTTATAAATTGCATTTAGCATTTTGTTTGCTCTGTTGAGAGCAATCCACTATTAAAAAACTTCTTAGTCTTTAACTTTTAGTACTCTTGGTGTAGATAAACCAATTTTTCTTACAAGTTAATCCATGTTATTGTCTCATCTGTAAAAGCATTTAATTAAATTGATGAATTTAGCATTGTACCAACTACTGAAACATGCATACTAAATTTTATCCAAAGTTGTTCTAAATAGATTGCAACTCTGTGGAAGCTATTACTCTAATATCTATTTTGTTTTAAAGTTCATCTCTGTGTAAACTGTAAAACCCTAATGTATTGGTTTTTGCCTTTGTGCCAAGGTCATGGCTGACAAGGGTCTCCTGACCAGTCCACTTCCCTGGATAACAAATAGTAAAAAAATTAATACACAAGTGCAAGATCATCTACAGTTAAAATGGATTACAATTTTTCTTCAACTTGTCCCACATCTACCAGTGTACTGCAAGACACCGTCTTTGGACCCTTCTATTCAACATCTTCATAAGCAATCTTCCTGCCCAACTCTATATACGTAACATACCCCTCTATGCCAGTGTTGTGATGCTCAATTTTTTCTACATCCCACAAATCCATCTTAAATGACCTCCAACTACATCTTAATAAACTCACCTTCATGATTCAGGAGAAACAAACAGCCACAACAAGACAAAATATATATATTCCTTATATCCCCTTACAGACTGAAGATACTACACATACCTATCCCCCCCCCAACAACTTCATTGAAGCAACCAGCACATTCAAACACCTTGGTATTCACACTCAGCCAGTCATCAGCTATGTCAGCTTATACTGAGTGCTAACATCAAACATTAACAAAATAATTGGCATCATCCTTTGAATTTCTAGCTTTATTCCTGAGAAAGTATTACCATTAGCAAAGAAGTCAAGCATATCCTACTTGTTGCAGTTCACTTCTTTAAAAGAAGTTTGTCAGAACCACAGATCCTGTCCTGTCACTGCTGTAAATTCGTATTCCTGTTCCTTATTACCACTGCACCTCTATCTCACATCAGCTGGCTTCTTCTCAAAATGGGGATCTCCTCCTTATACTAATTTACAAAAACAAATTCTCCTGTCTACAACTACCACCACCTATAGTCTCTGCTCCCAACCTACCAACAGACTAACCACCTCAAAAATGCCTCATCAATTTTGAGAACCCAAAGTGTTGGACAGCTTACCCCAAATATCAGAAACAGCCTCTCAGCACATGACAATGGACCTAAACTCCTAGCACATCTCAGAGATATGCACGCTATTTCCAACACGCCTTCACTTACTCACTTAGCCTACCCTCAATTAATCTAAATAGCTTTGTCTTTATTCTAAAGTGTTCACCTAAACACTTATGCTAGGAAATAAGTCTCTTTTGTTAGTTACTCAAACTCCCTTAAAAACTGGACTACTGTAAGGTAGCTGGCTTCTTACGTTAGTTAGACTTGATCTTATTTAGTTGTTCTGGTATGTTACTTTACAAGCTCTAAGGTAGTTTGTCCCATTTGAAAACCATATAGATACCAATATATTAACAGCAACAGCAACATCTGCTTACAAATATGTCACTATTAAATAATTAACTAACCAAACCTGCTTGCAAACTCTACTAGTTAAAATTGAGACACTTGTATTATATAATCTTCACATTTATATTACCTCCTACTATTTCACCAAGCTTCCGTGCACTAGTACTTTCAACTCTGAAATAACCAGTTACTTTAAGCTGTTCCCCCACTGTCATGACATCAGTTAGAATTTGAGTTAAAATCCTTAGTATATAACAAACCTTATGTTGTCTTCCACAAAAGTAGGCCCTAGAATTCTGAAACAATCCCGTCTCAAGGCAAGATGCTGTGCTGTCTCACAGCCATTCTATAAAAAAGTGTGAACTCAGCACAGTGTTTTGCCCTGAGCACAAAACTTAAGCATATAGGAGAATGATTAAAAAGTGTCAGTATGGTTTGTTTTGATTTATATAAATGTATGATTGCCTGTGTCATAAGTGACAATGCCATAAAGATGAATGTTATGTAGTCCATCTCACAGTAATTCTTGCTGGTTGGGTTTGGAGCCGATTGAGACTAATCCCTATCTCATGATGCTGCAGGCTACATACTCAGATCTTGTTTGCCGCACAAGATTTGAGATATTTCTTCAGTTGGCTAGTTGGCTTATAAGTATAACTTTTCAATTATTTGGTATTTTTTCTAGCTAGTTGTACTAATTTTCTTCCCTATGCATCCTTAATTGTTAGCTGTTCGTGTTGTCTGCGTTAAACCCTCCAAGTCTTCCACCCCTTTTTAGTTAGAGGATTCTATTAAAAAAAAAAGTTTTAAAAGTTTTAAAAGTTTAAAAAGTTTAGTAGTTTGTTATTGTTTGTCTAAATAATGTCTAAGGAGAGTTCAAAGGACTCCTCTAAAGAACCCAAGGAGCATAAGCCTTCTGGGTTAAAAAAATGTGCAAAGTGTGCTGGAAAGATGTCGTTGACAGATGCACACACTAATTGTGTTTACTGTCTCAGTGCCATACATCTGCAAGACCCTATTTGTCATGGTTTCAGTAGTAGACTTTTACAGGAGCACAAAACTAAGTTAATGGCCAAAGGTCTTCTTCCCTTTCAGCAAGCTTTGGATGAGGGCTCTAAGTCATCTAGAAAGAGGCCAGCTTCCACTCCAGATTCAGAGCCACAAAAGAAGATTTCAGAACCGAGGACTCTCGGCTCTGACAAGTCTGCATCACCAACCTCTTTGGCGCCATTAATGTCTAAGGAGCTGACTGAGGTTTCTACTCCTTGGACCCCAGCTTTGGATCCGACTGTGGTGTCACCAGTCTTGAGATCTCCCATATTGGAGTGTAAGAGATCTCCCTCTTTGTCCACCCACTCCTCCAGGAGTCTTTCAGATGATGATGTAGAGCGGGTGGTGAAGAAATTGCTATGCACACCATACCTGGCTAAATTGTTTTCACCTCTGGGCCCAAAAGCATCAGAGCTGCTTGTCTCCACTCCACTTTCTTTGATTCCTCCTTCGATTACCCTAGAGTCTTCGGAGTCGGAAGGTATGGATCCGATTGTTGTGGAATCTTCAGCCCCGAGACCCTTGCTGGCTTCTTTGGTTCTGACTTCAGCTCTGGTGTCTTCGGCTCCATTTGGTGCCAAGACAGCTGGGAGCCGATGCTCTCCGGTCGGCTCCACGGTGAGAGTCAGTATGGTATGTCTTCCGAGCTGACTCTTCCTCTTGGTGCTTCGGCTCGGTTGAGAGCGGCGCCTAACTCTGCCTTGGAACCACCTCCTCCTCCTCAGAGCCGATCTCCAGCATCCTTGGTGCGGGGTGGGGGTGCTTTCGAGGTAGCAGAGAGGATGCTGTCTCCTCAGATGGCACCGCTCTCAGATCCACTCCCTATTCCCCACCAGGTGCCTGTGTCTATCTCTTCCCCACCCCCTCCTAAGCGTAGAGATCCAGACCCCCAGGTGACCACTGCGGGTGATGCTCCCTCTTCCAGGACTTCTCTTGAGTATCCCTCGGAGGATGTTCCCAGGAAGAGGCTTTGCAAGAGGAAGCACATTGACTCACCTGAGTCAGTCACTTCAGATACTGACTTGGATGAATCTGAGGGGTCCCCAAGATCCCCCTCTGAGGATGTCTCCTTTGCTAGCATCCTGGGAAATCCTGAAGCAGGGGGGTGATTGGCAGCCCTTTAACCCTTTGGAGGACTATTCAGTATACCTGGAGGCTTTTGGATCTCACCCTTCCACCTCCTGGGTGACTCCTCCTTATGACAAGCTGTTAGAGGTCATTTCCAGGAAAACATGGACTTCACCGGACGCTGTGAAGCCTGTTCTGAGGAGGCCAAAGAAATTTATTATGTCACCTAAAGAAAACAAATTTTTAACAAAAGGAGTTCCTGTAGATGCCATGGTGGTGGCAGCGGCCATGAAGAAGGAATTGTCAGAAACCTCTTCATCTATCCAGAGTCCTAATAAAGACTCTAGGACTATGGATAGATATGGCAAGTGTATGTTTTCTTCAGTGACCTTCACCTTGAGGTCACTGAACTGTTTATCCCATTTTACTAGACTTCAAAGGGATCTTAGCAAAAAACTAGGAGATATCCTTCAAGGAGCAGTAGCCGCAGTGTCCACAGACAAGGTATCTTCACAGCTAGCCACCCTTACCTCTATAGTGAACTCCTCCATGAGGCTAATCTCCTATGCAGCTGAAGGAGTGAGTAGAGCGGCTGCATAAGGAATCTCTCTCAGGAGACATTCCTGGACATGCCTTTGTAACTTTGCTGACCCTTTCAAGTCTTCATTTATCAACGCCCCTTTTGATGGTTCAGCTTTGTTTGGACCTGTGGTAAAAGAGATGCTGACCAGGTGCGAGAAGGGCGGGAAAACATTATCTGCCATGGGAGTCTGTTTTTCTGCCCCTTCCAGACCTTATCCACACTCACGGCAGAGGGAGTCCACAGAATCAGGGTGACAGGGATACCTTCTCTGCATATAGTGATTTGTAAATATGTATATATATTTTTATGTATATATGTTCTATATATATATATATATATATATATATATATATATATATATATATATGATAAGGTGCTTTTTGCTGGCTTGCAAACAAGATCTGGGTATGTAGCCTGGGAAATCATGGGATAGGGAATAGCCTCGAACCACTGAAAGCTCTTGAGCTTTAGTATTCGGCCGAGTCAGAGCCGAGGATCAGCTCCAAACCCAACCAGCAAGAATATAGACGAGATGGACTACAAACATGGAATGTTATGGTAAGTACATAACTTCTAGCTTTGTTTAAAAAAGAATAAAGGAACATGATTAAAAAAATCCTAATATCCAGTGTGCTCAAGGTCACATTAAAAAAGACTATAAACCATTTCATTTATAGGTACTTACTAGGGTACTGATCTCTGAGGTTCTTAAGAAATCTAGCCTTGCATTCCCATGGTAGTGTTTACCCATACATTTTGTTTACAAATAACCCAGAGACTGGCCGAACAAGAATATGTTGAGACATGAGGGATGGGGATGCTAAACCAGGGGTGAATTTGCAGTTACCCATCCAGTCATCCAAATTATATTTGACTATAGTAAGAAAAGTATTTTGCTTTATGTGAAGTGAAAGACAGTCCCATATAAGTGATTTTCTCTGTGATACAAACCTATCCCTCCAAATGTTCTATTTATATTTCTGTGTATATTAAAGTGATCTCTTGAGTGGGTTTTTACGATACCAGTGGACTTACGAAACTGTAATGGGTTTAACAGAATAGAGTCTGTTGAAACTCTATATGCTAGGTAAATGACACCTCTCAGTTGCCTGTATGATACTGATAAGGGGGACAAGGCTTTGAGATAGTCTGCAAAATGTTTACAATCCAGGCCCTTGTTTTTTTAGTGAGAAAGCATTGTGGTCATTCCAGTTATGAGAAGTGTTTGGAAAGGTACATACTGAATTGGGTAAGTGGAGAGTACAGTGGAACAATTGTATCTCTGGATCTGGATACAATACCTTTAGATATAGGCTGTGCAATGAAAATGTACTTCTTTACAACAGTGTATATATAGTGATCACAGGACAATTTATTGCTGGCATAGGTTCCCAGATCCCAAATTATGGGATCAATTTTCAGGGGTGGATTGTCAATGTGATAGTTACAAGGGGAGTCATAATTACCAAAGGATACAGTTATATACTTGTTGGTGTTTAATTTTAAGCCATGGCTTTGAAACCAGCTGTTTGCTTGGGATAGACCTTTTTGGAGGGTCTTTGTTTCCACAGGGGAGTTAATGATGGCATCAAGTTTGCAGTCATCTGCAGATTTGGCCAGCCACAATACTTAACATTAGCTTTGATCCCCGAGAAGTAAATGCCAAACAGAATTGTCCCAAGGACAGAATGCTGGGCTGCACCTCTACGTGGAAGATTTTATTTTCCATTTATTGTACTTTTATTCCGAAAAGAATAATAAAGAAGATGATTGCATAACCTAAGTGTACAAATACAATTTAGATACTGCCTAATGCTATTTCATCTGGGAACTATATTTTTTTCATGTGAAATAAAGTTTTACCAAGCCTTTTAGAAACTGCACTAGGTTTTGCTATGAACATTTGTTAAATAACTAAAAAGGATAAGGAATCGCTTGACAAGGGCAGCAACTTCCCCCAAGGTTTTCTACACAAATGTCTCTGCTTAAGGATATTTGTGAAGCTGTCACTATGCAAGGAAATTATACAAAACATAAAATAGCTATATGATATTGTACCAGAACAGAACTTGCAAGGGCTGTTCTGGTTAGTCTACTTTAACATCAAGCTGTCATCCATAGGTTACAGTTTACACCACTTGGGATGTTATTGCCCTTTAAGTTTGGAGGAGGGAATACTACATCTAGAAGTAAAATAAAAGATCAGAGTGAGGCAATAGCCTTAGCAATAGATTTTTGTTGAAGTGTGATATTGTTGCAGTCTGAGACCCCCACATCAGTGTATGGGTTACAAACATCCCTAGCCTCATACATGCTTTTTCCCGTTTGCTTTATATTTTCTGGCCGTCTCTAGGTCCAGTAGGTTCTCCTTTCATCCCAGACATTCTCCAACTTAGGGTAGTGGACCAGAGTGGATCTAAAATATGTTTTCAGGTGTAATACTGGTGCCTGCTTCTCCTGGGGAAATTTTCATTTTATGACGTAAGCTCATTTTTCACCACACCCTTCTCTTGCTTTCAAATATTCCATCCATGGGCTACTTCCCTGTATGGACTATGCCTCCTCTTAGGGAAAACCTAGGTGATAAGGAGGTAGAGGCATGCCCAGCCCTCCCTGCCAGCACCACAAATGCCCAAGCCCCTAATCAAACCTGGGATGCCTGGGCCATAGCTAGGGCTTTATCTCTGTGTGTCATGGTGCCAGCCACCTGTCATGCATAGTTTTGTTATCGACATTTTAAGATGCTTGCTGTTACACATTTCTAAATAGAATTGACATTTGCAGTCATGCTGCAAATGTATGTGCAATCATTTCAAAGTGACGTAAATTACTGCAGAATGCTGTTACAATTTTAAGATGATGTATTGTATTACAGATGCAGTGTAGTATTCCGCAAAGCTAATTAGTTAAAGATATCATATACCAATAATGTCTGGCTGCTCCATAATAGTCATACCTCTCAATTGTCCAGATTTTCACAGAATGTCCAGATTTTTACCTCTTATTTTTGGTCTTTTGCTCATAAAATTTTTGTTTTTCTGGCAAATCAGTGAGGACTGAAGTCACTAAATCATGTGGTTGATTTAAGTTTCAGACTTCATATCCTTCAGAAAAATGCATGCCACACAAACCCTATTCTAGCAACTTTCTAAGTTTATAGCAGCAATATTTAAAAACTGTCCCTATTTTGGGCCTTTGTCTCCCCATTATTTTAGGCTTTGTCCAGAGTTTGTGTGCAAAGAGGTTAAGAGGTATGGTAACAGTTATGAGTGGAATGTGATTTGTTTTTTGTTAATAAATAAATTCTTGTTCTTCACTGATAACTGCTATGGGACTTTTATGATCCATCTTAACTACTCAATCTTGTTTTAATGTTTCATTCAAAAGATGACTCATCAGGAGTTCAACATCCTTTGCCACAAATAATGATGAATGGGACCTGAAAGGACTCCATAATCTTGTTATGTACCACAGACTGGTCTACAAAAGCAGCCAGTGTCTGTACATATGAATCCAACTGACTGGCTAATAAATGCAGTGGATGTCATTTCTCAGGCTTAAAGGTGTTTGTTTGAGTCAGTCCATCTAGCTAGTTAGCTGTGTACATACCTACTCAGAAGTATATTTGCCAACCTATCTAGCCAAGCATATTTTCCGTTTGTCATACTAACTCACTTTGAGTATTGGCAGAGACTGACATCTTTTCATGGCATGGGGTTATAATAGTGTTTTGAAAAGTAAAAAATGTTGAACCATAAAGAATTCCTTTTAGGTCTTATTATTTTGATAAGATTTCAATATGTTCACTTAGAACAACCATTTGTATTGTCAAAATGATAACTTTACAGTTTGGATTTCATATCTGTTGCAGAAAACATTCAGTATGCACTTCAGAGAAAATGCAGCAAGTATTGCATTTAAAACTGGGGGCAAAATATTACAAATTACAAAGGTTATGACGGTGTGTTTGATATGTAAAATGCAGCATCATAGCATTATCGATTTTCAGTATTTCATCTAGAACTTATAGCACAAACAGCTCTGATACCTGTCAGTTCTAAAATCCTTTCCAGTGTATCTGTATACAGTGACACTGCATTTTACAGTGGCAAATTATATAATATACTACAAAGCTAAAAAGAGTAACAAAAGCACACTCTTTCTAATTCCTACCAGTTTGGTAAGGGAAGCATAATCTTTTGTCAAACTGCTCATGATGTGTAATTTTAAGCTTATGTGAAAACTTTCAATAAAAGTGTTATGCAGCTTGACATTTATATGTGTGTTTATATTTACATACAGACAACTGTGGTAACTAAATATTTTGCCAAATGTTTAACATTTTCATTTCTTCGCTTCTTATCATAAGTGACTTTTAGTATTTGTTGCTGCCTGAACAAAATATGACATTTGTTTGCAGAAGAGAAAAACTTTAAAGGTTATTAATGTTATATGACATTGTTGTATACAGTTCTGAAAACAGTGGTTTCAAAAATCTAAGGACGTAATTCATAATGTACTTAAAAAAAAGCAGTATTTAGCCCTGAAAAATATTTTCTTTTGGAAAAAGCATGACAGAACCCTCTGGTTGATGCCCCTGTATTCTCTAATGCTCTATACCTATGTAGTAACACAGGTTGGCTGCTAGCTATTCCATACTGGCATGGCTCCTCATGGAAGAACAGCCCAGTCTCACAAATGAACCATGTGGAGTCCATTAGGATACTTGTCTTTCCATGGCAAATCTGTATTCATACAGCTGATATAACTTTACAAATAATCCTGCAGACACTTAAGATGCTTAACCAAGAAGTACTCTTCCCAGGGAACACATTCTTTCATTTTTAAATTGCCACTCCATGCAAAATCTTAAAGATATAAAACATAGCTTTCAGTTGTGCGGTCCTTCTTAAATAGAAGCAGCTAGTCAACCCAAGATGCTTGCAGTCAGTTTATTATCAAATAACTTGTCAGGCACCTAAAAAGTCATCTCCTGCACAGCCCACTTATTCATTTAAAACAGTACTCCTATCATCTCTATCTTCTGTTGCCCCTTTTTAACCTTTGCTTTAACTTAATTTTTACTGCAAAACAACTCCATAAACCACATTGTTGCTCCTTTCCATATTTGCATCTCTGCCTCTACCTTTGAGTTGGTACCAAATGAAGCTGAATTTGCAGTTTCCCATCCATTCATCCAGAACACATTTGAATAGAGTAACAGAAGTACTTTGCTTTATGTGGATAGGAAGACAATTCCAAAGAAGTGATATTTTCTGTGATACATATCTATCCCTCCAACTTGTTCTATTTTTGCTGTAAAATAGATAAAGGTCTCATGATCAGGTGTTTATATCACCATTGGACTTGTGGAGATGCTATATATCTGAGAGGACAGGGTCTGTTTTGGCTCTCTACACAAGGTAGAGACTGTCCCTCAATAACCTACATAATATCAAAAAGAGGGACAAGGCTTTGAGATGGTCAGTGCAGTTTTTATTATTTAGTCACTTGATTTTCTTGGTGAGAAAGCACTGTGTCCATTTAAGGTGTGTTAAGTGTTTGGGCAGGTACGTAACAAGGGAGTATTATACTCAATGATCAGTTTAATAAGTACTAAATACAGCAGAATGAGTAGACTGATGCCTTACCCTTACTAAAACTGTGCAATGAAAAACATCTTTCTTACAATAGTAGATGGGTGTGTTGTCAATGTGATAGTTACTGGGAATGCCAAGCATGCTGAAGGAGACTATTACACATTTATTGGCATTTAGTTTTAGTCCACTGGTATGACACCAGCTATTTGGTTGTGAAGGGATGATTAAAATTATGAGTCTATAATTACCTGGGTCCATTGACGCCACACCTTTGTGCTGGGGGATGACTGTTGCTATCCTCTATTCATCAGACATAAAGCCTGTTTGGAGGCTAATATTGAATAGTCTCTGTAGGGAGTTTGAAAGGTCTTGTTTCTTGCTGGCCATAGGCAGACTGATGCATTATCTGGCCCCATAGAAACAGTGTTCTTGGCCTTAGAAACTTGTTCTTTGCAAATTTGTGGGGGGGGGTGTACATGTTGGTATGTGATCTGGGAATGGGAGAGGACTGAAGTTAGAGCTAAATTTATCCGCTAGTATATTTGCTATGCTCTCATAGTCAGAGTTAATGATATCATTTACTATTACATCTGTGCAGTGCTGGGCATTGTTTCTATGGTATCTAATATAGTTAAAGAAGGCTGTATGGTTGCCTTTTACCTGTCTGTCTATTTCTGTCTCATATTCCTTTGGTTAATTTGATCGTGATCAAAGTTCCTGTTAAAGTTCTTGTTAAGTTTAACAAGAGCAATTTTGACATATTGATATTTATTATGGAGTACAATGAGTTTTTCTGTTATTTTAGAACCTGTTTATATTTTGGTTCTACTATAGGGGGTTTATATTTAAATTTTCCACTGTATTTACTATGAAGGGGACAGATGCATCTATGCAGTTATTCACTTGTTCATTGTGTTTGATGGAAAATGATTCCATGTATACAGTGGGGTGATGAGGTTGGAGGGGGATGTTGAATTTAGCCAGGTTATCACTCAATTTTGTTAAATTAGACTTTTACATAATTTCTGAATACGGAGACATTTGAAAAAGTTTTCACTTTCACTCTTATGGTAAACGTGATTGATTTATGGTTCAGTTTGACTAGGAAGTTATAGCTGGTGGAAAATATAGCAATCCCATATTGGTGAGTGCCCAGTCTAGGATTGTGTCTCCCCTAGTTGGAGCGCAAACTAACTGGTCCAAAAAAAAAAGTCCAAAAATCTCTGGTCATACATGTTAAGGGATATACAAGTCTTCCAGCTGATGGAAGAATAATTGAAGTCTGCTAGCAGAATGGTGGTTGGCCAAATATACAGGGACACAGGTAGGTGGTATGGGCCAAGTAGGGTATAGAGGGGTCCTATATTTAGCTATGATGTGATAAGGGATTTTATTAATAGTAAGTTGGACATGGAGAAGTTCCAGGTCATTATCCTGTCTAGCGATCCTAGAGGTAAAATTTTGTTTTATGTATATAGAGATACTGCTTACTTTAGTGCATTCATCTAGTGTGGTGGCCCTGAATGTGCAATAGGTGTTGAAACCCTACATTGATGAGGTATTCCCAATGGTTTTGAACCATGTCTATATGACAGTGTGTATGTTGGTGCATTCTAGGGTAAACAGTGCCTTTAGGAGTAAAGTTTCTTTGTTGAAACACCTAGCATTGATCAACAGTACCTTTATGTTATCTGGATTCTCTTTTGTTAAGTTGAAAGCTTTGAAAACTGACATTGCCTAAAACAGGCACTATGGGGGTGGGCACGGTTTTATCCAATATATGAAAGCCTTAAGGAGATGGTGTAGCCTTCCCTGGCAAAGCATTTAGGAATGTCTACCATCTCCTCCCAGGCTGATATGTATGTATTGGACCTCCCTTAAATGACACCAGAAGCCAAACCATTTGCTGAAATCAGTAATCATTTTTTCATAGTGTGGCATCATTCTCTGTGATGGTAAAATTTTGTCCAAAGCCAGGCTCATACCCACCCCAGGCACATTCTCAGAGCTCCATAATGTCTTTCATATAGTCCAGGGAGGTATGGTTGAAGTAATTTACTCCCACATGTACTATGACTGTGTCGTATGTGTACGTATGTTGCAAGGACTTGAGTGAATGAGTGATATGGCAAATCCTGGCACCTTATAGGCAACTAACTGATGCCCTCTTCTTTACTCAGCCTGGGGAGTGGTGTATCACTGTATCTCATTATGCTGTTAACTATGACTAGGTTGTTGGATTGTGTGAGGTTTTGCCTTATGGGCTGTTGAGTTAAGAGAAAATCTTAGATACATGTTTCATGGTAGGTGTTGCCTAGGTTGAGTTTGTGTATGGTTGCTAAAGGTTCCTCTTTCTTAGGTTATATTTAGGAGACCCTGGTGGTTTAGGTAGGTTACTTTTAAAAGACTCAGTATATGTACATCTGTGGCTGGTATGTATTGTGTGTGAAAGATAGAGTGGTGTGGTATGTCACTGACATAATTTGCTGTTTCTATTGGATATATGTAAGAGCTTTGCCTCCAATAACATTGAATAACTACATCTCTCCCACACTGTTAATTTGTTTAAGTAGTAGGTGGTTGTCAGTAAACATGACATAATTGCTGCAGTCTCAGCTTCAGGATGCACATTTCAATGAAGTTGGCTACAGGGCAGTTGGAAAGTGTAAATTCTTGGTTCCTGGTGTTTACTAATGCAGGCTGAAGGAAAGGTAGCACCTCTAAGGTTTGGAGTTGTATACTGGAGGTGCTCTGTCTATCTGGTACTGGAGATAGTGCTGGTCTTAACACATCTACATACAGCTAGGAATCAGTAATGCTTTGCTCTTCTCATCAGAAGCATGAAGTAGCATTAATCCCAAGCTCTTCCTAAATTGTTGGATTAACCCAGATGCTGATGGGTTCTTCACACTTGCTGTAGTCTTCTTTTGATAGACACCCTGGAGAGAACCTACATCTAGCTGCCTGTTGCAACAGAAAACAAAGCTGCACCCACAGGGCCTGAAGAGGTTTTCGCCAAAACTGTAACCAGAACACTCAGTGAAGTTCAGTACATACTGCCCAATCACAGACCAGCAGAAATCAATGCCTCTGTGCATATTTTCTCACCTGCTGCAATTCAGCAGCATAAATCCCAAACTGGCTCCCAATATGATCTTTGGAAGGTGCCATAAAACAATATCCCTCTTTTCATCTCACCAGGAGCAATACAGAAGCACTAATCCCAAGCTGATTCCTGAGAAGCAGTTTCTAGGCTGTCTGGTGATCTGTTGTCTAAGTCCCAGATGTTACAGATTTAAGATAGAAAAAAAGGAATTAATACCCTGAATATCAAAGTATCACTAAGTGAGTGGGATGATATGAAACAAAGGCTAACTCAAGCTTTGAGAGTCTAAGGGAAGGGTTTCCCAGTTTGATCTTTTAAGGCCCAGTAGAATGAGTATATAAGACGAGACTGGGAGTAGCTTTCAAATTTATAGTAGGTGTGGGCAGCTCAAAAACCATCAGATTTAAAAGCACAACAGGGACTGGCCAGGAGGGTGGGGAAATCCCAGCACTCACACATACACACAAACAAAAAATAAGTTAAATTACTTTAATGCTTATTTTCTGATTTTAAAATCCCAGCAGAGAGTAGTCAAACATCAAGTTCATGTGATACAGGCCTCTTTTTTTAAAACAAGAAACATCGTTATTAAATTATCACTTATAACATAGGCAAACATATATTTACATACATTAAAACAAACCATATTGGCATATTTTTAGCTGCAAATATTATACATCACAATCTATTGAGTCATTGTCAGTCAAACATTGCATTGCTCATTCAAATCCTGCCTTCTTTTAAACCT
>NC_056739.1:957035700-957275700 GCF_019279795.1 Protopterus annectens
CTCTACCAGTTCCATGCCGTCTGTCTTGTCTCCACATACATATTCTATTTTACAGGTGACAGTTTGTTACAGGTAAGCTAAAACCTTTTTTGCCAGATTAGTCAAGTTATCATTGTACATATCACTTAAAAAATGTAGTCTCTGTGCTCTGTTTTTTTTCTGTTGATAACTTTATGTATAACACAGCCAGCAAATAAATTGGAGGCTATGAGGTATACATTCATTTCTTTGAAATGCATTTCTGCAGTCGTACATTTGTATGACTTTAAATGCCAAAAAACAAAAGTCCGAACATAACATGATTTTGAAAATGGAAATCTGGAAAATCAGATTCAACCATTTTGCGGAATCGAAACATCTACATATGGCGTTATGCAGGGGTGCAAGACCCCCGCACCCAACCACACCGCCCCACTTTAATATACAAACTCTGAGATCACACTACAGTGAGGGAAAGGGTTCATTTCCCGATCCCCTCTATAGTGCGATCTGCACCCAAAATGCCGACTTTGAATGAGCGAATGCCAATGTGCATTCACTCATTGGAAGTCGCACAATTTTTTTTCGGCATTTGAGACATCTGGAGGTTGTACTTTCACACTTTGACAAAATGTCCAACCTCCTTACAAAAAAATAAATGTATGCTGGCTATGATTATAGAAAAAGGACACCACATTTGTGCGTATTTTTCTTCTAAAGAACTTGCTAGGATAGTCTCCAAAATACAATACAGAATTTTTGCATTGCCTGTAATTAGAGAATAAGCTGACATTTCAGACATACATTTATTTCAGACACTAAATTGACTAATCCTGTAGATGTTGACTGCATATTGTTATGGTGCACACATACTGTTAACATTATTAATGTCAAGCAGTTGTAAAAGTCCCTCTTGGTGAATGTGTGTAGGCCCACTGGAAAGAAAATTGATGTGGCCATCATCTCATGTCAGAAAAATGCAGTATCTGCCACATGAGTGCCTGCTAGTTCATATATAACTATAATTACTATCATTAATGGTAGTGCACTGTTTTCTTCTTTATTTTTTTACTTGTCTGAGTACATTCTAATTAGTTTGATAATTAAATGTGTACTAAATGTACTAATGTGCAATTAGGGACTTCTGAATCATAAAAACATTGATAGATGACTGTTTCGTTTGCTAATTAGGTTGTTAGTCAGTTTAGTTTTCTTGCTAATAAGGCTGTTAGTAAGCTTGATTTTCTTGTCATTTTTGTAAATACACTAAGAATTTTTCTCAGGGAATAAGAGTTCATAAGATGACATTGGCTGTGTTGGAACTGGGTATTTCAGCTGTTTTTTTAAAAACATCAGAAGAGAAAACTATTTTTCATATATATTTAAATCTGTGTTTGGGATATATTTATATAATATATTTACTCAAGACTATACGGAGTGAGGTTTGAATTAATTACTTTTCTCTCTCATCCGAGATGTGCAAATGTGTTCATGTGAGAAGTACAGTTACCTGTTTCACAGATCTATAGGAACTTAACGTGTTCATGTGAAAAGTACAGAGTTACCTGTTTCACAGATCTATAGGAACTTAACATGTGTTCATGTGAGAAGTACAGAGTTACCTGTTTCACAGATCTATAGGAACTTAACATGTGTTCATGTGAGAAGTACAGAGTTACCTGTTTCACAGATCTAGAGGAACTTAACATGTGTTCATGTGAGAAGTACAGAGTTATCTGTTTCACAGATCTATAGGAACTTAACATGTGTTCATGTGAGAAGTACAGAGTTTGCTGTTTCACACATCTATAAGAACTTAACGTGTTCATGTGAGAAGTACAGTTACCTGTTTCACAGATCTATAGGAGCTTAACAGTTTGTCAATACTCATTTCATACAGTCGGTCTGTTACTCCTAAAATGTAGAAAGCTGTGCCCGTTTCCATTCTTCTTTGGTTCCATATTACTATATTATGAGGTCATTTGTTGAGACATCACTGTAAGACCTAAAAGCAGAGCAGAACATCGCCATAGCCTTCATCATGGCCTAAAAAATTAACAAGAAGGGGGTGGAGACAATGGCACTAAATAGAGTGTGAGGAATTGACTAGATACAGCAGAATATGGTATATGTCCTAGGTTACATTTGGTGTATATAGAGAAAATAAGGATGCTGCAAGGAAGCACAGAGAAAAAAAAATGTAAACATAAACTGAATGATAAGACATCAACTAAACCTAGCATTTTTGGACAAAGTGAGAGGATGGAAACTTCAGTTTAGAAGTCCAAAAAATAAAGGAGCTATATTTTTGATGGGATTTGGTCCATGGTTGAGATGCAGATTAGAAATAAATAACAGCATTGTTAGGGATGGGTATACTTGTCATAGTCAGAAGAGGAGAAATCCTCAAAAGATAAAATGGGAAAATCTCAGCTGGGATAAAAGTACAAAGGGAGAACCCTGATAACCCATGAATTGACCAAAAGGGAGACAGAGATGAAGGGCAAAAGTCTGTGTTTGAGGATTTAATGTGTGTCTGTATTCCATTATTTATGTTGTTGGATTACAGAGAAATGGTGATAAGAGGATGATTCTAGTTTTGGTGGGGGGGGACTCATGGCTGTAAATCATGCTTATAGGCTCACAGGTAAATAATAGGCCATTAGTCCACAGACTGTTTGAGCCTAGACAATAAACCATATTGAAGAGTTTCTTCCAGCTTTCAGATGGACAACACTGACTGACCCAAGGAAAATTTTTGGTCACCCATCCAGTTGCCAGGATTTATTATAAAAGTTGGAAAGGTAGCACTCTGCTTCACATTCCTGTATGTTTATTCCAGAGATAGGGAATGTGCTCCATTGCATGTGCATTTGGCAACAAATATTTCCACTCTGAAAGAGCTGAGGGGCATTTAAAGAGAACAGAGGAAGTGGGAAGCTCTCCAGTGAGTTAGAGAGCACAATGGACATTGTATTGACAAATGAGATAAGGGCAAGAAAAGACTACATTTCAAAACTCACTCTTTAAAAGAAAGAGTTGCACTCTGGCAAGGGTTACAGAGTAGTAAATGTGGAAGGATAAGATGTACATGCAGCAGATCACTTCCATCTAATTCTGACCAAGAACAATGTTTTCAAGGCTAGGTCAAAGACACAAAAAATAAAAATGCCTTTAAAATGAAATGGGGGGTGCACGGAGGCGTTATGAAATATTATACATAATACAGGAGACAAAGAAGAGAACTAGGGAGGATGTGGTGAGTGAAGAATATTATTCTGCTATATAAAATGCCAACATGACACAGACTATCAGCTGCATGTTGTAACTCTACAGAAAAGAGAAGATACTGTAGGTATAACCAAAGCATGCGTAACAGTGACTAGGAAATGGGAAGTGTAATATGTGGATTAAGGATATACATTGGGATCAAAAGAGATAAAGGTGGGGATGGGGTGGCAGTGTATATTCTGTATGGGATAAAAGTCATTGTGAAGTAAGTTGATGATGAATAAAAGGAAGGAAAGATGTTGTGACTGATCCTGAAGGTTGTTCCTCATGAATAGTTATAGTATACAAACCTCCAGTTAGAGGAACGTATGCTAATGTCTGGCTCATAATCTAAATTAATGCATGAGCAAAGAAGAAGACAGCCATACTTATCAGGGACCTATATCTTGTTGGTGTCAGCTAGGAAGTTTTTATAGCCAGGACCTGAATTTGGAAGGAAAATTGTTGCATCCTTGGTTGCAGTTGATCTCAAGAAAAACAACCATCCATAAGTAGGAAAGGCTATGCACGGTTATGTGGCAGAATCATCACCTGCCATGCAGGGGAGGCTTGGGTTCAGTTCTCAGACAATGCATCATGTTATCTTTCTTGCAGTTTTGTATAGAGGATTAAGACTAACAGCTGCTAAAGAGATTTATCCTGCAGTAAAGGTTTTGATTCCATCAGCCTATGTTTGACTACTGTATGATGCTGAGCAAGTCACTTAAACAAACAGTGGTCCTAGGTTGTCTCTGAAAAGAGATTTGTACCCTCTGAGATTACCTGGTAAACAGACAGAAAAAAAAAACAAAGCAAGAAAAAGGATTGTCATTGACTTAAAACTTAGTAATGCAGACAAAGGAGAGAGACACCCATTTATAATTCCTGAAGGAATACTGAAACGTGCCATAGAATCTGAGATCTGTGATTACAGGACAATGGACCCTTGGTTGAGAAATACAGTAGCAAATAATATAGGAAGATGGCAAGAACTGAGAAACTGTGGAACTACAATAAGGAATGTGTGTGGAAATTAATAAAATTGTATATTTGTAAACATAACTGCATGTAGAGCAGGTAAGGAGCCTAGCTAAGGAGAATCATAAATGAAAAATCAATGAAATGATGAAGGCCTATAAAAGAATAAGAATTTAGTAGTCAATACAGAAAAACAGTGTCATTATCACAAAAAAGCAGCAAATACCATCTCACAATTTCAGTTAGCTTTACAAAAGGACATGGCATGGAGGATGAGAAATTATCAGAATAAAATGTTTCATCAGTAAGATATCAGAATGTGGGTGAAAAAGGTAATGAGTTGTGAGCAGGTACTTATGAAGCTAGGCTCTTATGCATTGCAGCAATGGAAAGAGACAATTTGATTAAAGCGTATTATCTGTGGATATGTGGAAGGAAGGAACTTGAAAAGGAATGAGAGTACGAGAAAGGGTATGTAGGTGTAAAGGGGAATATTTCACGTAATCATGAAAAGATACTGCTTTGCAGACAAGATTGTGATAAGCCCTGGAATGTGTTGCCTAAGGCAGGGATATATTATATTTTATCATAGTGTTTCATGGCTGTAGCAGTGCAAGTAAATGATTGTATAAGGGTATTGGAAGTTCAACAGTATGGCAACTACCTACAACAGTTACACAGACTCGACAGACTAAGAATCTTCTTCTTTAGGTATGTTTACAATTGATATGTTGTATAAATCCCCTTATCTGGAGCAAAGCTGTATTTAGGAATGACAGAAGCACAAAAAGGTCATTCATATTCATTAGCAAATTTACATATACAATCCCTACATGAAATTATTAGATAATTTATTAAAAGAAGAAGGCAATAAAAAATAGACTGTAGAAAAATGTGGGGCTGCCCATCCAATTACCTAGGATAACCTTGAAGATGGCAAGGATATTCCTCTTCTTGCCATGTAGTGAACATTTCTTCCAGATGTGGGGGGGGGTCATGGAGTTATGAATCCATCATGCTAACATGTCTTACTTATTTGTTAATGAATATTTGGCTCCTTTAACCTGGTAATTGAGAAACCATTTGTTCTGTGAAGGTACAGAAGGTCAAAGAAATGTTTCTTTTGTGTCTTGAAAGGATAAACACAGACCCCCATGGTGGAGTCTGTAAGAATCTGAGTACATAGAGGGCTAACATTCTGTTCTGATAACTATGATTTTTGAGCCCACTAATCCTTTTTGTTAGGAATCCCTGAGATCTCTTAAGCTTGAGATATACATTTAGATAAATACATGCTAAAATAATCTTTACATTCAATCATGAATCGGAGTAGATATGAGTAAAGGGAACCAAGTCATGGTTCTAGAGGTGATGGTTTGGAAATTAGATGAGGTAGAAGGCTTTCTGAACTATTCTGGTGACAATTTTTCAAAAGATATAGAATTATCAACAATAGTTCTTAGATCTCTTATGGCAGTGTCTGATTGGGAGGTGTGTCACCTATATGGTATGGATGAATGTTTTGCTTACCAAAATTAGCTATACTACATTTTTTCATATTTGTGAAAATTGTCCTTGCACCCATAAACATGGTCTAATCCATAAAGGAGCAGTTGTGAGTGAGTGGAAGGTCGAATGACAACTCCCAATTTACAGTCATCTGAAAACGTAGATAACCATAGCCTAGCAGTGTTGGCCTGAAAGTTTGAGAAATAAATGCAAAACAGAAGAGGGCCAAATATGGAGTACTGTGGTACACCTCTGATAACCTTTCTGCTTTCAGAAGTAGCTCCTGTGACTCTAATGACATAGGTTCTGTCAACCAACCTGTCAGCTATCCACAGCACAAAATAAGGATTTATATTCACATTTGCATGTTTGTCAGTAATGCCTGCATGGGGAATAGTGTCAAAGGCCTGGTGACTTTTTTCAAAGAAAATAATGTGGTTAAAGAGTCAGGAAATTTGTTTCAGTAAGCCAAATTGATGAGGGTGCCCAGGATTAAAACATTTTCAATAGCTAGATTAGTAAGGTCTGAGGTAATACTTTCCATAGCTTTGCATATGAAGTTAGTCAGACTAATGTGTCTATAGTTACCAGTGTCTGTCATTGAGACACCCTTATGCAGTATTACAACAGCTGATTTTTTCAGGCATCAGGAATCCAGCTACTAGAGAAGCTTAGTTTAAAGAGGTAAAGTAGGGGTTTGGAGAGATGCTATTTGGCACTGAAGCAGGCAACCTTGTGTGTTATCTGGACCCATGGATGAGGTGTTCTTAGCTTGAGAGGGGTAACAGGACCATAGTAATTAAAGGGGATGTGACTGTGGAATCTGTTGAAAAGTAATAACAGTAGGTGGAATAAAATCTCCATTTCAAGTAACTGGAAAAATAAAATGAAGTTATGTCTTACCATAACATTCCATCTGTGTTGTTGATCTCTTATCCTTGACTGTGGGTTTGTTTCCCTATCTCATAACCGATTCTGTCATTACTCCAGCTGGTGCCTTCCAAAAACTCTCGACCTTAGCTTTACCCAGAATGCTCCTCTCAAGATTACCTCAGATCAAGTTTGCATAGGATAGTGACAGACAGAAAATAACAGATTAGAGATCATATCGTATTCATAAGGAGATAGTACTCTCTGTTGGGATAGATCCATTCCACCAAGAAACCCAAGAGGCAGGGGGAGGAGGGTGGGGATGTCAAGGATAAGTGAAGATCGACAACACAGATGGAATGTTATGGTAAGACATAACTTCTTTATCTGATGTTGTCATTCTTTACTTAATCGTTAACTATGGAACAGAGTCCCCAGCTACCGAAATATTGGGAGATCTCATGGAAGTATATTCCTGAGCACCATTGAACTGAATGATGCTCGTCCCCTAGAGACCAGATCCAGCTTGTAATGAGTAATAAAGTTATGTGGGGATGCCCAAGTAGCCACTGCACATATATCGTCTGTAGAAGCACTGGCATGGAAGACTGCAGAAGTGGCTATTACCCTCACGGAATGTGGCTTTACAAGTCCCAGCAGTTGCACTTTCCTTTTATTATAAATAAAGGTTATGCAGTTTTTGAAACATTTAGCCAAAGTAACCTTAGAAACTGGTTTACCCAGAGCAGCAGAAGAGAAAGAAACAAACAGCTGATCAGATTTTCTGATTTCCTTTGTTCTGTGAAGGTAAAAACATAATTGTCTGTGAACATCTAGCAAATGCAGACAATATCCACCTTTATTTGAAAATTTGGGAAAAAATATGGGAAGTTGTATAGTCTGGTTTATATTAGTGTCAGAAACTACTTTTGGTAAAAAGGAGGGATTTGTTCTCGAAGACACCCTGTCCTTGTAAAAGATCATGTAAAGAGGCTTGCAAGATAAGGCTTGTAACTCAGATATTCTCCTAGCAGAGGTAATAGCAATCAAAAATAAAGTTTTCCATGATAAATGTTTTAAGTCGCAACTTGCAGATGGTTCAAAAGGGGGACTAATTAAAGACTGTAGCATTAGTTTGAGGTCCCAAGGTGTAGAAGGATCCTTGTATGGAAGTCTCAGTAGTAAGGTTCCTTTCAAAAAGGCTTTACAAAGCTTATGGGACATTAGAGCTTAATTAACCAAACCTTTATGAAAATTTGAAATTGCAGCTAGATGTACTCTTACAATCAAAGACAACACCCCTGCATCAAAAAGTGATGTTAAAAATTCCAAGACTTTATGAAATGGTGCTGAATATGGGTCAAGATTACTGTCTGTAGCCCAATTCAAAAATGTTGCCACTTGCTGCAATATATTCTTCTAGTCGAAGGCTTGTAGGAGGCTAGAACAAATCACTGAACTAGGGCAGTGAGGTTAGAGTGCCTGGCTATCATGGAAACTGGAGAAGCCACACAGTGAGCTTGAGATTCATTGGATCATAGGATCATAGTAAATTACTAGGCTAATGGCTCTGGAGCCCTTACAAGCCTAGCCAAGAGTTTATCCCCCAAAAAAGCAACCCCAGTCAGCACCTGTCACCCTTGTCAGTGAGGGACACGTGGAACTCCTGGGACAAATTTGTGGTTACCAATCCATTCAGCAAGGTTGCACTTGAAGATAGTCAGCGATGTACTTTGTTTGATGTGTATGGGGAGTCTATTCCAGAGACGGGTCAACCTCTAGGAGACAAACCTGTCTCTCCTGCAAGTTTTGTTAATGTCACATATTAGATTTAACCTTTTCATTGGGTACTATGCGAGGAGTTAGATATACAGATATGGAACATCTCTAGTAGAGCAGGGTCTGAGATTGCTTTGTAGGCAAGACACAGATCACCTCTGAACAATCTGTAAGAGTAGCGTAATAGTGATTTGAGCCTGTCTACATAGGACAGGTGTTGGAGGCCATGGATTCTCTTTGTGAGGTATTTCTGTGACCTTTCCAGTTGGTACAGGTGTTTGGAGAGGTACATACCAAACAGGGCATTGTACTCAATTATTGGCCTACTGAAGGAGGAATACAGAGAGGTAATAACCTCTTTTTTTTCTGGATGCAATCCCTTTACTTATGAGATGAACCAAGTAAAAGGCTTTTCTGACCACTGCCGCTGCATGATGGTCAAATGTGAGATTTTTGTCAACTTATGTACCCAGGTCCTTCACCACAGGTTGTGTGCTTAGGGGGTTGCCGTTAATGTGGTAATCAGTAGGGGCCATGTTTTTGCCGAATGGTATGATAATTTTTTGCATTTAACTTAAGGCCATGACTTTGGCACCAGTCATTTGTTGCTGTGAGACCCTGCTGAAGTATGTTAACATCAATTGGGGAGTCAGTGACAGCACCCAACTTACAGTCTTCCACAAACTTGGTCAGCCACAGGCCTTTTGCCTTTGTCTGGACCTCTGAGAAGTAGATGCCAAACTATAGGGGTCCCAGGACAGATCCCTGGGGGACATCACTAGTGACAGGTTTGCTGTCGGAGGTGGTGGCACCTATTTTGACCTTGTGGGTCCTATCAGTGAGCCAGTTGGCCCACCCACCTGATCAGATAGGGATTCACGCCAAGTTGTGTTAGCTTTTCAATGATGCCTGATTGGGGGATTGTGTCAAAGGCTTTGGTCAAGTCAAGGTAAGCTGTATATACTGACTTTCCCTCATCCAGTGCCTTGGTGACAATCTCAAAAAAGTCAACCAGCTTCAACAGGCAAGATCTGCCCTTGACAAATCTGAACTGGGTAGGGTCAAGTGCTTGGAGATTGCCTATGTCCTTGTTTATGAGGTCCATAATAATACGCTCCATGACCTTACAGATCTGACTTGTCAAGCTAATGGGGCGATAGTTTCCAGGGTCAGTAGTGGCACCACCTTTTTGCAAAGGGAATGGTGGTGGCAGTTCTCCACTCTGCTGGAATGAAGCCTGTAATTAGGCTATGGTTGAATAGGGTGCTCAATGGCAAGGCTAGTTCTTGCTGGAGATGTTGCAGAATACAGCCTGGGATACTATCAGGACCCATGGAAGTTGTGTTCTTTGCCTTGGATAGAGACTTTAACACTTGATCTATGGAGATGTGAGGTGAGAGGCAAGTATTGTGGATGTCAAATGGGCCTTTGGGGGGGTCAGGGGGTGCAGTTTGTGCTGAACCTTTCTGGCAGCAGGTTGGCTAAGTCAACAGGATTAGTGTAAGTGGTACTATTAAGAACTAATATGGAACAAAGCTGGGCTTTGCCATGGAGGTTTCTGACGTAACTGAAAAGGACTTTGTGGTTAGCCTTTGTTTCAAAGGCTAGTTTTGATTCATAATTGGCTTTGGAGGTTTTCACTAGTGATTTAATTTGCTTGTTGAGGCTAAGGAGGGAGTTTTTCCAATTGAGAATTTATGCCTTTTTACCCTTGGACAACAGTTTCTTCCTTTTGTTGTAAACCCTGTTGATAGAGGATAGCCATCACATAGGTTTGTGTTTCCTTGAGGAGCAGGTTTTAGTTCTGTTGGGTATGGCTGAGTACATGCAGTTGTACAGGTGCTTGTATACTGCACTGGCATACTGTTTAGCATATTTGTCTGCATCCTCTGAGGGGGCAGTGGTGTGAAACTACTGATACCATCTCTTAGAAGGTTGTAGTCCATTTTTTGACAATTGTTTTAGCCTGGTTGTGGCTGGGGGGGGGGGGGGGTTGTACGGGATAGGCACTTTGAATGAGACACACCGATGGTCTGATCTCACCAGGGAAGAACTTATTATGGGGATGGTGCAGCAGTCGACCATGTTGGTGAGAACCAAGTCTAGAATACTATCTATTAAGTACACCAGGAAGGAAGAACCAGTTTCATGTAAGGTTAATTAAAAATGGAACAACTTCCCAACATTTGTAAGCTACACTGGAGGAGTTTAAGGTTTGCTTGTATGTTTTCATAGAGATAGAATTTATTTATTTACTTATTTATTTATTTTGCTCGGGTAAAAGTGAAGCCTTTCAATTACTTTTTATCCTGATACTATGCTATGTTATTTTAGTTTTCATATACTGTATGACTTTGAAAAACTTCACATAATGTATTGATTGCATTCATCATTATCAGAGTCCTTATCATCCTCAGACTCATCACATCTACTTTGTTACAAGTTCTACTACTATCCTGTTCATAAAATATGTAGTGTATGTTAATTCCACTATTTTTACTGCTTTTTTATTTAGGCATTATTACTGGCAGTTAAATGCAATGCATATAGAACACTTATTTTCTTACGTCCTGTCTTTAACACAATATCTTTTACATTTTACAGAAAGGTGATAAATGCATTGTGAATTGCAGTGACAGAATCTAAAGATTTTAAGACAATCTTTCATAAATTATATTTACCACCTACAAATCCTGTTAGTACCTTTTGATATTTTTTAAAACTCAGTTTAGAAAAGCAGCCTATAACAGATACATCCACTGGAATAAAAGACTATGCTAACAATGCCGTAGCAGATTCAAACTCCAGTGCAAGCCCCCCCTCCTTTTTGTTAATGTGACCCATTACCTATAAAAGAAAAAATGCTTTTGTAACACAGTAAATCATGATGGTAGACTGCCATGATTCACTGAATTAGAAAATCAGCATACTCATTTCAACTTCACTGTTTTTGGCTGTACATTATAAATCGGTCACACGATTTTGATCATTTTTTTTTTTTGCAAGTTGTATTGCCTGATCATCTGAATGGTCCTCCAATCATACTGCCTGGTGTGACCCTCACTGGATGATGTGATTAGAGGATCATCAGGATGATCAGATTACACAGTGAATGCTTGCGAATGGGAGAGTTGGCAGTTTTTATCAGTCTGTGCATAGAGTGAAAACATAAAATGCATATCAGTTATTAAGTGTGGTCATTCCCAACTCATACTACAGTCCAGCTGACTTATTTTTTAAGCCAACCACAGTAACTAGGTAGGTCACAAAAACACTTAATAATCAAACTGTGCTGACATTTTACTGTAGATTTAAACAGCAACATACTCATAATATAATCTGGTTCAGCCTTTGTGTACTCTGAGCTTTTCAAATTATATGCAGATTTTGGGGTCTACCTGAGAAGAACGAAAGCTGAAAACGCCGACAATGAGAAGACTGACAACTTAAATAATCGACAGTCCAGAATCCCGACGCTGAAAACACCGACATGCGAAGCGAGCACGACTGTGTAAGTATGAGATAGTGACGGACTTTAGGGTTAGGGTGCGAGTAAGGTAAGTGTGCGTTAGTGATGGACTTTAGGGTTAGGGTGCGGGTAAGGTAAGTGTGCGATAGTGATGGACTTTAGGGTTAGGATGCAGGTAAGGTAAGTGTACGATAGTGATGGACTTTAGGGTTAGGGTGCGGGTAAGGTAAGAGTGTGATAGTGATGGACTTTAGGTGCGGGTAAGGTAAGTGTGCGATAGTGACGGACCTTAGGGTTTGGGTTAAGGTTAGTGCATAGATAGTTGTGTATGTAAGGTTTAGTGTAGGTTTGTAAGATTTTTGGTGTGCTTGTGTTGTGTGTGTGTGTTTTTTTTAGAAATGGATTTGTTTTGTTTTGTTGACTGTCAGGATTGTGGTTTGTCGGACATGTGAACTTTCGGGTTTTTCAACTCTCAGTGTTGTGGTGTCGGTGATCTTGTTGTCTGTTTTCGCTTGTCGGTGTTATGAGGTAGATCGAGATTTTGTCACTTATTATTAAGGGCATTACATTTGGGCATTTAACTATTGATCATTTCAGGTAGGATTCAGTCTCTGTGAGTATTTCACTGGTTTAATACTCAGTTATGTGATTGCCTCAAGCATTTAACATTCAGTTACTTCATAAAGGATTCATTATGTGTTTATTTCTAAAATACTTTATACAAATTGAATTCCTGTGCCTCTTGCTCAGATTGTGGATGAAAGTTGCCCATTGTACTCTGTTAACAAACAGTGAATCTCTGTGCATTCCTGAGCTTGTGTGTTTGAAGCACGTTAGTAACCTCCACGAAGGGAAATATGCAGATATCCTAAAAAGACTTTACCAAATTACGGAAATACAATTTTATAAATGTCATGGTAGAGATATGAGAAGGTAATATGCAGACTTTTTACACATTCACATTTTGATGTTGGACAAGAATGACTTTTAAGAAGTCACATCTCTTCTAAGCAAAGGTACTACAACTTCTAAATATTAAGCATAAAAATGCACAAAACTGCAAACAGATACATATTACGTGTTCATTATGTTCTGAATATTCCAATCTTAAGTCTGAAGTAGATTTTGTTAAATTTGGATGTTAAAGTGCAGAATGCACGTCTGTTTCAGAAGTGTGCTTTTACCATGATCAGATGGCAGAGTGAAAGCTCTCAAGCAGGACAGTTGGCATTTGGTATTTCTTTGTACATAGAGGGAAAACGTAAACTGCGTATCAGTTATTTTTTTTTTCCAATTGAAATTTATTGTTTTCGAAAAACAAGTATAAGCAGGCTAAAGAAATAACTAGTAAAAAACATAAAAGATGGTTACAAATCCAAGTCAGTGAAATAAAAGTATGCTACTAGGTCTAAATACAAAACAACTGTTCACAATATTTACAATGAGTGCTACTAACATAGAGATAAGAGCAGATGGTAACAGTTCTGCATGTTTACAAAAGAAAGTATGAATTTGTGAAAACTAAAATAGTATTTAATTTATATAGGCCCTACTTAATTGTATAAAACACAGTAGTTGATTCCTAATGTTTCCTACTTGTAATTTATTCTTTTAAAATATGGTCAAGTAAAAGTTTCCAATATTTCTGGTAATACAAGCATTTGTTTATATTTTTAATAATAATCTTGTGAGAGGATATATTCTTAACAGCTGTGTTTCTAAATCCATTCCAAGACAGTTTTGTATGATCTGTCCAATTTTTTTGTTATGTACAGTTTAACTAATGCACATAAAGTAATCAGAATGTGATATCTTAATTTGGACATTTTAAAATCAGCAATATGGAGAATGGCAAATTTGCAGGACAGAGTCAATTTTTGGTATCCCATTTTCTCTAATCTTGCTTTGCACCAAAGTTTCTGGCTATGCTTACAAAATCATAGGATATGTATGAGGTCAGCTTGGGGGAAGGAGCAAATTAAACTGGGGTATAGTAAGCATTATTATTGATCATAACTTGTGTGTAAATAAGATTCTTAAATGGAGTCAGCTTGATGGTAGATTGAATTGCTTTCAATTTTTTGTTTTTCTGTAAAAACCTCTTTCCAGATGGTCCCAGTATCTAGAGTATAGTAGTTTAGCTTCTTATTTGACAGCCATTATTAATTTATAGGTGTTAGATAACATTTTCCTTGTAATATAGTCTTTTAATAATTTCTGCTAACAAGACTAGGTCATTTTTATTAGTTAGTGTTTTTTTTAATTAATGCTGGTGTAATTTTTCTGAGCTGCCTTAGTATAATGGTATTTTTTTATTTAATTTAAGTATATCTCTTAGTTATTTATTCCTGTGTTTATAACTATCCCAAACACTACATTCTTTGATAGATGGATATCCCTCTAGGTTCAACATATTATTATTAAGTTTAATGTTTGGGTTTAAATGTATAGGTTGAAGAAAGGACAAGGCCTTATTTAAGTTGAGAGATTCCGCCAGTTCTTGAAAAATTTAGATTTTGTGTTTTAAGGAGTTATGAATTTTGAGATTTTACAATTTGCTAACCTAATAAAAGGAAGGACTTTAGGATTTATGTTTGTTTTTCTTACATGTTGGTACCAGATTTCAACCCACACAGGTGCCCAAACATCTTTCCATGTGACACAATTTGAAATTTGAAGAATTCTATTAGCACAAAGTCTGGTAAATTTAGTCCTCTTTTTTCTTTAGGATAAATTAATCTTATGTAATTGATTCTAACCAATTTAAGGTACCAAATACTTTTTGGCTAATTCTCTATTATTATTTTGAAAATATTTATTTGGGATAATTGTGTTTGTTGCATTAAACTGGTATAGTAGCTTGGGTAAGATGTTAATTTTGATGACTGCTACTTTAGATAGCATTGATATTTTCAATTGTTTCCATCTATGTATATCATTTGTGATATTAGTCCATATCCTAAGTAAATTGTTTTGCAGTACTGTTGTGTGGTTGTGTTCGTAGGATATTCCTAAATATTTGAGTAAGTACACAATTTTATAAGGGGATATCGGAAAGTAGTTTTCTTTGAGACTTAAAGGGTTTATAGGAAAGATATGAGATTTAGCTTGATTAATTCGGTAGTTTGAAACCTTTGAAAATTTATCTGTTGCTGTACTAATGTTTTGAGGTCTGTGTTTGGATATTCAATATAGATAATTTTTAGTATTTAAGATTTTCAGAATTGAGTGGAATGTTTTTTGGGAGATATACAGAAATAAAGGCTCTGTGTATAAATTGAAAAGATATTGAGACAGTGGACATCCTTGTCTCATTCCATTACATATTTTTATAGGCTTTGATAGTATTAAGCATACCTTGGATTTTTTTCATATTTAGTAAGCTGGATCAGGGAATCTAATGTTAACATATTATCCCATGTTTATCTATTGCACATGAGTCCAGATTGACCCCAAGATATAATACTCAGCATGATTGTTTTGAGTCAATCCGCAAGAAGTGAGCCTAGGATTTTGATGTCAACATTTATCGGGGAAATTGGTTTACAATTTGGGGGGTTTGATTTGTCTAAGTTATTTCTGAGGATGAAAATTGTTTTGGAGTTATTCACGTAAAGATCAGTAAACCCCTATAGCTTAATGTGGTTATACAAAAAGAAAATAAAACCAGTGAAGAAAAATCCACTTTAATAGTTGCAGAACTTCAGTAAGGGCTTTTGTCTTAAAAAAAGACTTCTTCAGACTGAAGTGAATACAATTACAAAACATTTAAATAACCAATTAATAAGTCACATAACAGGCTTCCTCAGTGTTTTAACCCTTTGCATTTCAAAAACATAATGAACTCTTCCCTATTGTTCAAGCCTGGAAAATGGCAGGCATTTAGTTTTATCTGCCACTTTTATTCAAGTCATTTTAATTCATCTTCATGGTTAAAGCATAATTCCACATCTTTTAAAGCTTCTAAAACTAAAAACTTAAAACCAACCTTACATTTTCCAGATTTAAAATGCTAAGCTAATGCATTCTTTTCATACCCTGTAGAAATGGCATATTTATGTTCATACAGTCTCTTAAGTCCTGTGTTGCTCTTCTAATGTAATAACATTTACATGTTGTACAGAATACTAAATAGACCACAAATTTAGACTTACAAGAGAATGTTTCATTAATATAAATTTTCATGTTGTTAATAATTGTGTTTCAGAAACATATGACTTATTAATTGGTTATTGAACTGTTTTGTAATTGTATTGACTTCAGTCTGAAGACGTCTTTTCTAAGATGAAAGCGCTTACTGAAGTTCTGCAACTATTAAAGTGGATTTTTCTTTACTGGTTTTATTTTCTTTTTGATTGTTTGGTTAAACCAGAACTGAATTTCACAGTTTTTTGTTGGATTAATATGGTTATACACTATCAGGAGAATGGTCCAATCTTATGATTAAATGTTTTGTAAAACTCTGAAGTATAGCCATCTGGGCCAGGTGCTTTACTTGGTCTCAGTTTCTTACTCTTCAATTTCTAAGTTAGAGGTTTGTCTGGCATTAGTTCCATAAATCTCTGTAGATATCTGCTGAAAGAGTTTTAAAATTTGTGAATCTGAACTGAATATTTCACCATAATAATTGAGTCTGGTTATTCTGAAGGCTTCCTGTTTATTTTCAGTTATTCTTGCAAGAGTTCTAGATGGAACCTGTGCCCATTCAGAATATTTTGCTATCACTTTTAATTCCTGTAAGGAATAGTTTTGCTGGTGCAATTCAAAACAATCTCTTTGCAGGCTATTAATTTGTAGCTCAGAATTCTAACTTTTTTGATATTTGCCTTCTGCCTTTTTAAGTTCAGTAATTAGTTTATTTTCTTTTTCTTTATTCATTCTCTTATAGTAAGAAGCTTTTTGAATTAACACTCCCCTAATCGTAACTTTACATGCTGCCCATTGAACATCTATTGGGATATCGGTACTTTTCATGTCATCTTCTAGGTCTGTTAAGATGTCCATTATTTCTTGTATCACTTTTGGTTTAAAAAGTAGATTATTGTTAAGAGACCAATGACAATTACTATTTTTCATTTTCATTCTATCTGACAAATTAATTTTTAGTGTGATTTTCGAATAGTCTGAAAGAAACCTGGGCTCAACAGGGCGACTCTCTCGGAAAAATATGGAACTCACTACCAGCTGATCTGACTCTAGAGTCTTCACCAACAGTATTCAAAACAAGCTTAAGAATCACCTCAAATCGCACTGGATATGCCCCTGTACCAACCCTGACCAGTGCCCTGCCCATCTCGCATACCTCTCCTCTATAAATGTCCTTTCTTCAGCCACCCCTCTCCATATAGCAAAGGGTAAGCCATAACTAAAGCTACTTAATATATTTTTAATCCTGAAGGTAATATGTCGTTACTACATGTATAAACATACTTGCATTGATTTGTAAGTCTCAGGCATCATGTGATTGTTGTATTGCTTTGTCTGTAACCTGTGTGTAATTCCATTCACTAATTGTTCTAATAATTGTAATGTGTACACGTACCTTGGAGCTTTTCTCCCCGGGACTCAGCTGAAAATGAACATTCATCCAGTCGGATCATCCCAGTTAACAAATGTAAAATAAATAAAATAAAAATAAATAAACTTTATCTCCCCCTTAGAAGTGATTCTGAAATTAAAAAGTATTCTAATCTAGACCAGGACTTCTAACATTTTGAGTAGTATGTGTAAATATTTTCTTTCAAAGGTTTCGCCCCAAAAGTGAGAGGGTCAACAAGAAAAAAGTCAAATATTAGATCTGTTATAGCGAGTGATGCCTGAAAGTTATAAGAGTTAGACTTGCTGGTCTGATCAAGTATAGGATCTATAACTGTATTCCAATCTCCTCCTGTTATGAAGTAGTGGTCTGGAAACTTACATAGCAAATTATTTATTTCTAGAATAAAATCTTGTTGATCAACACATGGACCATATACATTTAGAAAGAGAAATGTTTTTTTTTTTTCATTTAAAGAAGTTTGGGATGTAAAATAACACCATCTACCATTTTTATCTGACTATTGTATGATAATAGACTCCTGAAATTATTTTTTGACTATAATGGCTACTCCTTTGGAGTTAGTGCTAAGACCTGATGCAGTGATCAATTTTATCCATTTCTTATTCTCGTCCCACTTCCATTCCTCTTTTAACATATGCATTTGTTGGAGAAAATAGATGTTGGCTTCAGATTTAATACTAAATGCATTAACAATTTCTTTTTATTTTTATTTTGTAGTCCTCTCATGTTCCAGGAATCAGTTATCCACAATTTCCCGTTTTAAGTTGGATTTTTCAGTTATGACTGTATCAATTTTTTTGTTTTTTGTATGCCAAAAGTTTATTTACTATCTGCAGTTTCACTTTTTGCTTTGGGTTAGTAGCACTAAGCTCTTTCAGCACCACACACCTGTGCCTACCCACTTAAACTCCCCATTTGAAAGATAATGATTTATAAGGGTCACATAGTAAACCAAAAATATATGATAATTTACTTTAAACACCTTGTAACCCTTAAACCTAAACTTACTTAATCAATTAATATTTTAATACACCATAAACTATTATTCACTAGAATATATATCCCTAGATGAGGCATCCTAAACCCTACTAACAGCATCCATATAGCTCCTATTTATTATAGGTTGCCAATAAGCTGGTAATTTTCAACTCTTGTATTTTTAGCTTATTTGTAGCAAAATAATGGTATGAAGTAACCCGAAATAAAATAATGATATGAAATTCAAACTTCTAGTAATGTTTCTGATGAGTACATAAAGAGCTGACACATGTAGATCAGTACAACCCAATCACATTACAATCATTTACATATCCAAGTTAGACAGACATGTCTTTAAGTAATAATTGTATCTTTCTACTCAATGCTTGTATATATATATATATATATATATATATATATATATATATATATATTGTAACTTTGTCTAATTTCCGAAGAAATCACACCCAAAGCTTAGAGCAACATTGTCCATATCAGTTTTTCTTGTATCAAGACCTATGTTTTAAAGAAATGTTTTGACATTCAACATTCTTGTCCAATATGTGTTTACTATGATATAGTTATTCTTCCTTCACAGTTATCTTCAAAGATGAGATATATATATTAAGAGCTGAGCTTTATCTCTAATCCATATTAGTTAGTAAAGGGGTAAATTTCAAACATTGAATCCATCTACTACCATTTTTCCAACCAAGATGGATAGATTCAACAGGCTGCTTAACTTTAGTGAGGCAAAATGAAGTTTACACATAGTTAAGACAAAACAAGAACCTGTCATATAATCACAGTAATGAAAACAAGTCTCTATCGATCCAGCAAGAGTCCTTAACATCATTTCATTTTAAGGTGTATATATATATATATATATATATATATATATATATATATATATATATATATGTGTATATATATATATATATGTATATATAGACACACACACACACACACACACACACACACACACACACACACACATATATATATATATATATATATATATATATATGTTTTACCTCTATTGCACAAGGGTGAACAGCAATTGTCCGAAAGGCAGTTTGCAAAGTTTACAAATGCCGAATGGAAAAAAGTTTGAATGTGCAATGAGCGAATGCACAGTCACATTCACTTATTACACATTCGGCATTTTGGGGTGGATTGCACTATAGTGGGGATCAAAAAATGGTCCCTTTCCCCACTGTAGTGCGATCTTGGAGTTAGGATGCAGTAGGTTTGCCACCTGCTTTACACTTCATTAGATTTTTTTTTTCGATATTTATGCTCGAAAATCAGCGAATCTGCTTTTTTATTTGATGATTTTCGAACATGTTTACTTGTTGCTGTTATGAGTTTTGTGGTTCCGATTCACTCATATGAGCAATCGCACCACTGTGATTCGGTTAATAGAGAGAGAGAGAGAGAGAGAGAGATCTTCAGATTATTTCTATGTAGCTGAATAGAATAGAAAACTCATAAGAAGACAATCTTATTAAAGTCTCATCATCACAGTCTGTCTTCTTTTTCTTTTATCCCTCCCCTTCCCTTCTTTTTCCTTTCAAATATAATTTCCTTCTCTGTTGTAGTATTTTTCTGTCCAACTAGGTTTCAGTCACATCTGTGTTTCTTTATGAGCACGGGCATATGGAGATGATTTAATGCAACTGCTCCTCTCTTTGGCTCTTGTAACACTAAGTCAGTATTCTGTTAAGAAAGATAAAGAAATATATTCCCTTACTGTATCTATGGCAGAGTTCCTTGTAGTTAAACTCATTTTCTTCTCTTTGAAAAGTTCATTTATACAACACTAGCAAATAGCAATCTTGGTTCCGTAGATAAGTGAGAGAGAGTAGTGTTTGATCGTGATGATGCATTGGAAAGTTGTTACCTTTAGCATTGTCTGGTTGGGAACTATTTTTGTATTTTATGTTCTTAGCTGATCCCATCTCTCATGCATGTGCACTTCCGGTTTAATTAAAGACATTTAGCTCTCTTCATTCCAGTTCACCTACCCGCTTCAGAAGCCAAAAAGAAAGAAAAACAGAGGAATCAGCCTACTTTATGGAAATGAGAGGTTAGGAATTAGGAATCAGGACCTTTGCCAAATGCTTTAGTGAAAGCAATCTTCGCTTCCTTAGGTGAGTCCACTGCAAACTTACAGTCGTCGTTGTAGAAAATTGAAGTGTTTGAGAATTTTATCTGAAATTAAATTTTACATTTTATTAGGTCAGTACAGTATGGAGACAGGCTTTGTCTTTTCTGTTTAATTTGAGGGGGAAGGTCCTGTGTTAGCGTGATCTTATGTCCAGTTCAAACTACATGTTTTTGCTTTATGGCCGCTAGCAGGATTTTTTGTGTGTCTTGGAAATGTAGCAGCTTTACATGTATTTGTCTTGGCTTGTAAGTGTCCTGCTTTTTATAACTTGAGGTGAGCTCTTTCAATTATTATTTTTTAGTGCTCACTTCATTTTGTAGTAAGGTTCCAGATATTTGTTTCACTGTTGGAATTAGTTGATTGTACTCATATTTTTCAGGCAGCCGTCTTAAAATAATGTTATTTCGTCTACCTCTCGCTTCAAGATAGATAAGTTTTTTTTGTATATATGATATTACTGCATTCTGAGCATTTAGATCCTCCTGTAGTTTTCTGATAAGCATTTCATTGGCTTGTGTTTTGGGCTCAGCTATATGGTTAAGTGTGTTTCCAAAGTTGGATAGCTGTTCAGAGAAGTTTTGTATTGCATTTTGTAGTGGTAAGAATGCTAGTTTTAATTCATCCATGTGGAGATTAGATTATGATTTCTGTTTTGCATTTGTTTTAGTAGATTCTTGCTGTGTAGTTGTTTTTAGTCTTTTTGCTATAACTTGAAGCTATTGCTGATAGTTTAACTTTTGAAATTTGAGTTTCCATTCCTTCTGCTTCCTTGGACATTTTTATATTGCAGGTTGAGGTTTCACCTGCTACTATTTCTGTCTTCAGGCCCAAGTTTACACATGGTGAGGAGTATCTTGCTTTCTTGTTGTTTACATTACCAATATTCTTTAGAGGAAGTGTGTGAAACTCGACTTTTTTCCAGATCCAGTTATATTCTATGTTTATCTTCACATTTGCAAAACTTTATCACTGGGTATTTGGCTTAAGCTATATTATAATTGAATTTTGTTAGAAGCCTCATGGAGAGGGTGGTCACTGGATGTCCACCATCTTGAAATCATATATCAATTATTGACAGTGTTGTCAGCCCCAACTCATATTACAGTCCTGCTGACTCATCAGTTATGCCAGCCACAGTAATTAGGTAGGTCTGTAACAGTGTTAACATAACTCATGTAAATAATGGGAAAATGCTCATTGTTCCACCTGTGTAGTTTTGACAGTACCACTTAACTGTGCAGAATTTCCAGTATCTCCTCGATTTCACTTTACATTTTTGGTCAATTCCTCATAAAATGTATAGTTTCTAGCAAGGCACTCAGGATTTTAGTTATTAAATAATGACAGACATTTGAGTTTCAGACTTCATATTTTTCAGAAAATGCATGCTAATTCAAAACTTTTTATTGCAGTAGCTTTCTAATTGAATAAAGCAATATCTAAAATTTGCCCCTGAATTTGGCCCTTTGTCCCACCCTTCTTTTAGCTTTGTTCAGAATTCTTGATCATAGAAGTTGAGAAGTATGTTTGACTTTCAAAAACTGAGTAGCAGCTTTAAGAAGAGTGTGTGTGCATGCAAAAATCTGCAATTGGAACAAAAAAAAGTTGCATTATACTATTCCAATGTATGGTGTTTTGTAAATTGTTGCATATCCTACTTCTGTATTCGGTACTCCATCTACTGTTTCTGAGACCTGTTTAATTAGATTGGCTGCTCACCTCAGAATACAACTGAAAAGTGGTGATGGAATTAAATTTAAGACTACATGATAAAACTTGTTAGCAGCTGGTTTGTAGCTTACAGACTAACAAGCAGCTAATGACTTTTATCATGTAATCAAAATCTGAGCCAACCATCACACTCTACTTGCATTTTGTATGATTTTTATAACATTTTTATTAATTTTTTAAACAATAAACATGCATAAACCCATATAAAGGGAAGTATAACAAAATCATATTTACAGAGGTCCTTAACAAAAATACAATAAATAAACCAAACCATTAAAACTTATGTAGTAAATCACTTAATTTTGGCCAAGACCTATACTGATGTGTAATATTAGATGTTTTTATATTTATGGTTGACAGTTCATTTTTACAAACATTTTTAGTCAAAAAAACAAATTCAGTAAAATATAGAGTAGTTCTACATTTCCAACTTTTTGTAACTACTTTCCTTGCTATGACTAAAATGGACCAAAGAAGAGGCACTTGACATTTAGGGATAGAACGTGGAACGGACTGGAGAGATCAAATAATTAGTTATATTATGATTATCCGATCACAATGCTTGAGCAAAATTTCTAAATTCAGTCCAGAATAGTGTTACCATTCAATGCTCTGCCATCATATGAAGCCAATCTGCATCAGAAACCTCATTACATTTCCAACAGTTATTTTTTTTTCAGATTTATATATTAGTGAAACTTTATGTGGAGTTAAAAAAATTCTTTGAAGATTTCCAAGTATAAATTTTCCAATAAAGAGAAGATGTAGATTTCCTGCAAAGTTTAATGCATCTTTATCAGAAAAAAAGTATTATTCATTTTTGAGGAGTAATTCCAAAATGACGATTCTGAGGACATTAACTCTTTTCTTATAAGTCTATATTATATATTATACTGATAAATTATTACTTAAATTGCTATTTATAAAAAATAAAACTAAAATCTTTGGAATATGTTTTGTTTGAAAATCCAGAGACTAACTTTATCACTAACATTTTTTTTTTGCAAATTTGTATATTTAACTAATTATTTTTCTCAGAACAATGTATTGCAAGAAGATAATCCGTAGTATGTACTTCATTTCCATTTAAGAATTGATGCCAAAAGATTAAGTCAGCATCTTTAAGATCTGACATTTTACTTATATTAAATGTGTCTACGCATCCAGTAGTATTAGGTATAGGGAATAACATCAGTAATTCTTTAACTATATAATAAGAATTCATAAATCTTTTAAAAGTAAGAAGAATTTAATCTGTAAAAAGAGAATATTTTTTTCCTATCGCTCATAACAAATCTATCAAAATCCAGTAACATTTTTCAATTCCAAATTAAATAATCTTTCATGAATAGATTTCCAATTAGATTGATATGAAGAGTTCAGCCATAATGATGTTATATAAAGAACTGTAGATCTGGCATATAGTTTAATATTTGGGAAACCTATATAACCTTCCTGCCAACTTTTTATATGCCAATTAAAAGTTACTCTTGGTTTATCAGGGCACCATAAAATTTAGTTTCTTAAATTTTTTTTAGAGTGAAGAATGATTAGGCAAAATTACCATTTTTATCAAAGTGAGTCAGTTTTCCTTTGTAAAAATAAAAAGACGTATTCGAGTTTATAGTTAACTTGGTAATTATATCTCTTAAGTTATAATTTTTAATATTGAATCTTTTTCAATAGCGTTAATAGTAACCCCATGGTAATTAATTTTAAATTATCCCAATTAGAAATCTTAGTTATTTAAATAGTTATTAATCTTTTTATTTATAAGCAAAGTTTTTGTTTTTCTGTGATTGCCATCAAACCTGAATTTTTTTTAAATAATCTATGGAGTTAATTATATGTTCAAGTGAAGATTCAGTTTCACTACTAGTTATCACGATATCATCTGCAAATAACTGAATTTTACAAGTACAGTTTCCATCTATTGAAAATCCGTTATTTTTATTATTGGATCGAATGTAATTAGCAAATGGTTCAATAGCTAGCAAATAAGAGGGAACAAAGAACATCCCTGTTTTGTGCCTTTTAAAATTTTAAAGGGGCTATGTACAAAGGGACCAGTTTTAACAAAAACAAATGAGTTACTATAAAGATTTGTTATAAGATTTATAAATTCTATGGAAAAAAAAATGATATTCTTTAAATACTAAAATTATAAGGCCAACTAACAATTGAAAGCTTTATCAAAATCTAAACTTATTATTGATAATTCTTGTTTTATTTGTTTGTTTTTAGGTTCATAGGTTCATAGGTTAGTACTAGACTAACTGCCCTTGCGAGCCATTTTAAGCCTAGGCAATTATTCCCTGTGAGATTCAAACCCTGTACCTTGTGTTTATAAGGCAAACACCTTAACCATTAGGCCACCCTTTTTATTAGCTAAATCAATTAAAGTATTAAATCTAATTATATTGTCCTGAACCTTTCTATGTAAAATAATACCAGACTGGTCATCATTTAGCATAATGAGATTTAATCTTTTTGCAAGAATAGACAAACATTTTATAATCTACATTTAGCAATGATATACGTCAATAAGAAGAACATCATTTAGAACCTTTTTCTTGTTTTAGGATGGGAGATACAAGACAATATTGCCAAGAAGGGGAGTTATTTGAAGTAGATTTGACTTGATCAAAAATTTTTAATAAAATATTTAATGTATTTTCAGGAATTAATTTATATGACTCTAGAATTATACCATCTAGTCCTGGGGCTTTGTTGGTTTTAAAATTATTAATTTGATCCTTTAATTCTTTAAAAGAAAATGATTTATCAGTTCTATTTTTTCTTTTGTTCTTTACTTAACTTATAATGTATATTATCTTTCCAAAATCTATCAGTTTCATTACTATTATCAAAAGTTATTATATTATTAAATTTCTCATAATAGTTTCTAAAACATTCTAATATGTCATTTAAATCAGTTGTTTTTTATGCATATTTTCTTGTTTAAAATGTTATTTCTTTAATATAATTTGTATTCATTTTTATATCAAATAGCTAATCTGTGAAAACTTTTTGAATTTATTAAATATGATTGTAGTTTAAATTTTTCCAAATTTATTGAAATTATAAAGCGAAGTACCTCATATTTTTGATTAAATATTTTAACTCATAGTTTGCAGCCTTATTAAGTTTTAAATTTAATTTTAGTTTATCTATATTAGATTGCAAATTATTTAATTCCTCATCCCACTCCCTCCTTTACATAAATACATTTTTAATTCTTCCATACAAATAAGCTTTTAATTTATCCCATAAAATAACTTCTGTAACCACCATTATTCTTCAATTCAATAAATTAATATAATTCCTTCAAAAAACGTTCTTCAAAAACATTTTATTCGTTGTACATGCAGAAAGTCTGACAGTAAATCAAATCACTAGATTTTAAAGTGAGGGCAAAATTAATAGCATTGTTATCAGATAAAGGACATGACATTATCACCACATCCTCAATTTCAGCATATAAATCACTGGAAGAGAAAGCTTTGTCAATATTAGTTTGAGTGCCAACCTAAACCTTTAATATTAAAGATGCAGTCCTACCACCAGGAGTCATTTCTGACAAAACTGTGGCAGAAGGACAAAGTACTAAAAGTGGGAGACAGAGTATTTGTGGAGAATGATTACTCACTGTACACCAGGCAGAAGAGGAGCACATTTATTCCACTATTCAGGGAATGTCAAGATGCAGGTGTGAGATTCAACCTGCTGTACCCACCTATCTTCAAGGTATTCTTCCCTGAAGGGAGAAAATCATTTTTTGGTGAAGTACATGCTAAGGAGATGATACAAAGGTTTGTCCAACAAAAAGTCAGCTGTGAAACAGAAGGAGATTATGCTTCTTGTTCTTCTGGTAATAAAGACCACAGAGATACTGTACCTGTAAAAAGGTCAGCCACGGTGGTGCAGCTGTTAGCGTTGCCACCTCACAGCAAGTGGTTCTCCAGTTCAATCCTCCACTGGGTGCCTTCTGCGTGGAGTCTGCATGTCCTCCCTGTGGTTGCGTGGGTTTCCTCCAGGTGCTCCGGTTTCCTCCCACATCCCAAAGACATGCTATAGGTGGATTGGACACTCTAAATTGGCCCTAGGTGTGAGTGCGTGCGTGTGTCTTCTGTGGAAAGTTGGATGCCGGGCTAGCAACTCAATACCGTAAAACTCCACTGCCAATCATGAGCAGACAGGTGATCCACTGTGGCAACCCCTAACTGGGATAAGCTGAAAGAAGAAGAAGAAGAAGAAGAAGATACTGTACCTGTGAAATCTTATCCAATGTTTCAACAAAACTGCTGGAGAGAAGGAAAGGAGCACACGAGTTGACTAGAAGTATCAAGAGCACACTGGAAATGAAGCAGCAACAGGATACAGGATTTTGGAGATGCAGATGAACAGGCATAAAACCAGTAACTTAATGTGGGTTTATAATACCATAATTATAATGCAATAATTATATTTGTGAAATATGACAAAAGAAAATCTGGAAATATTGGACTTTTTCAGAGTTTGTTGGACTTGTGTGGGATTCTAAAGCATATGTCCTACTTCATGTCATTAATGTTCAGAAAAGTGCTTTGGGGAGGGGAAGAGGAGAGAGAAATGTTAACTGTAAGTAAAGATTATTTTCTTAAATAGTGCTATTTTTGTGGTGTGTGTTTTTCTTTCCATGCTATAAAGTACAATTTTCTTAGTTATTTTTAAGTGTAATATGGATTGTAAACAGAGGCTGCTATTCTTTTTTGTTTTTCTTTTCTTTTTCCCTTCTTCCCTCTTTCGTCTTGTTCAGTTTTAAGAAATGAGGGCACGGCAGTGTAAAAGAAAAATTCTGGATAAAAAAGCATGACAAGAGAAAAATTAATGTGCTTTTTATTCATTCTTCCATCGAGGAATGACTGGATTAAGGACCTTAGATTGATTTGGTAACACGTTTTAAGAGACAGCAAGTAAATGAAAAAGAATATTCAATATTATGAGGCTTTTTTCTAGCAAATACATGTTTGCTTAGTAGCAATTGTGCAGCTGGTAATATTCCATGGAAAGAATCTCATAAAGAGAAACTGGCTGTCTGATTCTTATGTCTCCATGAAGACAATCTGATGAAGTGAAACTGGCTACAGTCTGGTGGAGAGTGACTGGCTGAGAAAAAAAAAAAGAAAATAGAAATTGGCTAGGATATACTGTTCTCTGAAAGGATTTAGGGGTTTCCTCAGCAGGGAGGGCTATAAAGCTAAGACAAAACCAATTAGCACTTAGAAGCACAGGCCACACCATGCATTTTAGCATGCATAACATTTCATTTAGGTTAACGCAAGTCTGTGAGTGTGGCTGTCAATTTGGGTCTTTTCTCCTATTAGACGGGTAAATTTCAGTATTTGAAGATGTACATAATTTTAGTATTAAGCTAATAGGTTTTAGTGGGTATTTTTTGAGGGCTTTCAGTAAAATAAAACATTTTGTAAGATGTGACATAGGCTCAAATGGATATGACAAGAAACAACTGTATAAAAGTTCAACCTGCTGAACAGTGTTTGCATGCAACACAAAAGCTGGAGCTAGACATTTAACAAAAAAGGTGTTATACACAAAAGGTGGAAATAATAACATTTGAATGCAATGATGCTTTTTTGTCATGTCTTTAAATGTCAATGGTCTCACGGATAAATACAAAAATGAAAGAGTAGTGAATTATATTAAAAAATAGCTATGTTACAGGAGACACACTTAGAAAGAACTGAATGTGTGAATTTGATAAAGAAAGATTTTCAGGATGGTTATTCAGCAGAATACCTGGGATAAAGGAAAAGAGGAACACTTATATTAATTTAATTGCAAGAGGAGCTCCAGTAGTGATCGAAGAGGATAAAAAAGATAATAATGGCAGATTTGTAGTGCTAAGCGGCTACTGGCAAGGCAGGAGGAATACACTGGCATGTATTTATATTCCACCTAAAACTGCTATAATGGAGCTTAAGAAAATTCCAGGAGAAATAAGCAGTTCTTAGCAAGGAATATTACTTATAGGTGAGGACTGGAATGTAACATGCAGCAGTGAATATGTATATGCTGGGCCCAGAAGGGAAAGCATAACAAAGGAGGGTAGATTTTTGAAGACATTTATGAAAATATTTGGCATAGAAAATGGGAATTCAGTAGTAGGAGTTCAGACTGAATTTACATATTATTCCCCAATATATAAAAACTGGGCTAGGCTGGACAGAACCTACATTTCACAAGGACCTGTGCATTTACTTGAAGGTCTTGATATGCACCCAATAACTATTTGAGATCATGTGGTAATAATAACTAAAATAAAAACTCAAGGTAATGAAATAAAAATGAGACACTGGTGCTTTCCCACCTACCTGCTGAAAAGAGAACAATTTAAGGAATGGGTAGTGGAGATTACTCGGGAGCTATTAGAGAGGATAGAAATTTCTTCTGAAAATATATCTAGGGAGTGGGACAAAATTAAGGTGGAGTTTAAAAATAGAATGAAAATAAAAGAAAGGCAGCTATGGTTAAGAAGTAACAAGAATTATTTAGAGGGACTGACAAATGTTAAAGTATTACAGACTAGGCTGAACCTCACAGAGCAAGAAGAGAATCAACTGCAAAATGGTAAGCAGAAAATAAGGGATTACCTTGATAATATGTATACGTTTATTAAGATTGCTGTTAAGCAACTGTCTTTGATAATAACACTAGCACACAAAAACTTTTAGCACCACAACTCAGGCAACAGAAAGTAGAAAGGGCTGTTGCCAAGCTTAGGGAGCCTATAACAAGGAAGGTAACAACAGATCCTGTAGAGGTATTAGAAATATTTCAGAAATTCTATGAAAGTCTGTGTAAAGATAGAAATATGGAAATCAAGAAATTATACAAATGGAAATGTTTATGGAAGAATTAAATATGCCAAGGTTAAAAGTAGATGAGGCTCAATTACTAACGGTTAGGATGGGAGAAGATGAGATAAAAATTGTGATGTATAACCAATCTACAGGAACATCCCCAGGAATAGATGATATTCATGTGCAAGTTTGGAAGTAAGGAGGGAAAAAACTGATAAAGATCTGTAAGGTTTTGTTTAACAGTATTTTAAGAGGAGGAGAAGTACCAACATCCTAGAAGAAAGTAGTGGTATCTGTAATAACTAAGGAGGGTAAAGATCCAACATACCCAGCTTCATACAGACCCATTTTAATACTAAATCAATATAAAGTGTTCATGTCCATAATGGCTAAAAGAATGATGAATGAAATCCCAAAATTGATAGCTATAGATCAATGTGGTTGTGTGGAGGGGAGACAAACATTTGACAACATTAACTGAACATTGATGATCCAGATGGAAGCAGAATGTAAGAAAATACTATTGTTGTTGGTTAGTCTTGATGCAGAGAAAGTATTTGACAGAGTAAGCTGGGTAAGCTGGGATTTTATGAGCAGGGCAATGGAAGCACTTTCATTTCCTGAAAAAACATTATAAGGTTGATTAGGAGGATATGTGAGAGATTGGAGGTGTAAATTAAAGTGGGTGTGGTCCTTTCTGATAATTTCTGCTTGAGCAGATGAACCAGGTAGGATGTCCTCTTCCCTCCTTGTTATTTACATTATATTTAGAACCATTGGCAAAGAAAATAAGGGTCTCAGAAATTCAAGGGTATAATTGGTATGGGAGTCAAGAAAAGCTGGCTCTATTTGTAGATTATATTATTTATACCTGAATAAAAATCAGAAAGAGACATTACAGTGTTGTGGAACATTTTGAGATAGTTTCATATCTTTTCAGGATACAAAATTAATGAAGCTAAACCAAAGGCAACAGCTGTAAATTATGTACCCACATGTGAATTGATTGAGCAATATCCTTATTTATGGAGATATGATAAAATTAAGTATTTAGGAGCATGGATTAAAATGATTCTGTTGTGGCAGCTAAGGATATGTGGGAAGAGACTAAACAAAAATTAATACAAAAACTGAGAAAATGGAAGCTTTGTTATATGGATATGGATACTAAGATACAATCAGTCAAATTTTTTTTAGTCCCTTTAGTCTTATACACAGGTCAGGCATATTTTTATCAAGCAGAGGAGAACTTGTGGATAGCAATTAATAAAGAGCTGAAGGACTTTATCTGGGTCAGGAAGATGGAAAGAGTCAAGTGGAATAAGTTGATTCTTCCAGTAGAGCAGAGGCACAGGGTGGATTGGGATTATCCAATTTGAAGGGTATTTCAGAGCTATACATTTAAGGCTCCTATACATAGAACAAGCAGAAAACTATAATTCAAAGTAGAAAGGGATGATGTTGAAACAGGGGGAAGCTCAAGAAAACAATGAAAGACTGGGATTTTGGATGCAGGCCTTTAAGGAGAATAACAGTAATCATACAGTATATTATATCCATAAAGTAGCAGAAAGTAATCTAAGAACTAAGCCAACATGGGAATGGAGAAAGGAGATTCTGCCGATAGGGATGAATGCAATTAGGGATATAGACAGTAGGCAAGAGGGGGATTGAATTTAATGGAGAAAACTGACAAAGGTATTAGAAGCAAATAACTAGATAGAGAAAGATGATAGAATGGGAAGATGCCAAGAATTTATTTGGACTGCAGGTTAGAGATTGACTTCCCTATAAAGGATTGATATCAGAGTATAGGCAAAGAGAAAGAAACAGGGGTCCTAAACAAAAGACCAGCACTGGTAAGAGTTTTTAGTAGAATCTAGAACAGAAGCTGCAATTAAAAAAAAGAATAATTAATAGAGTTTATAAAATATTACTTGATAACTGTAAGAATCAATCATTGGAGGTTAGAAAGGATTGGGAAGAGAGATTGGACAAGCAATTCTCAAAGAAACAGTGGGAGGATATGTGTATATCTCCAAATATGCAGAAAAATCTAGAAGAGTTAGGATTTTTTCTTGGAAATGTTTACACAGATATTTTTATACCCCAATTAGACTCCAGAGATTTTTTTTCTCAGGTAGATGGCAAATGTTGGAGGTATGATGGGGAAGAAAGAGATAATTGGGAATGTATTTTCTGAGAGTGCAGTGGACATTAAGGATTCTCTGTGTGATGCACTGTCGGAGATGCTGGTTGTGCAGATTGGTGTGATAAGAGAGATGATTTTTCTGAGCCATGATACAGAATAAGAATTGCCTAGACATGGTAAGGCCTTGCTATCTCTAATTATGGTGGTTGTCAAAAAAGCAATTACTAGAAAATGGCAATCAAAATCTAAACCAACTATATTAGAAGTAGTGAATATAGTTAAAAGAGATAAAACAATTGGAGTTGATATCTTTAGAAAAAGGTAGGAGCAAACTACATAGGAAAAAATAGGAATTCTGGGAACAATACATACAGGGGAGGAATGAGGTTTAAAAGAATACAGGACTTAAATGAGCTATGTAATGTTTGAAAATGATTGGGTAGATTATAAGTGATGTATAATGTTTGAAACCGGGAGTGTGTCAGTATGGCTTGTGATGTAAAATGCTTGCAACTAAGATTGCGTGGTTTGTTTTCATTTATATAAATGTATGATTGCCTATGTCATAAGTGATGGTTTAATAAAGATATTTCTTATTTTAAAAAAAGGTGCAGGAATTGAATAATTTATTTAATGTTGCTTAGATTATATGTTATATAGCAATATATGTGAAGCATAATGGTTGTTAATTTTAACTTGTTAATGTGGTCTGATTACTTTTATGTAAATGTAAATGTGCCTACATCACAAGTGATAATTCAATAAAATTCAATAAAGGTGTTAAAAAATATTAGTTTGAGTACGAAATCTATATGAATAATGTGTATAGCTAAGAGAATTTGTTCAGTTTAAATCATATATAGCTCGCATATTTAATGCATTAAAGTATTCCAATGTTTAGCAACTGAGGATAATCTTGGTTTTCTACCATTAGTAGTATCCTTACTAGATAAAATACAACTAATATCTCCTGCAATAATCAATTCACCCTTTCCATATAAGGTTATAATATGTATATATTTCTTAGCAACTTTAGCTCCAGTCCCATCCAATAGATATTCACAAAAGTTTAAGGTTTTTCTACTACTGCTAACCGCAACATACAGTTCTTATCAGAAAAGGGTATTTACCACTTTAGGCATAGATAATGAATGTCTCCAAAGTATAAGAGTGCCTCTTTTTAATTTAAAATGAGAGCCCACTAGAATTGAATAGTCTTTCAACAACAGTCTATCTACATCTTCAGTTAATGTGTTCCCTGTAAGAAAATTATGTGAGCTTTATGCAACTTTAAGTATTTATTTAAACTACTCCTCTTCAAAGGGCTATTAAGTCCATTAACATTTGATACACATTTATAAATGGATATTTGGAAAAGAACATATTTAAAAAACTGAAATATAACAGTTTAGTGCAAAGAATAAAAACCAAGTATTGAAAATATTTGTTGTGGACAGATATATTAAGATCAAAAGCAAACATTTAAATTTAAAAACATTCATACCACTTATCATGGAATAAAAAATTCCTGGTTTGATTATCTAATCATATAAACCACTCATAACAAACCCATTTCACTGCCAACAAGCTAAATGGTTGCTACTACTTCCTAATTGTAATACAGTAACATTAGAAATCAAATAAAGCACACTCAGCACTTAACAATATGTATATCATAGAGAGTATATAATAAAACAAAACAAGAGTGAACTTATCCAGTTATAAATACTCATTTAAAAATACTATTACTTCCTTCTCTTCTCAGTCTTTAAACACAAAAACATTGAACTTATAAACGTTGAAATCAGTAACCTTATAAAGCAACATATTTTCTCCAAAATCCAGAAATTTAGGAAAAGTCTACATCTAACATCCAACAAAATCTTAACTACCAAAATTACAAAGCTATAAATTCCACTAAAAAAGAAAACAGAAGGAACTAATCTCCAGTATATTGATATTTATAATCATATAAATATAAACTTTTGAAATAATAATCTGATTCATATTGCATACTAATAAATATATCAGAACAATCCTCAAATCATATGTTTTAAATTACTCCCACCAATCTCAAAACTTTCTGTATACCTTTGTCTCTACCAACTTTTATAACTATAATAAAAAGATGCTATGCACCACTACATCAAACACAATAATAAAATATTTATATTAAGATACACACTTAGATATATCTGTAATTAAACAGAAATACAGATATTCTAAGCAATTAGCAAAGCTGATAATAAAACTGTAAAACTCTTAGAAATCCTATTACTACTCCAATCATACTATTTTTCTGAGTATTGACTTCCCAAATGAATTACTATGCACTTCAAAACTGAATTTTATCTCCCTTATTTAGAACATTCCACCAGTTTACCAGGCCTGTTTTCATCCTTAATAGGTTACAACATGCCAAAAGTTAAAATGTCTTAAATGTTCTAAGATCTTGAAACTGAGCAGTAAACTATTAAGATGTTATAGCCCTAGATATAGCACAGTGAGGTATTTAAACATAAAACAGGTTTCATCCAGATTGTATGTGAAGGATTTTATCACCCTGACTCTTACTTTCTGATGTTAATTTTAAGATCACATCAACATTTCAAGACAAATCATCATCTACTGTATCATGCCTTCACAGCACATAAGTCTTATTCATTGCCATACCCCATTGCATTCATAGATCTTTATGCACTGAAACAGTGTATTATTCCAGTACCTAAAACACTTGCAGCAGGAAAAAATACTATCCTGATTCACACTCATAACACTTTAGTGTACATCTTAATACACAGCATGCATTAAAATGTCATATCTGTAAACCTCTTAGAAATCCTTTAAATGATATGAGAGAAAAGTAAAATGTCATATCTATAGACCTCTTAGAAATCCTTTAAATGATATCATAAAAAAGTAAAATCTAGTTGCTGTACAAAAACTAATTTGCATTTTGCATTTATATAAAAAAAAATGAATGACCATTTAACTGAGTTTTAGCATTAAAAGTGACTGAGCAACAAATGAAAACTTTGTGTTTTTTTAACGTTCAAAACCTATTTGTAGGACTTCATATTGCTTGTTATTTCTTTTGTGCTGCTCGTCTGAACATTTCCAATGGTTCACTTCTTGTTGAAAGAAAGGTCAAACTTCAGGCTACACTTCTTCCTGTCTGAAACTGTACCAAAAGAAAGTCAGAGTGATTGCAACATTAAAAACAAGCTTGAGCTATTACATATTGCATTCTTTCAAGATAAATCATGCTACAAGTGGGAAAAGCTAATGAAAAAAGTTATATTTAAAAATGGCTCACGATCATGCTTGGCAAGTCACAAATTAAATAAAAAAGCTATTAAACCATTTGTAATGTAAACATGCATAGTTTTTGTAAAAATAACTAATTTTACAATTTCCTTCCACATCCTACAAACAGAAGCATCACTAGTCACCCCAACATGAACCCAACAAAAGACACAAAACCTAAATACTTCAAATCTGTTAATTAAAAGATAGCATTGAAGGAACATTTAAATATAGCTAACCAGTAAACTTGTGTGGCTGTCCAAGATATAAACCAAGAAAACCAAAAACAGGATAGCCGTCGAGTAGAATGCAAATACTGGAAATTCTTCAAACTTAAAAACGAAAAGTGACACCGCCAACGTGCATAAACGCTTTTATTCAACAAAATCCACATGCGTTTTTGTCCCTTCATGCAGGACTTCATCAGATAAAATAACACAAAAACTTGTTCATTTTTATATTACCATTGAGACTAATTAACCTATAAAATTCAATTACTTTAATTTGAATGAACCAATCGATTTTTTTCCCTTTCCTCATTAATATTAATTTCATTTATAACAACGTGAATTAATATGTATATTATAGTACTAAACAACTTCCACAATTGATTTTAATGTATAATAGAAATTAATTTATAATAAATAATTGTTGAGAAAGTTATTTAACCAATGCATACTAATACTTAAAAATATGTACGTAAAAAACATGTACGTAAAAAACTCCCTCTAGTGTCCGAAACCTGTAATACCTAAAAGTAATACAAATAAACTTTTCTTTCTTAAATATATGTATTTAAATATATAAATAATAAATATATAAATATATACATATAAATGTGGAAAATATAAATATAGATATAAAAATGTTTAAAAATATTAAAAATTATATATATAAATATTAAATATGTACAATCAATTATATCTCTTCATTAAAAAATACAACCCAGAAAATAGTGTAACTCAAACTTTGTTGGCTTTCAACTTTAAAATAGGCCCAATAGATATATTTTCATTTAATCCAGGCTTCTTACATGCATCAAGATAAACCTGCCACCACAATTCTCTATTTTCTAGTATTTCCTCCCATAAACCTCCCCTAACATCCTGTTTTACCTGTTCTAGTATGAAAAATAAAAATTTTGCTCCTGTGCAACTTTTAAAGTGCCTAAATAGTGCATTTGTTTCCTTACCTTTACCAATGATTTAAAACTGAGAAGATTAAATGTATTAATAAATAAAAGTAAAACAATTATCTACTTATTGTATCTTACCCTTCTATTAAGACTTTTCCCTCTGTGTTAGAAAATAATCACTTAAACAATAAATTATTCCTAGTAATGGGGAAAATAAGTATTTTAATAAAAGAAAAATGCTTTTACCTTATATTTGATGATGAACTTGTAAAGATGTCAAAATTATATACATGAGGGTAAACCATTTAAACAGAATAACCAAATTGACAATACCATTACTTTTCTTATAAATTTTTACTATTTTTATCTTTAGATGTCCAACTATTTCTTGTTGTCTGTCTCTCAACCTAGTAAGAGACTAATCCATATATTCAGTTTTATCTAATAATTTCTTCTTTTGAGAAAAATCCAAGGCATCTTCAAGGGTGTTAAAAGTTTTTTGACCATCAGATAAAAAAATCTTAATTCTGCTGGAAAGATTAGTTGAGATTTAATGTTCAGTTTCTTTAAACCTTTTTTATTGGTGGAATACAGGCTTTCTTTTTGGTCATAACAGAAGTACTATAGTCATTATCAAATCTAACAGTGTTTAATTTTTATTGGAGAATTTGCCCAAGCAGACTTCAGCACCATATCTTTATCTTCGCTGGAGAGGAATTTAACAATAATTGACCTGGAAAGTGGAGGGTTATTTTTCAATGACAAAGTTAAAAGAGACCCTACGAGCTCTCTCAATACCAAAAGAGAGCTTCTAGCAGGTTCAGAGCTTTAGGTAACCAGTTATTCAAGAAATTTATCATATTGTCACCTTCTTCTTCCTCTAGAATTCAGTAATTCCTTATATTATTTCTTCTAGATCTGTTCTCTAGATTTTCTGTTTTCTCCAAAAGCAATGTATTCTGCTTTAAAATTAATTTTGTATGATTTTCATTTTCTGGCATTCTACTATCTAAGTCATTTACTGCTTCATCTATTATTGAGATCTGTGCAGATTGTTGTTTTATAACTTCATTTAACATATCCATTTTTTTTTTGCATTCTTCTTTATATTGTCCATTTTAATTTCATGTTTATCCATTTTAACTGAAAGATCCTAGATACTATTCAAAACAGATTATAACTCCTTTTTCACTGTATTATCTTGAGAATTCATTTTACAGTGGCTCATTTTATCAAAACAATGAATAACATTTCTGATAGGAAAAGGTTAAAGAAAAATCATACAAACTTGATTTTTCTTTCAAAAACTGTTTTAAGTTTGTTTAGAAGACTGAAATTATATTTGTACATAAGTTTTGTTAGGTTTGAATAATAAAATCCTGTCAGAAAGAAAAAAAACTAAAAGGAAGCAGAGCAAAAGCTTTATGCTGCTAGCAGTTCATCATCTTGGCCATGCCCCCCACATTTTGTAGTATTCTGAAAAAAATTATTTAACTAGATCAGTATTTCCATTTTGTTCATGCAAAGAGGATCGTAGCCTAGAGGGTTTTAAGTGTGTGTGTGCGTGTGTGCGTGTGTGTGTGTGTGTGTGTGTGTGTGTGTGTGTGTGTGCGTGCGTGAGTGTGCGTGTGTGTGTGTGTGTGTGTGTGTGTGTGTGTGTGTGTGTTTATATATGTGGGTGTGTACACCTCTAAAAGCAACCACTCTGCTGATCTGTGTCATTGGCAAAAAAGCATACCATCACTATCACTTTACAATTGTGAGTATGTAACTGACGTAAGACAACAATCCTGTGTAATCAGCAAGACAAGAGATATGTGCAATAAGCAGAAGTACAGCAAAGGTTATATTAAATTTCCTGCATCTGGACAGGGACAGACTGCAGTGTAGCATAATATACGTTGGAGAACAAAGTTATTTCTTATGTTTGTTAAACATTATGATACACTCTTCCTCTGGTATGATGTTGCATTTAGTGCCAAAGCTGTACAAACTGAATGCAGATATGATCATCACTTACTGTTTGTAGGGGGGTCGCAGAGTATTTTAGAGTAACAAGATGACCATAGTTTCTTTTACTTTACATTAAAGCATCAGCATTGCACACAGGAAGTGGCTGTATTTGTTGGTCTGGCAGGAGCAGGATGTGTGCAAAAGTAACACTTTATCATCATGTAGTTAAGTCTGCAGCACGTGCTTGTATGTAATGTGTGTATTTGTATCCATCAGGTCAATACCCTCTCTCCAGTCCTTTAAAACCATTCTGAAAGACCTCCTAGACAAACTCTGGCTCTGTTCTTGTTCAATGCCAGGATAAACTATATCCCCAAGTATAAACAAGTACCTATTTTAAACCTTACACCCCCTTACTCTCCCTTCTTCACTCACATTCTTACTTCAGGAATGTAAACACAAAGTAATTTCTGTCCCATGACTGTCTTGCTAAATATTCCATAATCCTGTTTTTCTCTCACTTTATTTTGCAATTCTCGTTTGCATTATTCTAACTTACCTTTAATTTGTCTATAAACTGGCTAAAATTTCTCTAAATATTAAATCATTGGTATACACGTTGTATCTATTCTTAACCAATGTTTTCACATTATGTCTAATTTGATATAATTATTTAAACTTGTAGATGTTTTTGTATTATTTTTAAACATTGTAAAATTATTGTTCTTAAAATTCTTTTGTAATAATTTCGCCCCAGGCCTCCACTGAAAATTTGCACCTACCCTGTCAGAATTTCCTGGTAATCAAATGTCAATAAATAAATTTACGTATTTTGTGGTAGACCTGGCTTGTCAGGGCCAGTGTCAACATCTTTGTGGATGTGGGCAAAAAGTAATATCACTAATATTTATCTGAGGACATACACAGTATTGCCAGGCCCACACACACACACACACACACACACACACACACACACACACAAAACTCTTCTGGGTAGCAGGAAAAAAAATGCAGTTAGCAAGTCATTATCTTTCAAAAATAAGGAAAAAAAAATGAATCACAGAACAGCCAGACTCTCAGAGCTTCTGGGGCCCTAGCATCCTACCAGGATGTATAAGTCGATTTGAATGCAGGCTTAGTAGTGACTACCGCCCAGAACCTTACCTATTCTAAAACAAGCCCTAAACAAAAGAACACTTTAGCAGTGTGGGTGGCTGGAGACAATGTGGTCATTATTCACTTAATCTTCCTGACAAATCTCAGAGGTATGCATAGAAGATCACTATAGCTTGTCTAAGAGGAGTTCACTGTTTAGGAGCAGCAGGTTAGAATACATTACTGAATCGTTCTTTCACATTCCTTACAATAAAACTTCAGGCAAATGTACAGATGGTTATCTTATGGGGGTAGGACTGAGGAAGCATGCTGTTTATGTTTGACAGCAACCACTGAAATGGGACTGTGGCCAGAGGTATACATACAAGGCCACTACCATTTTTGGGGAGGCCGGACATATTCCCAGATATGTCATGTGTATACTTGCAATCATTTGTCTTCTCAGTTTATTGTAACATGCTATTTTGTGAGACTTATTTTTCTTTCAAAGAAGAAATAAGTTAAGACTGAATTTCCTTGTTTTTTGTTCAAGTCATCATTGGATGAAAAGGCTGGAAAATGACTAAAATGTACCTCAGAACATGTATAATTCAATGTTTCTGAAAGCTTCTTGGCCCAAGAACCCTGGCTTAATTTGAATATTTGCAGTGCTTTCTTGACCACTTCAAGTGTGTTGAAACAATCAAAGAAAAAACAAAGAGTCCTGAATTTCTTTCTTTAGCCATGATTGTTGTACAAAATGCATATTAGAACATCTAGAATCCCATAGCTTCTGGGGACTAGTGACCCTCTCCCAGATCTGCAGGTTAATTTACTTATTTTCTTTGGTCTTGGCTATTTATGATGTGTTGTAAGGATGCAGAAAAATTCTAAACAGTAAGATAACATGGAAAGAAAGGTAGATAATAAGTTACCTAGATGCTTTGAAGCCAGGATGGGGGCAACTAAAGGGTGCACCGGAAGATGTGTCATGGGGAGAGCACTGGGGAGTGAGAGGGAGGGGGTTTCATGGACCCGATGCTTAGGGTGCCATTTCACCTAAGGTTGACTGCCCCTGAATGGAATAAGTTATTTGGTTGGGCTGAATGAACTGTGAATTCATTAAGAAGGGAGGAGTTGAGCTGGTATTAGATGAAGCAGGAGCAAGTTACCTACACTGGAGGAAGGAAAAGGCAATGATACTTAAAGGACCCAGATAAGTGTGATAAACCCCTGGGGAAGAGAGAGGGAGGATGCATGGCTTGTTCCTCAGACCACCCATTTGCCTCTCAGACATCCTCTGTTGTAGTCCTTTCAGCCAGCATGAACTGGGGGTCAGCCATATCATTTGACTATTCCAGTGTCTGATATGGGCATGGGAAAACCATCTTCTCTGGTTCTGGGAAACAGTCTGGAAGACTATTCTTAGGGTAGCTAGGACAAGAAGTCATTAGATCGGGCAGACATCCCTCTTTCAAGTTGGTCTTCTGCTGAAACGCATATTAAGAAAAAATGCAAAGTAAAACATTGTTCTTCTGATAAAGGTATTACTGTTAAGAAAGATGAGTTCTTTACCTTACCTTGGCTAGATAGGCATTTCATGTAAGTTATGGCATGCAGAAGCCTTTACAAATGGGTATTCCATGTCAAATTATTCTTGAGGAAGCAGGCTCTGATGATTCTGATACTGACAGATATGGCTTTTTCTGCAGATTCCCATAGCACAACTCTAGGACTGTAAGGAAACTTTTATTGTTATCCTCATGTGGAGGACTTTTCTTTTAATCAGATCACTGCCAGGATGAAGGAGGTATTTTTATGGGAACAAATAGATGTTCCCCCTGAAATGGAGCTATTACAATGGGTTTGTCTCATTCTTCTCTCAGCCCAACTATACTGCCAGCCCTGGAGGATGCATTGAATAATGCCTGCACTAATCTTGATACCAAGCCATCAGTCCCTAGAAAATCAGATAGGCTGTATAAGGTACTTCAGGCTAATAACTGTCACCTTAGGTTAGACCCAGCTGCCATTTCAGTTGTGTCTAATACTGACAACAAACTACTGATTAATGCCAACCTTTCACCTGGTTAAAAGAATGTTATAGGTAAGGGAATATTTCATATTTTGAAACAAATATTCTTCGTTTCAAAAACCTTTTGGTTTTCCCTACATAAAAATGGTTACAGGATACACAGCAAGCTATATACACAACAAATTTTGTATTACAGTTGTAATACCCTTTAGCCCAAATAGTTTGGTTAAAAGACTTAACTGTTACTGAATTGCTATTTATGAGCACAATTTAGCTATTAAGAACAAAGACAAGTTTAATTCTTTGGCTAAACATACAGCAGTATGTCCGCAATTTAAAAAATTTGAATTTTCAGTGTTGGAAAAAGTTCACGAAATAGAGTTTGGTGGGGATGCAAACAATGTTTCAGAATGTAGGGAGACCTTATGACAACTCATTTTAGGTGCAGATAAATCACCAGGGCTCAATGAGTCCATCAATTTGAAATGTTTCTTGTGTAATAGATAGTTTATGGATCACCAGTCCTGGATATAGATTGTTTAATATTAGATATTTTATTATTAGTTTTATTTTCATATTTAATCACATATCAGTTTTATTAGAGTAATGTATTTATTGTTAGTTTCATATAAGGAGGAATTGTTTGGCTTTTGTTCCACCTAGGTTCTCAAACAATATGATGAAAAAGGAAAATTAATTCAAAGAGTTACCAATATGCTCTATGTGCCCAAAACAAATTATATAGGCCTCTCTCTTACACACACACACACACACACACACACACACAAAAAACAAACAAAGAAACAAACAAAAAAAAAAACAAATACCAGTTCTTATCTGACAAAAAAATTCAAAAACAGCTGGAGGTTAACAAAAAAGTCTCCTTTGGCAAAATATTTTTTTCAAACTTCTGAGTATTAAAAGTTTTGCAGAAGGGTTATAAATGGCACTGGATACAGAAACCTCCTTTCAGGGGAATACCTTCCAAACCTCCAAATCAAACAGAATGTTTTCCTCAGGTTCTTCAGTCTTTACACACATAAGGAGTTATAGAAAGAGTGCCTTTACATCAAAGGTGCAAAAGCTTCTATTCCAGAAAGTTTCTGGTACCAAAAGAGGAGGCTTCTTAGAGACCAGTACTAGAGCTGTCATTTCTAAATCTCTATGTGAAAGTTCCAAAGTTCAAAATGTTAACCTTATAGAACTTGTTACCGCTGAAGAATGAGGTGTACAGTGAAGGAAAGAAGAAACATGTTAAAAGTATGCACTGCATTGTATGCCTTCATCTTAAGCTGGATTCCCAAGTATTTTTCAGTCTGCTTCCAATGATTTACTTACTGCCAAATATGAAAAATGCTGTCATGGCAAAGTGTAGAAAGTTGTGTTCTTTGTAGAAAGTTCCTTTATGGAATTTGAAATGCATGGCTAATATGGAAACTCAGAGTTAGGAGATCTTAGCAGAATTAATGCTGTGGTGTTCACTTTTAATTGGTCAGTAGTTGTTCTATGATGGTTACAATAATTTTGCTTTTGATCAGAAAACATATAAAAACTATATGACTGTACTGTTCAAGAAGATGGGATCTTGATTTTCCAGTCTCCCATAAACATGCCTTTCTTTGTAATAAAGGAGATTATTCTTCTCTGATGAACTTAGATGAAAGTTACTTCGTACCTTGATGCCTCTCAATCCTCACATGAATTGCTTGGTAACTCTAGACCTAAAATATGTTTTCTACCATATTCCCATATAGCTATAGTCTTTAGGAAATGTCTAAGATTTTCTGTTTCTGGATCACATTGTCAGTTCTTTGCATTACCCTGTGGTTTGTCTATAGCTCCAAGAGTATTAACAAAATTTCTAGACCCAGTCATAGCTTATTGCAGACTGAATGGCATTCACATCTTTCCTTATTTAGATGACTTGTTTATCTTTACACAGTCTTTATCTAGATGTCTAGAAGCATTAACATGGGTTCTCTCTTTTGACCAGTTCTTGACTTCCAGATAAATATTGCAAAGTCCGCCTTGACTCTGTCTCATATGACTGTTTTCTATGATGCCATATAGAGTCTTCTCTTTGAAAGGCCCTTTTAGCACAAGAAAAAGTGGGTTTTTATTTGGAGAAATTCAGGAAAAATTCCAGTTAGTCTCAGACTTTGGCAAGAGAATTTCTCAGGATCCTTGAGTTCATGGCTTCTATGATTCTCATGATAGCTCTAGTGAGATTACACGAGAAAGATATAATGGTTTGTAAAAAAACACAGATCCAATATTTGGATTCCCTGGAGTATTAAACTCCAGTTTGGGAATTTATTAAATAAAGGAACTACATTGGTTGATGCAACAAATGAATCTGAACCCAGATCTCCCCTTCTCTCCTCAGACCCCATTCCAATCCAGTCTGTCACCATAGGCATGTCAAATTTTGCTTGGGGACTAGATTCTAGGGGGGTAAAAGCGCAAGGTCTTTAGAATCCTTCAGACAAACCAAAGCATATCAGCTTAAAATAGATGTTGGTTGTGAACCATACCATGAAGTCTCTTCATCATCTTTGGTCCCCAGGATCCTTCCAAGTGATTACAGACAATGCCACAGTCATGTGGTATATAAACAAGCAAGGGAGTACAAGGTCATACATCCTATACAAGCTGGCAGTTATAGCTTGGGAGTTAGACGTTTATCATTCCTTAACTCTCCAAGCATCTTACATTTCTGTCAGAGCAAAACATAATGTTAAGTTGTCTATCTCGCCTTCATTCTTGCTGGATGGGTTCAGAGCCAATCCTTGGCTCTGACTCGGCCTACTACTAAAGCTCAAGAGCTATTTACTGGCTCGAGGCCTCCCCATATCCCACAATGCTAGGCATCAGATACCCAGATCTCGTTTGCCGATTCAGCTACGAGGTTGCGATTTTACTGGCTCCAGGTCGTATAAATCTTTTCTTGTATTATTACCTTTATATTTTTAGATAATCCTTCCCTGTTAGTTTAAATAGATTGTGTACCCCTTGTTATCCCACTCAGAAACTCGTTTTTGTTGTTAGAGAGTTTCTCCCCCCCACCACCCTTGTTAGGGTAGTGTTAGGCCCTGTTTAGCCACAATTAGTTAGTTTTGTATATTTTTATTCATAGTAAGGCAGTTGTGTGGTTATAGTTCTATAGTTATTATTAGTGTTAGTTTTATCTAGTGTGTGTGTGTGCCTTGATTAAGCACTAGTTATTTTTTTCCCTTTGGTATCCCGTTACCAATATGTCTAAAGATACCAAAGTTTCAGGTTTCAAGAAGTGTGACTCGTGCTGTCAGAAGATGTCTCTGACAGACGGTCACACTTCTTGTGTTTATTGCTTGGGTCCCCTACACCTGCAGGACTCCTGCTCGGTCTGCCACACCTTCAGCCCAAGAGTCCTGCAGGAGCGTAGGAACAAGCTCATTTTGAGAGGTTTACTTAAGCCAGAAGGATCCCAGGTTAAGCCTCCGTCGGGAAAATCCTTAAAGCCCGCCAAACCATCAGCTCCCTGTTCGGAGCCATCACCAAGCAGAGCTCCTGCCTCCTCGTCAATTCCGGCTGGAACCGACATCTCGAGACCTCAATCAGCTCCGTCCTTAGTGTCAGAACTTTCTCTGAGCCGAAAACGTTCAAGGCCCCCCTCTATAGAATCTGTTCGTTTGGCACCGAGGTCTCCATTGCTTCAATCGAAGCAAAGCCATAGGTCCCACTCCTCTTGGTCCTCCAGGCTATCCGATCATGACTTGGAGAGGGTGGTCAGTAGGCTCCTAAAATCACAGGCCCTGGCCAAAATGTTGACCAGCCCTTCTCAACAGACTGTGGCTATCCCTGTGTCTTCAGCAGTTCCTCCTCCGACTCTACCACTGTGTTCGGAGCCGGAGCTCGTTGGGGCTGGAATCGTAGGAACATCGGAGCCGATACCACACCTTTCGGCTCCCTCATCAGCTCCAATCTCTTCACTGGTTACGTCCTTGGAGGGATCCGGGCGCCGAGACTCCCTCGTTGGCTCCAAGGGGGCGAGTGGCATCAGATCCTTGTCCGACCCCGTTCTCCCTCTCAGGGCCTCGGTGCAGGTGAGTTCGGCCCTGACATCAGCCTCGGAGCCGTCCCTCTCGGTGCCAGGAGGGGTTCACGTCTCTTCGGAGCGGGGACCCTCTTCTTTGCCTGATAGGGTTGCCTTCAAGGTCATGAGGAGTGTGCTGACTCCTGTGTCGGCTTCACGATTGGTCCCTTCGGCTCCTCCCCCCATGTTGCTTGCATCGGTCTCTGTCTACCCTCCTGACCCCAAGCGTGAAGAACAGACACTCCAGGTCGCCCCATTGGGTGTATCTTCCTCTTCCGAGGCCTCCCCTGATCATTCAGAGGAGCCCCCTCGGAAGAGAAAATGTAAGAGGAAACATGTTGACTCCCCCAAGTCAGTCACGTCTGATACCGACTTGGAGGATTCAGAGGGGTCCCCAAGGTCCCCCTCTGAGGATGTCTCCTTTTCAGACATCCTAGAGATCCTTAGGCAGATGGGAAACTAGACTGCCCTTAACCCTTCCGAGGACGAGTCGGTGTACCTGGACGCATTTGGTTCTCACCCTTCCATCTCCTGGGTGTCTCCACCTTTCGACCTGCTCATGGAAGTGGTGGCTCGAAAGGCGTGGACAGCCCCGGACACAGTGGAACCAACTCCCCGCAGGCCCACTAAGCTTATTACAGCCCCATCCGACAAACAATTTCTGACAAAAGGTGTCCCTGTTGATGCCATGGTGGTAGCAGAAGCCACTATGAAGGAGTTGGCTGACCCTTTGATGCCTGTCCATCCACCTAATAAAGAATCTAGGACAATGGACAGGTACGGGAAGCGGATGTTTTCTTCAGCGACTTTTTCCATGCGGTCACTGAATTATCTGTGCCATTTCACCTGCCTTCAAAGGGATCTTCTCAAGGAACTGGGTGATACCCTTCAGGATCTATCAGCTGCGGGGTCTCAGGATAAGATTAACTCCCAGCTGGCGACCCTTAACTCTATAGTCAACTCTTCCATGCGGCTCATTTCTTATGCAGCCAATGGGGTGAGTAGGGCCGCAGGTACAGGCGTGACTTTGAGAAGACATGCCTGGATGCGGTTATGTAACTTTGCTGACCCCTTTAAGGCATCCTTCACCAATACCCCCTTCGATGGTTCGGCTCTGTTTGGACCACAGGTGAAGGATACCCTTACCAGGTGTGAGCAGGAAGGCAAGACTCTCTCTGCCGTGGGAGTCTGTTTTTCTACTCCCTCTAGACCATACCCTAAAGGTCAGAAGAGTGGAAAAATGTGGTTTCGGAAACCCCAGGGAGTCATGCCTGACACCCTTGGTGAGTTCCCCTTCAGGGGCAGAGGAGGGAACAATAATAGACGCCGCCCGAGGGGCAGAGGGTATCCGCAAAATCAGGGTAGCAGAGAATCTTTCTCTGACAAACCCTTTCAGCACCCCTGAGAGGCTGCCCGACTGTCCACCTTCGGAGGCAGTCGGGGGAAGATTGTCACTGTACCCAGAAGCCTGGCAACTCCTCACACAAGGCAAATGGGTACAATCTATCATATCCGAGGGTTACAAAATCCCCTTTGTCCACACCCCTGTACAAGCAAACAGGTCCCTTCCAGATGTTCCACCCGGTCTAAGGGAACAAGCAGTACTAGAAATTTCAAAACTGCTAGGAAAAAGGGCCATCCAGCCAGTCCCAGCAGACCAGCAAGGATCCGGGATTTACTCCAAGTTCTTTTTGGTACCAAAGAAGACAGGGGACTGGAGACCCATTTTGGATCTCAGCAGGTTAAACAAATCTGTTCAAAGAACGAAGTTTCGGATGGTCATGCTTCAGTCCATTCTACCCTTTTTGGGTCAGGACAATTGGATGTGCTCCATAGACCTTCAGGATGCGTACTACCATATCAAAATGGACAGATACTCCAGAAGGTTTCCCCACTTCCGGCTGGGAGCTAATCACTATCAATTCAGAGCCCTGCCCTTTGGTCTCACCACAGCCCCCAGGGTGTTCACCAAATGCATAGCAGTGGTTATGACTCACCTGAGACGGCGAGGATTCCAGGTGTTTCCATATCTAGACGACTGGCTCCTGACTGCTTCCACCAGGCATCAGCTACTACGAGCCAGGGATTATACCATCCAAACTTGCTCCGAGCTAGGTATCTCTATAAACTTTGAAAAGTCTGCATTGTCGCCTTGTCAATCTATAACCTTTATAGGTGCAAGATTAAATACAAAAGAGCTGTCGGCAAAACTTCCCTTAGAAAGAGTATCAGACATTCACCGACATGTCCAGACCTTACTACAGTGCAAAAGAATTCTGGCCAGATTTGTACTGAAAACTTTGGGTCTCATGGTAGCAGCAATCACATTACTTCCCCAGCTTGTTTTCACATGCGGATTCTTCAATGGATGCTCCTTACCCAATGGTCGTTTCAACAGCTTCCAATGTCTCACAACATAATTGACCAAGGTAGAAACAGCAACAAGACTTCAAAAAAATAGCGTATTCCAATTTATTATCCGCTTTCGTCAAAAGACTTCATCAGAATGATAAAAAAGCACAAGCCACAAGTTTAAATACATAAAAAAACAGTCACATGTTCAATTAATTAATTAAAAAGCATTAATGACATCAACGTTTAAAAAAGCCTTAACAGAATTCAAACAATGTGAAGAGAAACCATATTACTGTCCTTGTTCACTTTGAGTTTATGGTACTTCAAAAAACATTTAACATTAATAGCTTCATTAAGACCGGGGGGGGGGGGGCAATCAGAATTCAATTTAATTTGCCAAAAAGTCTCCCTTTGTAATAAATAGTTCTTGAAATCACCATCCCTCATGTCTTTTTTACAAACTTCAAGGACAGAAAACAAAAACTTTTTGAAAAACGAACAGGTTGTAGAATGTTTAAACAGAGCGTTAGTTTCATCTCTAGTTTTTATGCTGTACAAATGTTCCCTAATACGTGTTTTTAACTGTCTAGTAGTCATTCCTACATAAAATGCCATACATGAAGAACATAAGGCAATGTAAATGACACCTTGGGTGCAACAGTTGACAAAACCAGGAACAGTAAAAGTCCTGTCTTCTGAATTAGCTGAAATGTAAGGTCCCACTGAAATAAATCTGCACATGTTGCATTGATTGCAACAGTGCATGCCCTTCTTATCAGTTAGATTACTACTAACGCTACTATTGTAGTTTTCCAAAATCTTTTTTAAATTAAAATTGTTCCTTTGAACAAATAAAGGCTTGTCCCCAAGAGCATCATAAATATCCGAATTCCCTTTAATGACTCTCCAGTTCTTTGCCATAATTTGCTGAATACGTTGGCAATCTGAATTCATTTCAAGGGAACAAATCAAATTGGCATTGGGTTGGGTGCTATTAGTCTTATTAAGATAATGAATGGTAGTGTTGGGAATCATATTTAGTAAAGGTGGATAATAGACTTCACGTTTGCTGTAAATATCAGCTACTGTTTGCGTTAATAAAGATTTTGCATAACCTCTGTCCAAAAATAAAGAGGTAATGAACTCAAACTCGTGGAGTAAATCAACTTCCTTAGAAGTCATACGACAAGCCCTGATGAATTGCCCCCTGGGAATGTTGGCAACTACATGCTTGGGATGTCCACTCCTATAATGTAAATACCCGTTATTAAACGTCTTTTTTTGGTGAATACGGCTGTGAAATCTCCCATAATTGAAATCCCACCTTAGAGAAACATCCAAAAAATTAACATTTAACCCACAGCAACCAATCACAAATTTCAAATAATTGGAAAAAGAATTGATTTCTGAAATAAAAGTATCAACTTTCAACATGTCACCTTCAATGATGAAAAATAAATCGTCTACAAAACGAGCGTAAAAAGAAATATTATATTTGTTGGTCAAAAAAGGAATGAATTGATGCTCCCACCATGCGGTGGATAATAAATTGGAATACGCTATTTTTTTGAAGTCTTGTTGCTGTTTCTACCTTGGTCAATTGGATTTTCTTTGTTCTTTCTTTGTTTTTGGGCACTTTTTTGTTCTCACAACATAATAATCACCCAATCATGCAAAGACCACCTTTCTTGGTGGATGGTCTCCTCCCAAGTACTTCAGGGCAGACCGTTTGTTCTTCCTCCTCCTGTTGCCATGGTGACAACGGATGCCTCCCTGATCGGGTGGGGGGGGGCATTTTCAGGGCAGGACTGTCCAGGGCACTTGGCAACCTCTAGAGTACCACCTGCACATAAACGTCTTGGAGATGAGAGCGGTACTTTTAGTGTTGCAAGCTCTTCAGGACTCTCTACCCACCGGGACTATTGCATTTCACACAGACAATATGTCTGTAGTGTGGTACAGCAACAAGCAGGGCAGAACCAGGTCCTATCCCTTATGTCGAGAAGCACTCAGACTCTGGCAGTGGGCGATCTCCTCTCAACGGTTTCTGATAGCAACGCACATCCCCGGGAAGTCCAACGTCATAGCGGACAGGCTAAGCAGAGCTATTCTCATGCCTCATGAGTAGTCTCTCAATCAGTTAGTAGCGGACAAAATTTTCCGCAGATGGGGTCAACCTTGCTGCAACCTTTTAGCAACCCCTCTCAACAGCAAGTGCAACGATTTCTTTATTCTCTTCCCCCTCCCCGGCCACTCCCCCAGAGATGGTCTAGTTCACGATTGGCCCCGGGGTCTTCTGTATGCATTCCCACCCTTTCCCTTAATTCCCAAACTAATTCAGAAAGCAATCGCATTGGGATCCAGGATGATCCTCATTGCCCCTTACTGGCCTGGACAAATTTGGTTCCCATTCCTGCATCGTCACCTGCTAGAGCAGCCTTAGAATCTTGGTCCATCAGTCGGGCGGGCTGCACCAATCCCTTCAGTCTCTCAACCTCACAGCTTGGTTGCTCCACTTCCAACCTTAGCCAGGCTTCCACATATTTCTCAGCCAATGCGTGAAATCATCCTTTGTACAAATCTGCTACCAGAAAGACTTATGCTAGTAAGTGGAAACATTTCTCTTTCTGGGCGGAGGCTAGAAATATAGACCCCTTTACAGCCCCAGTCCATCACGTTCTAGATTTTTTAGCAGAACTTTTTCAAGCAGGATCCTTGTCTGCCACCATTAGGGTCCAACTGGCTGCTATCGTTAATTTCCATGCTGGCCTGTCAGAAACCAGCATCATGTCCCACAAACTTTGTAAGGCCTTTCTTAAAGGGACTATTTTACTTAGGCCCCCGGTTAGAGATCCCCTGCCTCCGTGGGATATAAACCTGATATTAACTTCCTTAACTCTCCCTTTCTTTGAACCTGCAGCCTCCTGTTCCTTAAAATTACTCTCCTGGAAGACTGTCTTCTTAGTAGCCATCACCTCAGCTAGGAGAGTGTCGGAACTTCAAGCCCTCTGTATTCGTCCTTCTTATCTTGTGTTTCACAAGGATAGAGTTTCACTCAGGACTAATCCCTCTTTTCTGCCCAAAATTCCTTCTGAGACAAACCTGAATCAGGCTATTGATCTACCTTTCTTTTTTCCTAACTATTCGAACAGAGCTGAACAAAAGTTACACCAATTGGACGTTCACAGGCAATTACGTTTTTATTTGGATAGGACTAAACAAACAAGAAAATTGGACCAACTCTTCCTATCCTATGCTGAGGGCAAGCAGGGCCTGCCAGTTTCTAAAGTAACCATATCCAGGTGGTTGGCCTCTATTATCACTTTGATTTATCAATTGAGACATAAAGAACTCCCTACAAAACCAAAAGCTCATTCCACCAGAGCGTTAGCTACGTCAGTAGCTTTTCAAGCAAGACTACCAGTGGAATCCATTTGTGCTGCAGCCACATGGGCTCTCCTCATACTTTCATTTCACATTATAAGTTGGATATGGCCTCCAGGAGTCGAGCTGATTTTGGTTCTACTGTGCTCAAGAGTCTGTTCCGATGAGCCACCCAGGGCTAAGGTACTAAGGACGCTGTCCCATCCAGCAAGAATGAAGGCGAGATAGACAACTTAGCATTAAGACGTTATGTACCTACCATAATGTTCCATGTTAGTTGTCTTCTTCTCGCCTTCTTTCTTGCGTCCCACCCTCCATCCCCCTAGCCTGGACAGACCGAGAAGAATCCCTTTTGAGGCCTTCTTCCTCTGGCTGAGTTTTATCTAGGTTACGTCCTCCTCTGTTTTTAGTACTGTAGGTAAACCTTGTAGTTTGGACAGGTGTCCTTAAAAAGTTTTTTCCATGGTGTTAGCTCTGCCAAACGAGATCTGGGTATCTGACGCCTGGCATTGTGGGATATGGGGAGGCCTAGAGCCAGTAAATAGCTCTCGAGCTTTAGTAGTAGGCCGAGTCGGAGCCGAGGATCGGCTCCGAACCCATCCAGCAAGAAAGAAGGCGAGAAGAAGACAACTAACATGGAACGTTATGGTAGGTACATAACTTCTTATTAGAAGACAAGCTGAATAGGACTAGGGCAGACCCTTATGAATGGAAACTGAATGAGAGGCATCTTCCAGAAATTCATCCAGTCATGGGGAACACCTCAAATAGATATTTACCTTCTTTCAAAACAGACAACTAAAGTTTTGTTCCAGGGTTTCTTGCAAGTAAGCCTGGAAAACAGATGTATTTTCATTCCACTGGAAGGGAATGTTCCTTTATGTGTTTTCACCCTTTCCACTGATAACCAGGGTAATTCTGGAGATTCAAAAGGATACCCTCAAATAATTGTTATGATCCCCTTTTGGCCCAGGCAACACTGGTTCTCCATTCTTATGGAATTTGCAAAGAGCAATTTCCACAAGCATCCTCACAGGCTGGATTGAGTCACACAAGATAAGGGGAGTTTTGGCACAACCCAGTATCAATGAACTTCAACTGACTGCCTGGATGATTTAATTTTAATACCTTTTGGGCACTTATTTCATGAAGACATGCAGCAGGTACAAAAGAGGTAAGGAAGCCTGCTACTAGAAAATTCTATGTTGGTAAGTGGAAGCAATTTCCTAGTTGGTGCCTAGCCAATAACCCCGGGCCCATCAAGGATTTTTGAGCCACTTTTGCTGCTCAAATATTTTGTGAGAGTTATTTTCCCCTGGCCTCACTTATTTCTCTATAAAGATTCATCTTGTGGACATTTCAGTATGTCTGACCATGGATCCTCCTCTTTCTTCTATTTTGTCAAGCAGTTTCTGAAACCAGCTTTGTACCTGATACCTCTTCATAAGCAGGTTGCTCCTCATTGGACTGTCAACTATCTGCTAAAGAAATTGATACCACCTTTTGAACGTGCTCATCAAGGTGATTTAGGGTTCTTTACTTGCAAAACTGTACTCATCACTGCCCTGACATCTGAAATAAGAGTACGAGTTGCAAGCTCTCATGATTTTCTATAGGGATAAGGTATCTAAGGACAAACCTCCTTGTTCTTACCCAAAGTACTTTCACAGTTTACTATGAATCAAGTTTTTACTTTCTATCCAGTACAAAAAAAAAAAAAAAAGAACAGATTGTACATGCTCTGGGCCTGCATAGGCAGCTTAGATGCTATCTTGAGAGAACAAAATCCTTTAGAAAAGCCAATCAGCTATTTCTATTCAATCAAGGGGTACCCTGTGTATAAGCAGAAAATGCCCAGGTGAGTCTCCTAAGCTGTTGTTTTTTGTTATTCCCACCTTGGCAAACCGTTACAGGCAGTATCAGGGCACATTCCACTACAGCCTTGTCTTTTTTGATGTCATACCGGAAAGGGGTGGACTCTAGAAGCATACTATGCATGGATCTTTGTGAATACTTTACAAAGCATTACAAACTGGATTCCTTTTCTGGGCACAGGTCTAACTTTGATAGGACCATTGTCCAGGGGCTCCTGGATGTATTTCCTCCTCCTAAGATAGATAAGTCCCTTCAGTGGTCTACATTCCTGACTGTGCCCCCCCCCCCTCCTTTTCTGGAAATTCCTAGATCCACCACTGCATTATCACTCTTCCCAGAATTCCTAATAAGCGCAGTGAACAGTGAGACAGGAAAACATGCAGTTGGATATACATAAGTAGCCATTAGTGCTCCTGTACTGCATTACTAGTGTTTACATACAGAATTATGCATGCTCACTATAACAGTTGTAGCAGCTGGTATTCCGAAGTACATAAACTGTTAATAGGTAAAATGCATTAAGCATCAAGGTAAAACTGAAGATTAGTTTTTGCTCATGTTTTTTTCCATGTGTATTTTTCTACTCCTTAAAAGGAACCTACATATTATCAGTGTCACATGGCTCATACTGTTGTTTTCTTATGAACCTTATATGCGTTTATGTAATGAAAAAATGAATTACAATTAGTTTTTATTCAGTGCTACTTCACTAATGCACAGAACTTGAGGAAAATGTCTTCTTAACAGTTGCATTGTTTCCAACATTTGAACACAAAAACAAGCTGCAGCTGAAGATAAAGCATGTTGAATATGGTTGCCTATTTCATTCATTGTATGGATATATGCATCATAAAAGCAGAATAGAATGTCTTTAATACACATAAGACAAAATAATAATGAAACAGTTGTCACTTTTATTTAAACAGCTTTAGAATCTTTTCGGGTGTGATTATCCCATTCATAAATAGTTATAGTAGCATGTCAAAATTTAAGCAAAGGTACTGCAAATGATTTCTATTTTAGGAATTCATTGTTTGCATCACTTTGGAAAGATTTAGCTTAATTTCAGACTACATAATACTATTCTAGAGAGCTAATGTTAGGATAAAGACGAGGGAGCAGAAAAGACTCCGTTTTCAACATGTATTCTTTGTTCTTTCAAAAATGTGCTACTATAGCTCATACAGAACTACTGAACTAATCTAAGAAATGCCATTTACTGTCTTTTCTGCTTTGTCTTTCACAGCCTGCCAACCAGGGACATCACTACCAAAAGGAAATGGCGCCTCTCTTGCATTCCAACCCACGGTAAAGTACAGATCACAAAAAATAAACCTGTTTGATTGTTTCACAACATGTGGAATCATAAGGCTGGTGTGTCTCCAGCTTTTGGTTACAGCTCACATCTTGCCAAGTATGACAGCATGTTTGCACATAATTTCAATAGTTTTGCCACATTTAAATAAGTTCCACACATTTGTAAAATAACTGTGATGCTGTCATTAAATCTGATACTAGTGGCTGATGCACATTATGCAGTATTTCTCATAGGATATTACAACTACCACAAGCTTATAATGTAAGCAAAAACATTACATTATTATATTAATTTCTCATTACATAGCTGCTTATTAAACATCGTCCAGATGAAAGTACATTTGTAAAACTAAAAATCATAATGCTGGAACAGTGATGTGCTTCAGAAATAATCTGATTTATAACCATGCAATTTTACTGAAAGGAGATAAGCTGATGTACCTGGTGTTGTGAGTTGCATTCTTTTTTTGGGGAGGAGCACTGGTGTTACCTCCTCAAAATCACACTTTACTATTATCCTCTTTGATATCATTTGCATTTAACCACCACATTTGTCTTTTTAAACGTACCTCCTAAACTCCTTCTTGCTGACATCTGTCCTGCAGTTTCAGTACATGACTTCCCAGCGTCACGCTTCTTTCTTTTAAGCAAAATCTCTGCCCACAAAAGCATGATATATTGTGTTAAAAAGAAGTTATGTACTCACCATAACGTTCCATCTGAGTAGTTATACTTAATTTTTCTGCAACCTGTGGGTATACGGATCCGTATCAGATCCGAGCCGGCAACTTTTTTTCTAGCATCTGCTCCAAGCTCCAAGCTCCTCCCCTTACCCATAATGCCCTACAATCTCCTATCTTCCCTCAGATCAAGTTTGCTGCAACCAAAAACATAAGCAACTCAGCCCAATGAACCAAACCTGAAAAGACAGGACAAGGTCCGGGGGGGCGGAGGGAGGGAATGTTTCAGAAAAATGAAGTATAACTACTCAGATGGAACGTTATGGTGAGTACATAACTTCTTTATTTGAAGTAGTTAACTTCATTTTATCTGCAACCTGTGGGACAGAGTCCCCAGCTACACCAATCCTGGGAGGCCCTTATGGAAGGATATTCCTGAGCACCGCAGAGCCAAAGAATGCTCTACCCCTAGAAATCAGATCTAATTTGTAATGGGAGATGAAGGTATGTGAATTGGCCCAGGTCGCTGCTGCACAAATCTCGTCCAAAGGCACCCTAGACCAAAAGGCAGCAGAAGTCGCCATGGACCTGGTAGAGTGAGCCTTAACAATACCAGGAGGAGATAAACCTTTTGCTTTGTAGGCATGTGAAATGCAAAGAGTGATCCATCTGGCCAAAGAAACTTTAGAAATAGTTTTTCCCAGAAATGCTTTGAAAAAGGAAACAAACAATTGGTCAGTCTTGCAGAAAGACTTCTTTCTTTTTGTTGTTGTTGTTGTGTCTTTCGGCTTTTCTCGGTTAGGGGTCGCCACAGCGGAACTCCGGTCCGCTAATGATTGGCAGTAGATTTTTACGTGTCGAGTTGCTGGCCCTGACGCACAACCTTCAACGAAGGTACGCCCATTCACGCATGTCTCCACACAGAATCGAACAGGACAATGTCTTACTGTGAGGCAACAATGAAGATAAAAACGAAGCTGTCTATGAACATCTAACAAATGAAGTTTGTATTCACCTTTATTTTGGAAGTTAGGAAAGAAAACGGGCAGATTAATGGACTGGTTTATGTTTGCTTCAGATGCCACTTTGGGTAAGAAGGAAGGATTAGTACGGAGAGAGACACTATCCTTGTGGAAGACCAAATACGGAGGCATGGAAGACAGAGCTTGAAGCTCAGAAACCCTCCTAGCAGATGTAATGGCGACTAGGAAAGCGGTCTCCCAGGACAAAAATTTCAAATCCACCGAAGCTGCAGGTTCGAAAGGAGGAGCCACCAATGCCTGTAAAACAAAAGTATGGTCCCAAGGAGGCACTGAATCCTTGGCAGGTGGACGTAACAGAAAAGTACCTTTAAGAAAAGCCTTACACAGCCTAGAGGAGGCTAAGGCAATGTTGTCTTCACCAACGTGAAAATTGGAAATGGCTGCCAATTGTACTTTCACTGTGGAGGAACTAGCTCCTTGCTGAAAAATGCCAGACAGGAAATCCAACATCGCTGGAACAGGGGCTGTAAAGGGATCTAGTTTTCTCTCTGAGGCCCAAATGGAAAAGCGCTTCCATTTACTGTGATAAAGTTTCCTAGTGGAATCTTTAAGAGAAGCCATCAGAATGGATTTTACTGGGGATGAAAGGCCGGGAGTCCTGGCAATCAACAGAACTGAAGCAACCAGGCTGTCAGCTTGAGGCTGCCCAGATCGGGTGGACAGGCCCCCAATGGATGGGAGATTAGATCCGGGCAGGGATCCAGAACCCATGGGGGAGCTAAGAGATGAGACCAAAGGAATGGGAACCAAACCTGATGAGGCCAGAATGGGACAATGAGGATAACTTTGCACTGCAGTCGGCAAGCTTTCTGAAGAAACTTCAGAATAAGTGGCAATGGTGGATAAGCATACAGAAGCCCGGGGGGCCAAGCATGGACTAGAGCGTCCCTGGGGATTTCCCCTGGTGAGGGAATCAGAGCGAAGAACTCGTTGCACTTCGCGTTGGAAGGAGATGCAAAGAGATCCCAGCAAGGCTGACCCCATGCAAGAAAGATCTTCTCTGCTACTGACTGTTTCAGAGACCACTCGTATGGCATCAGAATAGCCTGACTCAATCTGTCCGCTAAAACGTTGGAGCACCCCGGGATGTGCGTTGCTATCAGAAACCGACTGGTGGAGATCGCCCATTTCCACACTCTCATGTCCTCGTGACATAGGGGGTAGGATCTGGTTCCCCCCTGCTTGTTGATATACCAGACAACCGACATTTTGTCTAACTGAATTGCAATCAATCCGAGAGGAAGGACAGTGTGAAAGGCTTCCAACGCTAAAAGCACTGCCCTCATCTCTAGAATATTTATGTGCAACTTGGTCTCTGACTGGGACCATGTGCCTTGGACTGTCCTTCCCAAACAGTTGTCCCCCCCACCCGAGTTGGGAGGCGTCCGTGGTCACTGTGGCTTGGATTGGAGATGACGCAAAGGGGGGGTCCTTCTGATATCTCTGATTAACTTAACCACCAAAGAAGAGATGTCCTGCAGGCGTGACTGATCTTGATTGGAAATTCCATGGGCAGGTCTAGGCAAGACCATTGAACAGCCAAGAGTCCATTGAAGAATCCGCATATGAAGGCGTGCACAAGGGAGAATCGATATGGTGGCAGCCATGGAGCCCAGAGCCCGGAGAACCTCGCTCGCCTTTGGAGACTTGGAGTTTGCTATCTGAGCTGTATGGCACCTGAGGTGTGAGAACCTGTCTGGAGTTAAGAATACCTTCATCTGCAAAGTCTCTAGCCGCGCTCCAGTGAATTCTAGAACTTGTACTGGTTGCAAATGGGATTTCTGAACATTGACTGTAATTCCCAGTAGATCTGCCAACCGAATGAAGTAATTTCAGGCAGACACAGGTGATACTTGTTGGGCACAGCGAAGAGCCAGTCGTCCAGGTATGGAAACACCTGAATACCCTGAAGCCTCAGGTGAGCCACTACAACTGCCATTACCTTGGTGAACATGCTGGGGGCTGTGGTGAGACCAAATGGTAGGGCTCTAAACTGAAAATGACTGGCTCCCAGCCAGAAGCGCAGAAACTTCCTGGAGCTTCTGTGTATTTTGACATGGTAGTAAGCATCCTGGAGGTCTAACGAGCACATCCAGTTGCACTCTCAGAGATAAGGTAGAATGGACTGTAGGGTGACCCTCCGGAATTTCTGTTTGGCTACAGACAGGTTTAATGTTGACAGGTCGAGAATGGGCCTGAGGTCCCCAGTCTTTTTTGGCACCAGAAATAACCTTGAGTAGATGCCTGATCCAGACTGATCGGGAGTGACCTGTTCGATGGCTCATTTGAGAAACAGCTTTGAAACCTCTAGAGCTGCGGCCTCCTGTGAGTGGGTGGAATATCCAGGAGGTGTTTTGGAATACTTGGAGGGGCAACAAATGGGATAGTGTAACTTCTGGATATTATCTGTAACACCTAGTGATCTGTCGTAATGGACTTCCATGCCACTGGGTGTAAGGACAGTCTTCCCCTGACTGCCTCCAGATTTGGACAGTTGGGCAACCTCTCAGGGCTGCTGACGAGGTCTATCAGAAAAAGGTTTCCTAGACCCAAAATTCCTGGGACCCCCTCTACCTCTGGGTCGGCATTGATCCTGTCCCCCTCTGCCTCTGGGGGAATAGTTGTCCTGAGAATCCCGGGAAAACTGAGATTTTTTAACCACATCTTCTTCTGCCCTCTTTGATTCCTAGAGAAGGACCGCTGAGGGTTAGAGAAGTGGATCCCTACGGCAGACAAAGTCTTCCCGTCCTTTTCGCTCTGGACAAGTGTGTCAAGTACTGTCTTCCCAAAAAGGGAAGAACCGTCATAGGGAGTGTTGATAAACGATGCCTTGAAAGGGTCTGCAAACTGACACAACTTGAGCCAGGCATGGCGCCCCATGGCTATGCCTGTCCCAGCTGCCCTGGCTGCTCCTTCCATGGCATGGGAGAGGAGCCACATTGACGTGTTTGAGACTGACTTCAGAGTAGACATTTTTGCAGAGAACATCTGTCTGTCCTGCGGTGATAAAGACACTGGGGCCGACTCAGCGAATTCCAAAGCGAGGTCTTGCTGAAGCCAGATCACATGTGCCAAATAATTCAGCACATGGATTGAAAAGGTCGCTGAGGAATAGATGCGCTTCCCACACCTATCCACCAACCTGGACTCCTTGTCTGGAGGGTGGACTGAGGAACTCTCCTGTGCTAGTTCCTTCTTTGTGGCCGCTGTAACCAACATAGTGTCAACTGGGGCTCCTTTTGACCAAGGTTGTCTGTCGGAAGGGGGAGATAAAATTTTTTCAGGGCATTTGGGGATGGGCTCTACAGTGTCAGGATCCTTCCATGTCCACGTGGTGATAAGGTCCACCAAGGGGTCCATTGGCGGGGACACAGAGGAAGTAGATGGGCCCATGCCAAAGGCCTCCAGGAACACTGACTCATCCCCAGAAGGTTTTGGGGCTGACCAACTTCCCCTCTGGTGGAGGATCTCCATGATTTCTCTGAAGGAGACATCTTTGGGAGGTGACCTGGGGGAACCTTCTCCTTCATCTAAGTTAGTGTCCATAGTGAGGGACTAGGGGGGAGTCCAAGTGCCTCCTTTTGTACTTGCACTTATGGTGACCCTCTTCAGTGGGACTCTCAGAAGGGGATTCATGAGCCGCAAGGGTTTCCTCAGGGAAATTAACCCAGGGATCCTCTGGCACGTGCTGTCCCTGAGATAGGATGAAGGGAGTCGTCACCAAATCCAGGGCGGCATGGGTGGAATCCGAGGGGATGGGCTGGGGTCCCAATCCCTGGGTGAAAACCCTCTCCACCACTTCAAAGGCCAAGGGAGAGTGGACCTCCTTAGCACCCAGCAAGGAAGATGCCCTCCCCGGATCCGAAGCAGGGACCGGAGCAGAAGCAAGGGTAGCCTGAGGTCCATGGGAACAGGTCGGATCCAAAAAGGTCGGAGCCAAAGAATCCATTCCCTCGGGTCCGACTCCCTGTCCGCGGCTCTGAGAGTCACTCAGATCCGAACAAATCGGATCTGAGGAACTCAAGGTAACAGCCGGAGTCGAGGTTGGAGAAACCATCTGTGCCGAGCTACCAGCTCTGAAAATCCTCGGATCCAAGAGCCCCGAAGCCGAAGCATGGATCGGGGAAGGAGAGATGGGGCAGAAAAAAAGGCATGGAGGTATTTGGGTCTGAATGAATCTCCACATCATCCTGTCCATATTGCTTTAAAGCTTTTAATGAGTGGATAATTAATTATTTGTGATTGGTTATATTCTATTATTTAAACATGTTGCTATACTGCATTTTTTATAGTCTGAAGAAGTGGTCAGGTGAACCGCAAAAGTGCTTACTATTAAACTTTTGACATAACTGCGCCATTTGGATTCCTTTATTGGGTATACATTGGAGTTTCATATTTATTGCCTGCAGCCTTGAGTGCCTGGGATTTTTCTTGTTTGTGGAGAATGACTACCCATTGTGAGAGTAAATTTATTCCATTATTCAGGGAATGTAACGAAGCAGGTATGAGATTCAAACTGCAGTACCCAACTATCTTCAAAATATTTTTCCCTGGATGGACAAATCATTTTTTGATGAAGTACATAAGGAAGAAATACAAAAGTTTGTCCAGCAAAGGGTGAGCTGTGAGACGGCGAAAGATTCTGCTACTTGTTCTTCTGTAGTGGGGACCATAGAGAGACTGTGCCAGTGAAATCTTTTCAGTATTTCAACAGAAAATGCTTCAGAGAAGGGCAAATCACAAGAGTCAACTAGAAGAATTGAGAGTATGTTGGAAATTAAGTAAAGACAAGATTTCCGAGATGAAGATGAACAAGAATAAAACCAGTAACTTGGAAATTGACAAATGTGGGATTACAAGGCAATAGTTATATTTGTAAAACATGACAAAACCAAAAAAAATTGCAAAATATTGGACCTCCTTGGACTTAGTTAAACTTCTAGTTTACTGTTAACCATGTGCCATACTTAAAGTCATTAATGTTTGGAAAAATACTCAGGAAATGGGGAGGAGAGGGAGAAAGTTAACTATATATAAAACAATTTTTTTTCTTAATGGTACTATTTTAATAGTGTATGATTTTCTTTGCATGCTATAAAGTAAAGTTTTCTTAGTTATTTTTAAATGTGATGGGGATATTAATGTAAATATGTACTCCTGTTTTTTTTTTTTCTCAGTTTTAAGAAATTTAGGCAATGCAATGTAAAAAAAGAAAGAAAGAAAGGAAGAAAAAGCTGGTTAAAAGGTCATAACAAAAGAAAAATCAGTGTGCTTTTTCTCATTCTTGCATAAAGAAATGACTGGGTTAAGGCTCTTAGCTTAATCTAGTAACACATTTTAAGAGAAAGCAAGTAAATGAAAGAATATTAATATTAGATCTTCTCTGTGTGGAAGATCTAAAATTCCCTAGAATTCAGGCACCTAATAAAAAATAAAAAAGAAAATTCAAAATAAAACAGGTGGTAGAAACACTCTTTTTAAAACTTTCTGTTGTGTAACTCCACTAATGAAAGTAGGGAAGCATAAGCTGGTTCAAGTCAAATCTTCTTTATTGAAAACACACAAACAAGTGATCTAAATACTAGTTGAAAAAACAGAATAAAAGTATATAAATTTACCATTCCATTTATATACCTATTTAAAAGCATTTTTAAAAGCATGGGAGTGGCTTACTAGTGTTGCTGTGTTGTAAAAGTCAATTAGCATGTTTACTTGCTAAATACCACTTCCTCCATACACCAGTGTAATATTTGATACAGTGCTGCCCTACTTCAAAGTCTGTGATTCCAAGATATGTTAAACTAAATTAAAAGTTAAATTAAAAATTATACATTAATAATTGCTAAAACTTTCTGAAAGCATTTCAGTGTAGTATCAAAAAAGAAAAGGTTAACATAAATTTTCAAAATTCCTTAGAAATGTTTTCTACCAACATTCAGAAACATTTTTATTGGACTTTTATTTTTATTTTTACATTTTTAACATGGATCGCTTTTATCTATTAGAACTTCTTCAGGTTTGTGTGTCAAGTGGAAAAAGCAACTGAAAATTAAAAATTAAACAATACATAATACTACATTTTGTTGGGATAAAGACTTTTTTTCTAGTAAACTTGGTAGTTTTGTGTCTAATTCTCATGCCTCTAGTAGACAATCTGATAAAGCAGAATGGCTTGAAGAAAATGTTTTCTGAAAGCATTCAAGTGTTTTCCCAGCTGAGACACCTATAAAGACAAGGCAAAGCAGGACAGCACTTAGTAGCAGCACAGTCTGTACCATGTGTCTTAGCGTGGATAACCTTTTTAGGCTATCTCAAGTCTGTATGTGTGGCTGTTAGTTTGGAACATTTGTTCCTATTAGGAGGATAAAATTTATATTTGAAGATGTACATAGTTTTGTGTGTTAATAGATTTTAAAGGGTATTGGGGATATGTTTTTTTATGGGGCTTTCAATGAAACAAAAAGTTTTGTAAGATATTACAGGCTCAAATGGAGATGGCAAGAAACTGTATAAAAACAGTATATGCGTGTAAAACAAAAGCTGGAACTGAGCATTTAACAAAAAAGCTGTTATACATAAAGGTTGGGAATAAACTTTTGAAGAAAATTATGCTTTCTTCAATGTGTTTAAACATGAGTAGTCGCACAGATACATACAAAAAAAAAAGAGAGTAGCAAACTATATTTAAAAAGAATGCAATGTTATGCAACATGTGAGACACTTAGAAAGAACTGAATATGTGAATTTGATAAAGAAAAGTTTTCAGGATGGTTATTCGACAGAATACCTGGGGCAAAGGAAAAGAGGAGTACTTATATTAATTGCAAGAGGAACTCCAGTAGCGTTAGAAGAGGATAAATAAGATAATAATGGTAGATTTGTAGTACTAAGGGGCCACTTACAAGTTAGGAGGATTACACTGGCAAGTATTTATATTCCAGCAAAAACTGCTATAATGGAGCTTAAGAAAATTCTGGGAGAAATAATCAGACTTCAGCAAGGAATATTACTGGGTCTATACCACTTTGACGAAACGACAGAAGTTCAAACACCATATGTTCGAACTTCTAACCTCGAAGTGCAAAACCACTGAAGGCCTAGAACAGCAATTTTTTTCCCAGGGAAAAAAATTGCTGTTCCAAGAAACACACACACAACACAAGCACACCAAAAAAACAGCAATCCACACACATACACTTAAAATTCTACATCTAACCCTACACTAAACTGTACATACACTACTATCTATCCACTTACCTTAACCCAAGCCATAACCCTAAGGTCCTTCACTATCACACACTCTCCTGACCCGCACCCTAACTCACCTATCCCACCCTAACCCTAAGGTCTGTCACTATCGCACACCCACCTCACCCACGCCCTAACTCACCTAACCCATGCCTTAACCCTAATGTCCATGCAGTCGCACACTTACCTGAACCCGACCAGTAACTTTCCACCACAGTGCTGACAGTAGTGAAGCCACAGAAACGGCCCACAAAATTCTTTCCCTGGGAAGAAATTCAGTGTTCCACGGCTTTGCGATAATCAGTTTTTCAACTTCACAGTTCAAACATATGGTGTTCGAACTGCTGAAGTTTCGACAAACTTATAGGAACCCATATTACCTATAGGTGGGGACTTTAATTTGACCTGCAACAGTGAAGATTTGTCTGGGGGGCCCAGAAGGGAAAATATAACAAAGGATGTGAGACTTTTGAAGAATTTTTTGAAAATATTTGCCATGGAAGATGTAAATTCAGTGCTAGGAGTTTGGAGTGAATTTATCTATTATTCTCCAACATACAAAAACTGGGCTAGGCTAGACAGGATTTATATTTTACAGGAACATGTGCATTTAATTGAAGGACTTGATATGCACCCAATAACTATTTCAGATCATGCTCCAATAATAAATAAAATAAAAACACAGGGTAATGAAATAAAAATGAGACACTGACATTATCTGTTGAGAGGAATTTAAAGAATGGGTATTTGAAAATATTCAGGAGCTATTAGAGAATATAGAAATTTATTTTGAAAATATAGCTAGGAAGTGGGATAAAATTAAAGTGGAGTTTAAAAATAAGATGGAAGTAAAAGGAAATATGGTTAAAAAGTAACAAGAATTATTTAGAGAGACTGATAAATGTTAAAGTATTACAAAATAGAGGGAATCCCACAGAACAAGAAGAGGAGCAAGTGCAGAATGCTAAACACAAAATAAGGGATTACCTCAATAATGTGCATGAGTTTAGAAAGATTGCTGTTTTTGATAACTCTAGACCACAAAAACTTTTAGCACAACAACGTAGGGAACAGAAAGTAGAAAGGGATGTCACCAAGCTTAGGGAGCCAACAACAAGAAAGATAACAAGAGATCCTATAGAAGTATTAGAAATATTTCAGAAATTCTATGAAAGTCTGTATAAAACAGAGAAATATGGAAATCAAGAAAAGGTACAAATGGAAATGTTTCTGGAAGAATTAAATATGCCAAGGTTAGAGGTAGATGAGACTCAGATGAGATAAAAATGGTGATGTCTAACCAGGCTGCAGGAAAGTCCCAGGGAATACATGATATTCCTGTGGAAGTTTGGAAGCTAGGAGGGAAAAAAACTGATAAAGATCTGGAAGGTTTTGTTTAACAATATTTTAAGAGAAGGAGAAATACCAACATTCTGGAAGAAAGCGGTGGTAGCTGCAATACCTAAAGGTTGCAAAGAACAATCAGATCCAGCTTCATACAGGCCCATTTCAATACTAAACCATGATTATGAAGTGTTATGTCTATAATGGATAAAAGAATGCCAAAGTGATGCCAAAATTGATAGATATGGATCAATGTGCTTTTGTGGAGGGGAGGCAAACATTTCATAACATTAATAGAACATTGATGATTCAGGGGGAAGAAGAATGTAAGAAAATACCATTGTTATTGGTGGGTCTTGATGTAGAAAAAGCATTTTACAGAGTAAGCTGGAACTTTATGAGAAGAGCAATGGAAGCATTTGCATTCCCTAATAAAATGATAAGGTTGATTAGGAGGATATATGAGGGATTGGAGGCAAAAATTACAGTGGGTGGGGTTCTTTCTGATAAGTTCTGCTTGAGCAGAGGAACCAGGCATGAGTGTCCTCTCTCCCCTTTGTTATTTGCATTATATTTAGAACCATTGGCAAAGAAAATAAGGGACTCAGAAATTCAAGGATATAATTGGTACGGTAGCCAAGAAAAGCTGGCTCTGTTTGCAAATATTTTATACCTGACAAAACCTGAAAGGAGCATTACAGTGTTGTGGAAAATTTTGAGAGAGTTTCAGATCTTTTTGGCATATGAAATTAATGAAGCTAAAAAAAAGGTTAATAGAGGTAACGTATGTACCCACACATGAACTTCTTCAGCAGTATCCATATTTATGGTGACATGATAAAATTAGGTATTTAGGAATATGGATTAAAATGGTTCTGGTGTGGCAGCTAAGGATATGTGGGAAGAGACTAAACAAAAGATAATACAACAACTGAGGAAATAGAAGCTATGTTGTATGGAGATTGATAGTAAGATGCAAGCAGTTAAAATGTTTTTAGTCCCTTTAGTCTTATACACGGGTCAGGCATATTTTATCAACCAGAGGAGAAGTTGTGGATAGCAATTAATAAAGAGCTGAAGGATTTTATCTGGGAGGGGAAGATGGCAAGAGTCAAGTGGGATATGCTGATTCTTCCAGTAGAGCAAGGTGGATTGGGATTACCCGATTTGAAGGGGTATTTCAGAGCAACACAGTTAAGGGTTCTATACATAGCACAAGCAGAAAACCATAATTCAAAGTGAAACGGTATGATGATGAAACAGTGGGGAAGCTCAAGAAACAAGAAAAGACTGGGATTTTAGATGCAGACCTTTAAGGAGAATAATAATCATACAGAATATTGGTTCCCTATTATAGGTTCATAGGTAGGCACTAGGCTATCTGCCCGAGGGCATTTATAAACCTAGCCAGAGTGTGTCGGCTTTCGCCACCCCATTGATGAATTAACTGATCCTCTGTCAAGCAGAGCCAATGAAGTGATCCCAGGGGTGTATTTTCTGTTACCCATCCACTCGTCAAGGTTTGTCTTGAAGAGTGTTAGTGAGGGGCTCTGCCTGATGTAATTTGAAATGTTGTTCTAAAGCATGGGGAGTCTCTGTAACAGGAATCTATCCCTCCAGCATGTTCTATTTATTGTTGTGGTGAGGTTTAGCTCACTAGAGCACGTAGCTCGCAGTGACTTGGATTTCTTTAGGTGGAGCATGTCCATCAATTCTGAGTTGGACATGGCTTTGTAAGTCAGGCAGAGATGACCTCGGAGTAAGCGATATGCCACTGAGTACAGCCGGAGTTTTTTCAGTTGGGCTGCATAGGACATATGTTTGAGGCCAGTAATCCTCTTGGTGAGGTACTTTTGTGGTCTTTCCAGCTGTTGGAAGTGTCTTGTGAGGTACATCCCAAATGGGGCATTGTACTCTATGATGGGTCTAAAGAGTGATGAGTAGAGGGGCACTATAACCTCTTTATTACTAGATGTGAACCCTTTAGTGATTAGATGTGCCACATAGAAGGATTTCCTAACTACTTTGGCAATATGATTGTCAAAGGAGAGATTACTATCTACCTGGGTCCCCAGATCTCTTATTACCTCTTTTGTATTAAGGGGGCTGCCACCTATGTTGTAATTCGTAGGTGTTTTGTTTTTCCCAAATTGGATGACTATGCATTTTTTGACATTTAGCTTGAGGCCATGACTTTGACACCAGGTGTCTGTCTCAGTAAAACCCTTTTGGAGGATGTTCGTGTCAGCCGGAGAGTCAATTATGGCTCCCAGTTTGCAGTCATCAGCAAACTTGGTTTGTTTGCCTGTACTTCTGAGAAGTATATGCCAAACAGTGGGGGTCCCAGGACCAAGCCTTGCGGGACACCACTTGTGACAGGTTTAGAGTCGGACCTGGAGCCCGCTATTGTTACCGTGTGAGTTCTGTCTGTAAGCCAGTTGGCAACCCATCTCGTGATGTAGGGGTTTATGTTCAGGCTGGTGAGTTTTTCTGTAATACCCGTGTGGGGAATGGTGTCAAAAGCCTTGGCGAGGTCAAGGTAGGCTGTGTGAACCATCCTTCCCTTGTCTATGGCCTTGGTGACTGTCTCGGAGAAGTCAACCAGGTTTAGTAGGCATGATCTGCCCTTAACAAAGCCGAACTGGGTCGGGTCAAGTGTTTGGAGGTTCCCATTGTCTTTGTTAATGAGTTCCATGATGATGCGCTCCATAGCCTTGCAGACCAGGCTAGTCAGGCTTATGGGGCAATAGTTACCAGGGTCAGTTGTGGCCCCTCCTTTGTGGAAAGGAATAACTGTTGCTGTGCACCATTCTATGGGCACATAGCCTGTGGAGTGGCTGAGGTTGAACAGCGTGGTTAGGTGGGGGGTTAGTTTGTTCTGTAGTTTGTGTAAGACGCAGCCTGGGACACTATCTGATTCCATTGACGCTGTGTTTTTGGCTTTTGAAAGGGCTGTTTTCACCTATGCGTCTGTGATTTTTGGGACACTACACTTTTCCGGTATTGTTGTGGGCCCATTTGGAGGTGAGGGGGGGTGAAGTTTGCACTGAATCTATCTGCCAGGATGTTGGCAGTATCAGTAGGCTCAGTATATTTTGTGCTATTTTGCACTACTTCAGTGCATATCTGCGAGTTGCCACTTAGGTTCTTAACATAGCTAAAGAAGGCTTTGTGGTTATCTTTTGAATCCTTGGCTATTTTTCTTTCGAAGTTAACCTTGAATGATTTCATGAGGGACCTTAGTTTCTTACTGACAATGATCTGGGATGTCTTTCCTTCTTGGGATTTGCTTTTTTCTGAACTAGTTTATTGCAGGAGTCCACCAAACTGGTTTCCTTCTCTTAGGGGAGTGAGTCTTGGTTTTGCTAGAGATGGCACGATCCATGATTCCTTGTAGGTGCTCATAGAGTGCATTTGTAAAGGTTTCTGCATCTTGGGCAGCATTATCCCTTAGAGTGGGGGCTGTGAAACTTACCACCTCTGTCTTAAGTAAGGTGAAGTTTGCTTTAGAAAAGTTTTTTACTGTGATTTCCTAAGTTGGGGGTGGTGGTGGGGTGTGGACATCCAGAGTGATTAGTTTATGGTCTGATCTAACCAGTGACGGGTTGACCTCCGGTGTGGAACACCTGTTGCCCATGTTGGTGATGACCAGGTCCAATATGTTTTCCAACTGATCCAGGGAATTTGAGTTGATGAATTCCAGGAAGCGCTGGGCCTGGGAATTTGGACTCGAGTAGTTTTCCCAGTGAATGGTAGGGTAATTAAAATCGCCCAATACCAGGGTGTTCGGTATGTCCTTCATGTTTTCCAGTGTTTTGATCCATGTTTTGTGGCCTAAATGTGTGGTATAAGTTGTAGCCCGTTATTGCTGTGGTGCTCCCTGGAGCCTACTGCACAGATGTCGATGTTCTCCATACTGAGGAGTATTTTGAGCATGTGCATTTTGAGATTTAAACTCCTGGCATTGAGTAGCATAACCCTCAGTTTTTTGTTAATTGTGCTGTTTATGGAGGTGGGTTTGACTTTTTGGCCTTGCCTAAAAAAGGCACTATGGGGGCAGCAAGGGCCTTGGCCAGTATTCGAAAGCCTGGGGTGACAGGTGCAAGCCATCTCTTGCAATGCAACTCGGGTTTTTGAGCATGTTGTCCCAGGCTGACAGACACTGGATCCCCTTTGAATGACACCAGAAGCTTAGCCAGTTGTTTAAATTGATCATTTTTTCTTTATACTGAGGTATCATTTTTGGTGAGGGCAGAATGCTACTCAGGGTCAGGGTCATACCAGCCTGAGCCGCATGATCAGAGAGCTCTTCCATGTCTCTTTTCATGTAGTCCAGGGAGGTATGTCTCAGGTCATTCACACCAACATGGACAATGACAGAGTCATATTTGTACTTGTTCTAGAGTGACCTGAGTGCTTGTGTTATGTGGCGGATTCTGGCTCCCGACAGGCAGCTAACAGTAACTTTCTGCTTGTCCAGCCTAGTGAGTGGGACATCAGTGTGCCTGACTATAGAGTCACCTATTACTAGTGTGTTAGGTATGTTATTTTGCCTTAAGGGCTGTGATTGTGCGGCACACTGATTTTGTGATTTATGTGTTGTCTGGTTTGTGACGGGAAGTGCAGGTTGTTTGGGTGTCTGCTTTGGAGGTCTCTGATGCTTTTGCAGGTTTTTATTTAGAGTCTCCGAGTATGATTTTGTGTATTTATGTGTATTTTTTGCCAGTGCTGTTTTAGGAGGTCTGTATGCGGCTGGAGGTGTGGTGCAAGTGTTAACCTTCTTCTCTTGACTGTCTGTTCCAGTCTTGGGTGGAGACAGCTTAGCTTCCAGTTTGGCTGTATAATTGCATCTCTCGCATATGTTAGTGTTTTGTGGTAGGAGGAGAGAGTTGTCTTTGTACATGAGGCAGTTGTAATATTGCCTCAGGATACCCAGATTCACCAGCTGGACTGGAGACTGCACCTAAAGTTGCTCTTTGGTCATGCCTGAATAGTAGGGTGAGCTGCTTAGTCGCTTGGTTTGTGAGGGGTGAATAAAGAGCCTTGCCCTGCTGGGCAATCAGTGTCAGGGTATATTAGTGCTAGCTATTAGGTCTGAGCAAGTGCTGGGCTTTAAGTTACTTTTTGAGTGCTAAGGTTGAGAGTTAGACTAGTTTCAAGGGAAAAACTGAAGAGGAGACTTAGTGGAGCCGGGAATAATTTAACAGTAGCTAACCAGCACTGCCCGGTGCGCAAAACCTTGCAAACACAGTTTTTATAGTAGGGAAATGAAAGAGATAGAAATTAGCCCAAAATGGCCAATAAAATACTAACTTCTGGGCTGGAACCACTCCTCCAGGGACAGATAGGCTGCTCAAAGCTCCCCTGTCTCACGGGTGAACAGAGAAACTTACTTCTATCCAAGTACTTCTATCCTACTTTATTTTGCTTTTGCGTCATCTTAAAAGTACTCAGTTGTATTTATTACTGCTTGGTGTAACTCATTCTAAGCCTTTTAGTTTAAGCACTTGGGCTTCAGACCAGTTGTTTTACATTAAGAAGGTTTGTGGTCTGCACTGTAGTGGCAGGACAGGTAGCTTATATCCTTCTAAGTTGGGAACTGCTGATTGAGGGCTCAGTGTATGTTATTCTAAAAGTGTATTAATTCTGGTTTAAGCACTTGGGCTTCAGGCCAGTTATTTTACATTAAGAGGGTTTGTGGTCTGCACTCTTGTGGGAGGAGAGGCTGGACTCTGCCCTTCTGAGCTGGGAATTTCTGGTTAAAGGCTTATAGTGCCTGCATGTTTGAACTGCTTCTTACTGAAATTGGTACACCTTGTTTGCTGTAGCATAGACTAGATCCAGGCCTGCTGAATCTAGCTTTGTTTGTATAACTTGAGCACTAATCCAGGCATTCTTTAAAGTATTCAGTTGTATTTATTACTGCTTGGTAGTAACTTGATTAAAGTGTAGCTATCATTCTAATTCTTTTGGATTAAGCACTTGGGCTTCAGACCAGTTGTTTTACATTAGGAACGTTTGTGTCCTGCACTGTGGTGGCAGGACAGGTAGCTTACATCCTTCTAAGTTGGGAACTGCTGATTGAGGGCTCAGTGTCTGTTATTCTAAAAGTGTATTAGTTCTGGTTTAAGCACTTGGGCATCAGGCCAGTTATTTTACATTAAGAAGGTTCATGGTCTGCACTCTTGTGGGAGGAGAGGCTGGACTCTGCCCTTCTGAGCTGGGAATTTCTGGTTAAAGGCTTATAGTGCCTGTATATTTGAACTGTTTCTTACTGAAAGTGGTACACCTTGTTTGCTGTAGCATAGACTAGATCCAGGCCTGCTGAATCTAGCTTTGTTTGTATGCTTGTTATTTCCCTGAAACACTAATTCCACCTAAAACACGGCTTTTCAGTGCTTCTGTGGATCCCTAGTGATATCTGCATTGCTTACTGTACTTATTTCCTTGTTTCACTTGAATGAAAGTTACTGTTTGTCATTTTTGCATTTAAGTTACCTGTAGCACATTGCATTTAAGTTACCTGGCACTTGCTCACTAAAGCAATTATATAAGTCGGCACTAAAAAATTAAAAGCACTACACCCTCACAAACTCCCCTTGAGTACCTTGTTCCCCATTGGCCCTTTTTTTTCAATTATAAAGGAATTCCCAATACTATTCTAACATGTCCAAAGGTCAGTTGTCAATCTCCTCTCCGGTCCAGCTGGTGAATCTGGGAATCTTGAGGCAATATTACAACTGCCTCGTACACAGACAACCCTCTCCTCCTACCAACAAATTCCAACACATGTGAGAGATGCAACCATATAGACAAACTAGAGGCTAAGCTCTCTCAACTCAGTACTGGCGTAACCAGTCAGGAGGAAAAGGAACCCACACTCACTACAATTCCAGTCTCACTTAGACCTACCACGACAGCAAACCAAACACATAAACACACAAAAACATACTCAGAGGCTCTAACTAAAAATCTGCCTAAGCAGCAGAGACCTCTAAAGCAGACACCCAAGCAACCGCTACCCCAAAACAAAACACGTGCAACACATAGCTCACAAAGCCAGTGTGCCGAACAGTCACAGCCCTTAAGGCTAAACAACACACCTGATACACTTGTAATAGGTGACTCTATCGTCAGGCACACTGACGTCCTGCTCACCAGGCTGAACAAGGAGAAGGTCATGGTGAGCTGCCTGTCAGGCGCTAGGATCCGCCACATAACACAAGCACTCCAAGGCAAGTATAAATATGACTCAGTCATTATCCATGCTGGTGTGAATGACCTGAGACGTACCTCTCTGGACTACATGAAAAGAGACATAGAGGAGCTCTCTGAGCATGTAGCCCAGGCCGGTATGACCCTGACCTTGAGTAGCATCTTACCCTCACCAAGAATGATGCCACAATATGAAGACAAGATGCTCAATTTCAACAATTGGCTTAAGTATTGGTGTCATTCAAAGGGGATCCAATGCCTGTCAGCCTGGGATGACATGCACGACAAGCCACGATTCTTCGCTAGGGACGGCTTGCACCCATCACCCCTGGGCTTTTGGATATTGGCAAAGGCTCTTGCTACCCCCATAGTGCCTTTTTTAGGCAAGGCTCAAAAGACAAACCCACCTCCATAGGTATCACAAGGGATAAGAAACTAAGAGTAGTGCTACTCAACGCCAGAAGTCTAAACTCAAGATGCATGCACTCAAAACTCTCCTTAGCATGGAGAACATCGATATCTGTGCAATAACAGAAACCTGGTTCAAGGCTCCCAAGAGCTCCCCAGCACTACCAGGTTATACCTCATACCATGCTTTTCGGCCCCAAAACTTGGACCGAACCACAAACGGAGGGGGAGTATCAATATTCGTCAAAGATACCCACACCTCCAGGTTGGTGGCACAGCATGAAGCATCAGAGACTATCCATGTGCAACTAACAGTGGGTAAAACTGCCTTCCAGTTTATAGCCTGCTACAGACCACCCTCCCAAACCCAGGAACTCCACTCGGCCTTCCTGAGAACACTGGAAAATATGAAGGTCTCTCCAAACACCATTATATTAGGCGACTTCATCTACCCAAACATAGACTAGGAGCATTACTCTAGCTCCAACACCCTAGCCCAAAGGTTCCTAGAATTTATAAACTCAAATGCTATGGAACAACTTGTTACCACTCCCACAAGAGGGGAAAACATACTGGACCTGATCATCACCAACATGGGGACTCTATGCTCCAGACCAGAAGTGTATCCCTCACTGGTAAGATCAGACCATAAACTAATCTCACTGGATATTCACATCCCGACCCCACCCCCTGCCCAGAAAACCACAGTGAAAAACTTCTCTAAAGCAAATTTCACACTCCTCAAAACCGAGGTGGAATCCTTCAAAGCCCCCGGGTCTGTGGAAATTATGGCCCAGACCGCAGAATCCTTTATAAACGCATTCTATGAACACCTTCAGGAATGCATGGATCATGCAATCCCAAATAAAACCAAGACCTAATCCTCCAAAGGCAGACGTCCTGTCTGGTGGACCCCAGCCATAAACAAACTATACAATAGAAGGAGGAAGCTACTACATGATAGAGCAAAATCCCAAAAAGGGAAGGCATCTCTGATCAGTATTAGCAAAAAACTACGGGCACTCATAAAATCATCTAAGGCCAGCTTTGAGGGAAAAATTGCACAGGACACTAAGGATAATCACAAGGCTTTCTTTAGTTATGTTAGGAACCTGGGTGGGAATTCACAGATATGCTCAGAATTAGTCCAAAATGACAAAAAATACACCGAACCCACAGACATTGCCAACATCCTAGCTGACAGGTTTGGCGCAAACTTCTCCCCCCCCCCCACCAAAAGGGCAAATATCTATCCCAGCAGAGTGCTGCCCCCTGACATCTCAGATAAGAGCCGCCCTCTCCAAAGCAAAAAACACAGCATCAATGGGACCAGACGGTGTCCCGGGCTGCGTCCTACATGAACTCCAAGAAGAGCTAAACCCAAACATAAAACTACTGTTCAATCTCAGCCTTACTACAGGATATGTACCCAAAGAGTGGCGTACAGCAACGGTGGTCCCTCTCCACAAAGGTGGTGCCTCAACGGATCCTGGAAACTATCGCCCCATAAGCCTGACTAGCTTGGTCTGCAAAGCTATGGAAAGGATCATCATGGACCTTATAAATAAAGATATTGGGGACCTACAGACACTGGATCCTACCCAGTTCGGCTTTGTTAAGGGCAAATCCTGCCTCTTAAACCTGGTCGATTTCTTTGAAACAGTCACCAAGGCCATTGACGAGGGGATGGTGGTCCACACAGCCTACCTGGACCTCGCAAAAGCCTTTGATACAGTACCCCACTCGGGCATTATAGATAAGCTCACCAGCTTAAATATAAACCCCTATGTCACTAGATGGGTTGCAAACTGGCTCAAGGACAGAACCCACATGGTTAGAATTGCTGGAGCCATGTCAGACTCCAAACCAGTTACAAGTGGCATCCCACAAGGCTCAGTCCTGGGACCTCTCTTGTTCGGTATATATTTCTCAGAGGTACAGGCTAACATGGAAGGACTGTGGCTGACCAAGTTCGCAGATGACTGCAAACTGGGCGCCATAATCGACTCTCCAGCCGACACAAGCATCCTCCAAAAGGGCCTCATAGAAACAGACAACTGGTGCCAGAGCCATGGCCTCAAGCTAAATGCCGAAAAGTGTATAGTCATCCCTTTGGCAAAACAAAGTACCCACAAATTACCACATAGGTGGTAATCCATTAAGTACAGAAGAAGTAATTAGGGACCTGGGGACCCAAGTTGATAGCAATCTCTCATTTGACAACCACGTGGCCAAAGTGGTTAGAAAAACATTTTATATAGCCCACCTAATCATGAAGGGATTCACATCTAGATCAGGGAGGTCATTGTGCCTCTTTACTCATCCCTCATCAGGCCCATAATTGAGTACAATGCCCCTTTGGGATGTACCTTACCAGACACCTGCAGCAACTGGAAAGACCCCAAAAGTACCTCACCAAGAGGATCAAAGGGCTCAAACAGATGCCATATACTGCCCGGTTAAAGAAACTCCAGCTCTACTCAGTGGCATACCGCCTGCTCAGAGGCGATCTGTGCCTGACGTATAAAGCCATGTCCAACCCGAATTAATGGACATGCTGCACCTCAGAAAATCCAAATCCCATTGAGCTACGCTCGAGACTTGCACCTCAGCACTGAAATAAATAGGACATGCTGGAGGGACAGATTCATAACCCAGAGGCTCCCTTCACTCTGGAATAAAATCCCAGTCCAGGTTAGGTAGAGTCCCTCACTGACTCTCTTCAAGAGGAATCTTGATGAGTGGATGGGGGATCTTAGGTTTACCCCGGGTATCACTTCTGTGTCACTGTTAGACAGAGGCACAGTATACTAACCTCAAAAAAGGGCATAGCAAAATTAATTTAAAATGGGTGGTGAAAGCCAAACACACTCTGGCTAGGCTTCTAAATGCCCTAGGACAGATAGCCTAGTATGGACCTATGAACCTATAAGGTATGGGCAACTCAGAAACTAATATCACAGCCCTGAATTCAGCACTAGCCTGAAAACTGGACTATACTAGCTTAGAAAGGTGGGAAACAAGTAATTTGTTTTGTTTTTTTGAAAAGATAAGGCAAAAACAGTAAAAAATACACTTACAACAGCTTTAAACAACTATAAACGATCAGAAAAGACTATCACACTTTAGTGTGTAGCCTACGATAGTTAAATTATTTAAACAAAAAACACCTTTTTAAAAGCGCAGGCAGTCAAATAAGTACAATATGTAAAAAAAACAAGCTTTTAAATCATAATAAACACTGGAAAATCTGCGTTTAGGCAGAAAACAGTTAAGTGCAGCAAGAAAGTACAGAAAACTGATACTTAATCACTCCAAAGTCTCTCTTCTAAACTAGAAGGCTTGTATCAGTTTAAGGCTTTCTAGTGCTACTCAGTAGGTTAGTTACAGGAAAGATGGAAAACAAGCGCAGATGTGGTCTTTTAAACCAGAAAGTTGAAAGAGATGGACAAACTGTCCAAATGGTCAATAAACTACAATTTCTGGGCCAAGAACCTCTCCTCTCATGGTAGACAGGCTACCTAGTGCTTACCACTTCCACTGATAAGCTTGACGGCTTTCTTCCAACACAGAAAGGCTTGCGGGGCTCAGAAGCTTACCAACAGTCTTGGATACAGCAACTCTGTATCTGGACTAGGCTAGTTACAGGAAAGGTGGGAAACTAGTGCAAGTGCGGCTTTTAAACCAGAGCATTGAAAGAGATGGAAAAAAACTGCCCAAACGGCCAATGGCTACAATTTCTGGGCCAGGAACCACTCCTCTTGTGGTAGATAGGTTACCTAATGCTTACCACTCCCACTGATAAGCTAGAAGGCTTCCATCCAACACAGAAAGGCTTTGGGGGGGGGGGCTCAGAAGCTTACAAAGAGTGCTGGATACAGCAAATCTGTACCTGGACTAGACTAGTTACAGGAAAGGTGGAGAATAAGTACAAACGTAGGCTTTTAAGCCAGAAAGTTGAAAGAGATGGAAAACTGCCCAAACAGCCACATAAACTGCAATTTCTGGGCCAAAACTCACTGTTCCAAAGAAGGATAGAGTATCTAGTGCTTACCACTCCCACTGATAAGTTAGAAGGCTTCCCTCCAACACAGAAAGGCTTGGTGGGCTCACAAGCTTACTAACAATCCTGGATACAGCAACTCTGTAACTGGACTAGGTTTATGAGAGTAAAAGTCCATTTAAGCCAATCCGTAAATGTCGGCACGTATTGCGTGAACTGGCATTACAGCGAACGTCCAAAACCATGAATTTGGAAATGTCGAATTACCGTGCTTGGCCCGTCTGTGGTATAGCTCCATAAGGTAAGTGTGCGATAGTTACGGACCTTAGGGTTAGGGTGCGGGTTAAGGTAAATGCATAGATAGTTAAGGTATATAAGATTTAGTGTAGGGTTAGAAGTAGGGTTTTGTTAAATGTTTGTATGTGGATTATTTATTTTGTTTGAGTATATTTTCATAGGGGAAGTGTGCGTTAGTTACGGACCTTAGGGTTAGGGAGGGGTTAAGGATAGTGCATAGATAGTTGTGTATGTGGGGTTTAGTGTAGGGTTAGAAGTAGGGTTTTGGTGCTTTACTTTAGGGCTAGAAGTAGGGTTTGGTTAGTGTATGTATGTAGTTTATTTATTTTGTTTGGGTAGGTAGTATGTAGCGGGTGGTGGGGTCGGCCGACTATGACAGTTCAAGATTTAAAATTTTGCGGTTTAGTTCATTCGGTATTCTCGCGGTTCATGCAATTCGTGTCAGTGTTTTGGTATTCGCTCAAAAGGAGTTTCGCTCTGGTAATATAGACCCAGAATATTATATTCATAAAGTAGCAGAAAGTATCCCAAGAGCTAAGCCAACACAGGAATGGAGAACGGAGATTCTGCAGATAGGGATGACTGCAATTAGGGATACAGACGACAGGCAGGATGGCACTGCAATTTACTGCAGAAAACCGGCAAAGGAACTAAGATATTGGGAGCAAATAACTAGAGAGGAAAAGGTAATAGAATAGTAAGATGCCAAAAATGTATTTGGACTGCAGGTTAGAGATTGTTTATACTCTGATATCAATCCTTGATAGGGAAGGCAAAGAGAAAGAAATAGGAGTCTTGAATGAAAGACTAGCACTGGTAGAGTTTTTATTAAAATCTATAACATAAACTGCTGTTAAAAAGGAATAATTAGTAAAGCATATAAAATACTGCATGTTAACTATAAGAAACAGAGGAGGTTAGAAAGGTTTGGGAAGGGAAAGTGGAAAAGCAATTCAAAAAGAACCAATGGAGAGATTCATGTACAGTGGATATAAAAAGTGTACACACTCCTGTTAATATGCCAGGTTTTTGTGATATAAAAAATGAGACCACAATAAATCATTTCAAAACTTTTCCCACCTTTAATGTGACCTATAACTTCTACAATTCAATTGAAAAACAAAAAAATTTGTTAAGGGAAAATATAAAAAATAAAAAATGTATAATACACTGGTTGCATACGTGTGCACACCCTTAAACTAATACTTTGTTGAAGCATTCAGTCTTCTTGGGTACACACCTGCCATCAATTAAAAAGACTCTGATTAACCCCAAATAAAGTTCAGCTGTCCTAGCAGGATTTTCCTGACATTTACTCAGTTGCCTGCTACAGCAAAAGCCATGGTTCGCAGAGAAAGTAAAAATCATCAAAGGGATTTCATTGCTGAAAGGTGTCAGTCAGGAGAAGGGTACAAAAACATTTCCACAACATTGGATATACCATGGAACACAGTGAAGACAGTCATCAAAAAGTAGAGAAAATATGGGACAACAGTGATGTTGCAAAGAACTGGATGTCCCTCCAAAATTGATGAAAAGGCAAGACAAAAACTGGTCAGGGAGACTGCCAAGAGATTTACAGCAACACTGAAGGAGCTGCAGGAATTTCTGGCAAGTACTGGTTGTATACTACATGTGACAATAATCTCCTGTATTCTCCATATGTCTGGACTATGGGGTAGGGTTGCAAGACGGAAGCGTTTTATTTCACAGAAAAACATCCAAGCCCAGCTAAAATTTGCAAAACAATACAAAAAGTCTCCCAAAAGCATGTGGGAAAATATGTTATGGTCTGATGAGACCATGGTCTTATGAGACCAAGGTTGAACTTTTTGGCTACAATTCCAAAAGGTATGTTTGGCTCAAAAGCAGCACTTCGTATCACCAAATGAACACTATCCCCACGGTGAAGCATGGTGGTGGCAGTATCATGCTTTGGGGTTGCTTTTCTTCAGCTGGAACTGGGGCTTTAGTCAAGGTGGAGGAAATTATGAACAGTTCCAAATACCAGTCACTTTTGGCCCAAAACCTTCAGGCATCTGCTAGAAAGATGAAGATGAAGAGGAATTTCACCTTTCAACACGACAGTGACCCCAAGCATGCATCCAAATCAACAAAATAATTGCTTCACCAAAAGAAAATTAGTTTTGGAATGGCCCAGCCAAAGCCCAGACCTAAATCCAACAGAAAGTCTGTTGTGTGACCTGAAGAGGGCAGTGCACAAGAGATGTCCTCGCAATCTGACAGATTTGAAGCGCTTTTGCAAGGAAGAGTGGGAAAATATTGCCAAGTCAAGATGTGCCGTGCTGACAGACTACTACACAAGAAGACAGAATGCTGTGATTAAATCAAAAGGTGCTTCAAGAAAGTATTAGTTAAAGGGTGTGCACACACAACAAAGTATTAGTTTAAGGGTGTGCACACTTATGCAGCCAGAGTATTGTACGTTTATTTTTTTTTATATGTATTTTTCCCCTAACAGATTTGTTTGATTGTCAATTGAATTGTACAGGTTATAGTTCACATTAAAGGTGGGAAAAGTTTTGAAATTATTTATTGTGGTCTCATTTTTTTATATCACTAAAATCTGGCATTTTAACAGGGGTGTGTACACTTTTTATAGCCAATGTATGTCTCCTAATACACAACAAAGTCTAGAAGATTTAGGATCTTTGCTTGGAAGTGTTTACATAGGTATTTTTATATCCCAAGTAGACTTCAAAGAATTTTTCCTCAGGTAGACAGCAAATGTTGGAGGTGTGCTGGGGAAGAAAGAGATAAGTGGGGACATATTTTCTGGGAGTGTAATGAGTTGGTAGACTTTAAAGATTCCCTGCAGACTGGTCCATCAGAGATACTAGGTGAGCAAATTGTTATAACTAAGGAAATTATTTATTTGAGCTATGATACAGAATCAGAATTGCCTAGACATAGTAAAGCCTTGCTGAGTCTCATTATGGTGGCTGCCAAAAAAGCAATTACTAGAAAATGGAAATCAAAGTCTGTACCAACTTTACTAGAAGTAGACAATATAGTAGCAGGGATAAAACAACTGGAATTGGGATCTTTAGAAAAGGGCAGAAGCAAATTACACGGGAAAATCGGAATTGTGGTAACAGTACAGGAATGAGGTTTAAAAGAAGGCAGGACTTGAATGAGCTACGTAATGTTTGATTGAAAATGACTGGATAGCTTATAAGTGATGTATAATGTCTGCAACTGCAGTTGTCAACATGGTTTGTAATATATAATGTGTGCAGCTGTATAATATATGTTTTCCTTTTTCAGATGAAATCTTTAACTATTTCTTTCTCAGCTACTTGCTTCCAACCTTTGCTGTGTGTATGTGAGAAAAACATGTACCTGTGTGTACATATCGTTAAACAAATCTCAGTTTTGTGATAACTCACTGTAATAATTTCACTGTATTTGCACTTGTTTTTGTACATTTGGAGCTTTTCTCCCCGGCCCTCTGCTGAAAATGGACCTGTATCCAGTGATACTTTCCCGGTTAACAAATGTAAAATAAAAATAAATAAAAAATAAATAAATTGTGTCAGTATGGTGTGTTTTCATTTATATAAATGTAACATTGCCCATGTCATACATGATAATTTAATAAAGATGTTTCTAATTTAAAAAATTAAGTTACTAAGGCTTCATCTGCCCTAGGTGGGGGCATAATTTAGGGCAAACAGTCCAAAAAACATGGACACTGCAAGAGGGCAACCTGCAAATCAATGTACTGGTTATGAGGGTGGTCCCCTCCTTGTGGACCTTTTTGGAACACCTCACCCTGGGTGTCAGAGATTCAGACAGACATGGGGTGGTATGATATATTTACAAACAAGGTGACACCAGGTCATACCTCCATTATCAAGGAGCCACAGGAGTGAGAGATTGAGCATCAATGCTTTCTCATAGCAAAGCACAGTCTTTTTCAGATCAGCTACCTTGCTGACAGGGTCAGCAGTTGTATCCTGATGTCCCACACGTAGTGCTGCAACTCAGACATGGTGCAGATGACATTCTATTGATAGGGAAGCCTTGCTATAATCTATTTGTATCCCATTTTAACACCAAATGCAGCAACATATTTGCCATTATGCCTATACAAGTACAGACTGTCACAGATTTTTTAGCTCATCAAGGGTCAGCAAGGATTTTGTTTGTCTTCTCACAACTACCAATGAGCAAACGTGATCCTCAAAACCCCTAGTCTGGCATTAACAACTCTTGACCTTCTTGCTTTGACCTCATCTTAATAAAAATACCTTGCATGTAGATCTGATTTAGGCTCTATTTCACCCACCCAGCTGACCTTACCTAGCCCTCCAATCATTACAGTTAACCTCATAGTTTATCATATTCACTTGATGACTAGGGCCCCTTCTTGCTTACCAGTGGTGGTCAGAAAAAGGCACTGCATCATACAAATCTTCCTCTGGGAGAGTCAATAATGGCAAAATGAAAGTTGTTCTCTGTTTGGGCAATTCACTGGGCCTAGACCCCCTACTCAGCTCCAATACTCTCAGTTTAACTATTCCTGTTTCTTTTTTGATGATCCATTATTAAATTATATTTAACAACAACATCCAGTGTATACCAAGGCTTTAACTTTCTATTCTTGGTGTCACATGTGGCATTTAAGGGCTTTCTAAAAATATTTCTTCAACCCCCTATTAAATATCCCATTCCTGCTAGGCATCTTATCCTGGTTCTGGAGAACCCTACCTGTCCCCATTTATGTCAGCTAGCTCAGCTGATCTTAAATAATTCTATTGAGAAACATTTCCCCAGTGGGTGTCGCCTCAGTGAAGAGTTTCAGAATTACAGAATGTCATTCTCCTTACGTCATTGTCCACAAAGTTATGGTCTCCTTACATTTTTTTCTCAATATTCTAATAAAGAAGAGTGCACTCTATGCTGTCTCAATGTGCATAGACAATTCAATGAACAAAGCAAAGAAACACAACTGTTCATTATCTTTGCAGCTGTAAAACTGATGTGTTCAAAGTAACCTTGTCAAGAAAGCTTTCTGACTATGTCCTATGCATATGGTTCAATCACTAAGGCTTTTCCATTCAACTCAATGGCACATTCTACCAGATCTATGGCCACCTCATCTACCTTCTTCCAAACTCAACAGATCTGAGCTGTAGCAACAGGGGTTTACTGCATACTTTCCCAAGACACTTTAAGGTGAATTTGATCTATTAATCAAAGTCATCCTTCAAGGCCAAACTCCATAGTATTCTGTCATGATGCCACCCAAGACATCTAGCTGGGGATTCTCTTTCATACTTTGAAGTGGATGGACCGAATAATGTAAGATACAATAGTTATATAATTACTGCATCATAATGTTAGATTTTAATTATCCATGTCCATCCATTTCCAAGAAATTCACCATCTAGCATTGGTGGTATAGTGTTGAGTGGGTCTATATTACAACATCGAAACATTACAATATCAAACACCAAATGAGTGACATGTATTAATCGAAATGCATTTAAGTGATTCGAAGAATACTTTACAGGGCAAAGGTGTAGTTGGCCAACTACACAGTGTTTCCCTTTTCTCCACTGTAGTGCAATCTCGGAGTTGGTATATTTAGTTAGGGGGGTGTGGGGGGCAGCTAGGTAGTTGTGTGTGTGTGTGTGTGTGTGTGTGTGTGTGTGTGTGTGTGTGTGTGTGTGTGTGTGTGTGTGTGTGTGTGTGTGTGTGTGTGTGTGTGTGCATGCAAATGGATCTGCTGTTTTGACCATTCGTGCTTTAGTGAGATTGGTCTTTACGTGTCGACAAAGAGGTGTTCACTTAAACGCCTCTCCAGTGTTATAATATAGACTCGTGGTGAGCATACCTGCCTTCCAAGCCGCCTGATGCAAGAAGTCTGTGCACCCTCTTTTCCATTCCAAATTGTCACTGTTGTTTTCCTGACAGACTTTGTAAACCTGTGGCCTGGTCTGTCCTAGTCCAAGATAATCTAGTAATTCTGAGTATTAGGGTTACTTGGTCTTTCAAGGGTTTCTGACAAACAATCTGGAATGCTGAAGGAGAAGCAGTAAGTTATGGGAATCAAGAGTGGAGCTCAAACTTTGAAGAGAAGTCTGAATTCCAATCAAGACTGCTTGATGATGGCCAGTCCCATACTTTGAAGTAGATGGACATGGACAATTAAGATTCAGCATTATGCTAAGTATATAAATATCAAATTCCTCAATTCTTCTTACATCACCCATCTCCCAAATATTTTGTCTACTCAGACAGTATTTTTCTTGTGGTTTACATACATATCCTTTCCTCTTGTTCTAGCTATATACCCAATTTAACCTCTCCTCACTCCCTCTCTCTATTTTCTCTTTCCATTTGAATATTTTAGTGTCATATGCCTCTAAAAGCCTGGTAGTTCCCACACCCTTCCTTTTTTTCCCTATCCAAGGTATCTGCCCTTTCCTCATGTATTGCATAACCTTTTAATCTTGTTTTCTCCAAGTCTCATGCCGTAGTGCTGTACCCAGCACAGTACTTGCAATGACACCATCATTCCAATTGCATATATTCAACCAGATAATCATATTTCCTACCCTGCCCTAGTTGGCTGCTGACTTTTTTTTTTTTTTTTCATTTCTTGCTATTACACAAAATTATTTAATGGTTTGATACAACCAAAGCACCAGACATTTGGAACCATTGATTGCAGACGGTAGATCTAAGTTCTCCACTCCTTGCTGCTTTAACGAGACCATAACTAATTTACTGTCATAATGATACAGACTCACTCTTTCACCAAAACATGAAAGTTTGCGTAACACTACAGGTAGGCCTTTTTTCACCTTGTGCACCAGGACTAAACACAACAGCAAACATGTAACAGAAATCTAAACCCTTGTCTTCCGAATCTGACTCTCCCATGGCTTGTCTGTTTCTTAATTCATCTGTTCAATACCTCAGTTAGCAATAAAATTAATTCCACTGACAAAGAGCATGTTTACCTACGTCCTCTCCTTTGGAAAGCCCCCATATTCAATGACCTCCATAGAAAAATATTGCTTTTGCAAGAAAGGCTGTACCGCCATAACCCCTTACCTTATTTATAAACACAGTCACACAGCTATAGAGTAAAGACCATACAAATTCAGTCACTAGCAGCCCACAAATATAAATCATACTGGCATTGATTTTATGTAGGGCACGGAAGATCAATGAGATCATTGGTGATTTTAAATGGATAAGTTGAAACCTCATCCAGTTAACACTTTAAAATGTAGAGCAAGGAAGTAAAACAAATGTAATCATACTCAGAATTTAATTGCACCTTCAAAAGATTAAGATACTCTTCTTTTGTTGATCTGTAAAAAAATCTTTGGGAAGCCACAGCCACCTTCCCCAGATGTTTTCCTCTTATCAGATACACAAAACACTCTCAACTTATTCCAGATTTATCTCCCTAATTTTTTCTCTAATATTTTTTCCCTCTATTAATATGCACAATTTCTTTATTTTTCTATTTGCTTATCATGTTACTGCTCCTCATTCTTTGACTCATAAAAGCTAGGCAAAAACTTCTCCATCCTCTCACCTTACAATCCCCTGGCCATCCTGAATAATCATTACTTATCCTCAGTCCTCCTCTTGCTCCTTCACTCTCCAAACAGACATCTTGGATTCTGCTCCCCCCAATCACCTTTCATCCTTCTTTCAAACTGTTTTGCTTCCCTGTCATTGTTTGATCAGTATGAACTTTTGTCTGCTTTTCCTGCCTGCAACTCCTTCCCACTTTAACCTTTAGACGTTTCATGTCTCTGCTTCTGCATAGATTTCAATCTTTTGTCTAATACACAGCCATGTTCCTCCCTTCTTCTGAATATCTCATCTGTTGCATCACCTTTTCTTGACACCCCACTTTTAAGCAATCTCATTCTTCCATCATACTTCTCTCTCCCCCACCCTCTGTTCTCATGTGAACCTTCTCTTACAATGTCTCTCATTCTCAGATTTACTCTTTATATTCCCAAGCATGAAATATCTATGTGCCTTCCTTTTTAAATTCACTACTAACCTCCTATGACATACATTCACTTAGACATCCCTCTGTTATTTTCTCTCCTGCAAGCCCTAATAATTTCCTACTTGCTAAAAATGAGCTATATGATATTTATTCCTAGAAAAAGAACATAGATTGTCCCCTCCCTGTCTCTCCATCCAAGCATCTACCAACCCATAAAGAAGCATCCCTAATTCCTCCAGGCTTTTACTGCTGCATTTCTTGACACGTTTTTAATGCCGCTTTCAGTATCATATTGAAATCAGAACATTTCTGTACTTTACGTGTCACCCTCATTTTTACTGCTGCTTGGAATAAATTTAACATTGGATCTTCTTTGTTAGGTCTTTAGCTATACCCCAATATCCATTCCTTACCCTTTGTTCCAGTGTTTACCAACTTTATCCACCTTGTCTATTAGGCTGTTCCATACCATAACTGATAACCTTTCTCTTACCACAGCCCTTCCCACAGTGCCCTAGGTCTACTTCGAAAATCCTCCTCCCAGTTTCACTCTCTCACTCCTCACTTTCATCTTCACAATGATGTCCATCTTTTCTCTGGAACCTACCGATGATCTAATTTCTCTTTACCAACTTCACCTTCCTCCCCACAGTCCATGTTATCAACTGTTACTTGCCTAATACCTCACTTCCCCCTCTTTCCTAGTGCTGTCCAGCCTGCTGACCCTGCTGGGACATATGCCCTTACTTCCCCTGTCAAGCCTCAGGCCACATGGCACTGTCACCTGATTACTGTCCCATTTATCAAGCAGAAAATCCCCTAGTCCTAGCCCTTAAATTTTTTCCCACTTTGAACTCCTAAGCTGCTTATTACCTATCACTCATCCATGGACAGCCTACCCATATTATTTAAAGCAAAGCCACATCCATTCACTCCATTTGTCTTACTTTCTCTTCACACCTTTGAGCTACCCATCCCCAGCAACCCCTTTTCCCACTTATTGCTAAATTTTCTATGCCCAACCTAAAATTCTTTTTCTGGACCCCAGTCATGCTGTCAGTAAATGAACTTCTAACTAACCTTCCTCTATATCCTTCTCATTGTACATTATTTTCTATAATGTCTTGTTTCTCCATTATTTCTATGTCCTCAAGCCTAAGGCTTTTAGCTGTAAGGCTTGCAGGTCCCTATCAATTCACTGATTAAGAAAATGCATGATAGTCACTATGTAATGAAGCATTTATCAATCATTCCTAGCCATATCTAGATTCATCTTACACTCAAACATTTCAGTTATTTATCCCACCTATCTTCCTGAAAACCTCCTAACCTCCATTGATCATGAACTATTTTCCCCAAGTTACATCAAAAGTGCAGTTTCAGTAGCATATTTTACTGAGATAAATCATTGTTCACTATGCAGTTTCTCTCAGATACAAATGATAAAAACTAACGACAAAATTGTCATAGAGAGTAATTCACAGCTATTATGTTGTTTCCACTTCAGATTGCTGTAAACAGGTATCAATTGCTGTTTAAGTGAATAAATACACAAACTTTAAGAGGATGTGCAACAGCAGTCTGCAAAACTGACTCAGTAATATTTAAGTGTGTCTGAGGCTTCATGATGAAAATAGTTCTTGCAGTTCAAGTATTATTGTTTGGACTTTTACAGTCCTGTAACTGCAAATCACTGATAAGCAATTGGGGGTTCATAGGTTCAGGTATGACATCATTAATGTCATATGCAATGGAAGGTTGGATACCTTGTGAGTCATGTGAGATTTATGAATATTTATAGCTCAGCAGTACATCAGTTATAATATCAGCTGGACCCCTGTATACCCCACTAACCCAGGGAAACTGGCAGGCATACGCTATGTACATTATAGAGTATATGTGCACAGCCAGGCTGGGGGGGGTTTGCAAATGCAATTATAATAAAAAAATTAAATTATTTTCAATCCTCCCTTTCCAGCACCTTGGCCAAGTGCTAAATTAAACTTGCACACCACACCAGTGATTAACACTTTTTGCTTTTGTGAATAAAGTAAGCCTTTTTCCTATCTTGTTTATAATCTGTCTTTGTTGCCTGGGAAAACAAAGGCTATTATCAGTAAAGACAGGCAAGCAACCTGATTTTAATTGTAAGGTAGAGGTGTGCAGCAAGCAAAATGTGTTGGATGTCATGGAACTGCAAAGGGTTAGCGATAATGACTGTATGGGAAGGGGAGCATGACAAATGATCCTGAACTTCACTTCTTATTGTTTGTAGACGACATCTGTTTTAGGCTGTTTGATCACATTAAACACAGCTTCAGCTGATATATTAGCCCTCTTGATTGTGCTTATGAATCAGTATTAACTTGTTGAATTATCGATTTGCTGGTTCCAGTTCCATTGCAGTCATATCTGTTGCAACTGAATTAAATGCCAGTTGTTCTTCTTTCGGCTTTTCCCGGTTAGGGGGTCACCACAGCGGAACTCTGGTCTGCTAATGATTGGCAGTAGATTTTTATGGTGCCGAGGTGCCAACCTGACGCCCAACCTTCAACAAAGGCACGCCCATTCACGCATGTCTTTCGAATGCCACTCGACCACGGGGAGGACATGCAGACTCCACACACAAGGCGCTCCAGCCGAGAATCAAATGGGAGAACCTTTTGCTGTGAGGCGACAATGCTACCACTGCACTACCGCGGCAAATCTTCTTTAATCATTTTGTTTGCTAGTTCAGGTTTGTGTTGCTGTTTGTGCCAGTTTTGTTGTTCTGTCTGCTAAGAGGTAGTCAGGAAGAGTTTAGATATTTTTCTTTGCTTTTTCTCTGTACATAATGGTAGATTAGACTTGAGAAAGTTATTTTTTTTTTAACTGCCAGGTAACACCCATAGTTCCTAATGGCAGCCAGACATCTTTTTTTTTTTTGGGGGGGGGGCAACTGAACTGGCTTCCTTAACTAAATGACTTGCCAGTTAATAACAGTACTAATAGTAGGCAGCATTAGAAACAGCAAGATGTAAAAAAAATATATATATATATATATATACAAAAATTAATCCAGAATAACGCGCAGTAGAAATGTTTATTTTGTCATTGTTCTTATTTTCATATAGGATAGGCAGGACAGTGGCATATCAGATAGTGTTGTCCCTTACAATGAAAGGTCCCTTGGTTTAATTTTCTGCTCAGGTGCCTTCTGTGTGGAGTCTGCATGTCCTCCCTGTGTTCCCTTGGGTTTCCTCCCACATTCCAAAGACATGCAGTAGGTGGACTGTACATAGGTGTGTGTGCATATGTGAGTACATGGTATGAAAAAACTACCATGGCAGGGCTAGCCACCCAGAGGTGTAAACCTTCGCTGCAGATGATTGTCACTGTTAAAGTGACACCCCAACACCATGTGCAAAAACGGGAAAAAGAGGTTGTGGATGGATGGCTGGATTCATATTTTTAAGACTGGTCTAGGACAGCTGCATTTTCATGGGCATTGATTGTATGAAACCCAGCTGTAGGAGACAGAATACTATATTGTCAGTGTTCTCTTGTAGTATGCTGTACTGGATATATTGTCATTTGTTTGCTAGTAATAATGAGGATATGCAATATTTCCAAAAGCAAGTGGCTTGAGCATTATTGAATGGCATCAGATGAAACAGTAGATGAAGTTGATGAACAAAATGTCAGTTATATTTGTAATATAACTTTTGTATCTTTAGAGATGTTCAGTATTTGCACTGATAATAAAAACACATTTTCATATTTTTGTAAATGTATCAAACAAGCATTTAGAATAATATCTTGCTGTCATGTCTGGCTAATAAGTGTTCCAATAGTACAAGTGTAGGAAGTACAGCTTTCAAGAAATGACAGTTTGTGAAACTTTTAAGACTATTGTCATTCTGGGCTTATGAGTATTAAATTATTTATATTTGTCTTACGTTTTTAACTTGATTTTTCAGGAAAATGCTCATGAATGTAAAGATGAGTGTAAACTGTTATTGGTGTGACATTCCAGAGCTCAGAGGTTCTAAGGAAGAGACGAGTAGATTAGGCTGTGTAGGCATGCAGGAGCACCTGTGAAAAACTTTACTTGCTTACTACAAGTTGTTATCTTGTTATTTAGTAGAAAAATAAGTAAATTACAATAATGTGTGTGTGGCTGGATCTTTGATGTATGCTTCAGTTGTTTTGATCAATGGTTATTTAGCTGGAATTAAGTACTTTTACAATGTAGGAGGGTAAGGAGGGGGCAGAGCATGAGCCACTGTATAACTAACTCTTCAGAGTACACTCTCATGAATTCAGCTTCCAAAAGCAGTAATTTAAAATTAAAATGACTGCTTTGGAAGTCACATTCACGATGCACATTTCTGTGTCTACGGAGGCTACTGTTTGTTGGTCTGATGTTGATTCCTTCTGTTATTTTGATAGGAATTACAACAATGTTGGTTTGGGTGTCTGTGTAATGTATGTTTATGTTCTTCAGTTTCTTGAGCTGATAAATTATATTAGTTTGGTTATTTTATTGAAAGACACTTTTGTAAAGTTTTTTTTTTTTTTTTTATTTTGGCATTGGTGGGGGAATGGTAGTTTCGCTCATCTCTTCTCTTCTCTTCTCTCTCTCTCACATAGATGACAAGCAGGTGGGGTATTTCGTTTAGATGCTTTAATACATAGAAATACATCAGGATGGATAGCAGCATCATAAAATACAAACAAATTAGTTAACAGACAGACCTTACATACATACATGCTTACATCTCAATGGCTTACTACAAAATGGTAGAATTGCTTGCACATGCTCAGTTTTTATACACTTGTGCAAGCCCTTGGATAGCTTCTTAAAGGTACACACACCTTAATCTACATCCTCCCTCTTAAAAAGATTGCCCTTTGTAAAAATATCAGAGTTAGATATGCATTACTATATACATTAGAAACAAAATACAATGTTCATGTCCAAGTTGCTTCATATCTGTTACAGGGTTTGGAGATGCAACCATATCTCGTAACATAACAATCTAGACCAAATTTAGCAACAGGGACAGTCTTCGGTGAACAACTCATATCAGGAACTTCTGGATTCATCTCGGGAATGGGAATGTCCTCTGGAACTTCCTCAGGAACTGGAACCCCGGAAAACTCACTCTGAGATAAAGAGTCTTTCTCACAGGCTATGATCTATGGCATGGGCTCCGACACCAGTCTAAAATGTTTCCAATTCCACCTAAAGATAGCCCCTTGTGATTCCGCAATGTATGATCTTGGCTCTCGGCAAATACTCTTTACGATACCAATCTGATCATAACCTCTGGATGTTTGCATCCTTACCACTTCTCCTTTTCGTAAGGGACTGAGAGGTTTGCTGGTTTTAAACTTCTGACAAAAAATCCCAAAAACCAGCATAAAAAACAAACCAGATAAAAAGAAAACATTGGTTGCTGCAGAAGAATGAAAAAAAAAAATGAATTAGCTATATAATTTACTGAATGCTTTCGTCGTCCAGTCTTCATCAGAAATACAAATACTTCTGTTGTTCGTTCTTCCGCAGCAACCAGTGATGTTAAGTTGTCAATCTCACCTTCATTCTTGCTGGATGGATCGGCTCCGACTCGGCCAATACTAAAGCTCGAGAGCTAATTCCACCGGCTCGAGGCTCCCCTATATCCCACAATGCTAGGCGGTAACTACCCAGATCTCGTTTGCCGCTATAGCTGACAAGGTGCTTTTCTACTGGCTCAGGCAGGTGAGTTAGAGTTATTACCATATTAGGTATTTCTTAACCCCCTTTTTTTGTTTCAACCATAACCTTTTTAGTTTAATTAAATATTTAGATCAATCGACCCCTGTTTTTCAGGTCTATATTCCCTTTCTTCCCTTATCTTGTAGGCCTTCGGCCCCTCCCTTCCCCCAGTCCTTTAATGTGACTAAATTAGTTGTTTTTTTCTGTTAAGGGCTTGTGTGTGTGTGTGTGTGTTTTTGGCTTGTGTTAGCCTTAATAATTTAATTATTTCTTCAGTAGAGGGTGTGTCTGTAGTGTGTTTGTGTTTTTGTCAGGCACTCCTTTTACTATGTCAAAAGACTCTAAGGTCTCAGGCTTCAAGAAGTGTGACTCGTGCTGTCAGAAAATGTCTCTGACAGACGGTCACACTTCTTGTTTGTATTGCCTGGGACCTTTGCACCTGCAGGACTCTTGTGCTGTTTGTCATGGTTTTAGCCCTAGAGTCCTGCAGGAACGCAAGAATAAATTAATCTTGCGGGGCTTGTTAAAGCCTGAAGGCCCCCCGACTCAGTCTGTGTCGAGGAAGCCTTCCAAAACTTCCAAACAGTTGGCTCCGGTTTCAGAGTCGACTGCTGGAAAGATTAAGTCGTCTTCGACATCGGCTCCGGCCGGAGCTGATGTTTCCAAGCCTCATACTGTTACCTCGACTCCGGCTGGAGCCGAGGGTGATAAAACTCTGTTGGCTCCGATACTGTTATCGGAGCCACAGTCTAGGAAGAGGTCCAGATCCCCCTCTATCGGCTCCGTGCATTCAGCGCCAGGATCCCCACTTCTTTCTGAACGGAGCCATAAAACTCATTCCTCACGGTCTTCCAGGTTATCTGACCATGATTTGCAAAGGGTAGTGAGTAGACTTCTCAAGTCCGAGGCACTGGCCCAAATGCTGCATAGCCCGACTCACCAGTCAGTGGCTATTTCCGTTCCCCAATATATTCCTCCTCTGACTCCTTTGAGTTCGGAGCCAGGGCTTGTCGGAGCCATGACTGTCGGTGCATTTGATCCGATACCTTCCCTTTCGGCTCTGTCGTCTGCTCCGATCTCCTCCTTGGAGGGATCTCGGCGCCGGGCTTCCCTCGTCGGCTCCGAGGGGGCGAGTGGCATCAGACCCTTGTCCGACCCCGCTCTCCCTCTCTGGGCTTTGGCGCTGGTGAGTTCGGCTCCAACATCGGCTTCAGAGCCGTCCCTGTCGGTGCCGGGGGAGGTCCTTGTCTCTTCGGAGTGGGGGCCTCTGGCCTTGCCTGACAGGGGTGCCTTCGAGGTCATGTGGAGCGTGCTAGAACCAGGTTCTGCCCCACAGTCGGCTCCTTCAGCCCCCCCATCTACAGTGCCTGCGGTGATTTCTACTCACCCCCTTGTCTTAGACCGCAGAGAGCCAACTCCTCAAGTTTCCCCATTGGGAATTTCCTCCTCTTCTGAGGCCTCTCCTGACCCGGCAGGAGATCCCCCAAGGAAGAGGCAGTGCAAGAGGAAGCACATTGACTCCCCTGAGTCTATCACCTCTGACACTGACTTAGAGGAATCGAAGGTTCCCTCGATCCCCTCTGAGGATGTCTCCTTTGCTGACATCCTTGAGATCCTGAAACAGAGGGGGAACTGGCCAGCCCTTAACCCTTCGGAGGATGAGTCAGTGTATCTTGAGGCGTTTGGCTCTTGCCCTTCTACCTCCTGGGTGTCCCCTCCCTTTGACTCCCTTATGGAAGTGGTGGCAAGGAAGGCTTGGACGGCTCCTGATTCAGTGGAACCCACCCCGAGGAGACCATCTAAATTTATTACTGCCCCTAGAGATAAAGATTTTTTATCCAAAGGTGTCCCTGTTGATGCCATGGTGGTGGCTGCGGCCACTAAGAAGGAGTTAGCTGATCCTTCGGTTCCTGTCCATCCTCCTAATAAGGAATCTAGGACCATGGACAGTATGGCAAGCAGATGTTCTCATCAGCGACCTTTTCAATGCGTTTGCTGAATTACTTATGCCACTTCACTCGTCTCCAGAGAGATTTACTCAAGGATATAGGTGAACTGATAAAGGATCCTACAGCTGAGGGGTTCAAAGACACAATGAACTCCCAGTTGGCAACCCTGAATTCCATCATTAACTCCTCCATGCGGCTGGTCTCATATGCTGCAGATGGGGCAAGTAGAGCCGCAGGCGCAGGTGTTGCCTTACGACATCACACCTGGATGCGGCTATGCAACTTTGCGGACCCTTTCAAGGTGTCCTTCACCAATTCTCCCTTTGATGGATCATCCTTGTTTGGTCCACAGGTGAAGGATACATTGACCAGGTGCGAGGTAGAAGGTAAGACTCTCTCTGCCGTAGGAGTCCGTTTTTCTACCCCTTCTAGACCCTATCCGAAAGGTCAGAGGGGAGGAAAGATGTGGTTCCACAAACAATCCCAGGGAGTCTCATCTGACGCACAAGGCCAATTCCCCTCTAAAGGCAGAGGGGGGAATAATAATAGATGCCGCCCTAGAGGCAGAGGAGGTCCGCAAAACCAGGGTAGCAGAGAAATGTTCTCTGACAAACCCTTTCAGCATCCCTGAGGGGCTGCCCGGCTGTCCACCTTCAGAGGCAGTCGGGGGAAGGTTATCCCTGTACCCAAAAGCCTGGCTTTCCCTTACTCAAGACAAATGGGTACAGTCGATCATATCCGAGGGTTACAAAATTCCCTTTATTCCCATCCCATCCCAAAAGATCCCTTCCAGACGATCCACCCGGTCTAAGGGAACAAGCAGCATTAGAAATTTCAAAGCTGCTATCAAAAAGAGCTATCCAATCAGTCCCGGCAGACCAGCAAGGATCCGGAATCTACTCCAAATTCTTTTTGGTACCAAAAAAACAGGAGACCCATACTGGATCTCAGCTACTTAAACAAGTATGTCAGGAAAATAAAATTCCGGATGGTCACGCTACAGTCCATTCTACCCTTCTTGGGTCAGGGCAATTGGATGTGCTCGATAGATCTTCAGGACGCGTACTACCACATCAAGATGAACAGACGCTCCAGGAGATATCTCCGCTTCAGGCTGGGAGCCAGTCACTACCAGTTCAGGGCTCTGCCCTTTGGTCTCACTACAGCCCCCCGTGTGTTTACCAAATGCATGGCAGTGGTCGCAGCTCACTTGAAACGTCAAGGATTCCAGGTGTTTCCATATTTAGACGACTGGCTCCTTACCGCCACCACCACACATCAGCTTCTTCTATCCAGGGACTTCACCATCCAATCTAGCCAAGCTCTAGGCATTTCGATAAATTTCAAAAAATCTGCCTTGTCACCTTGTCAATCTATTACCTTTATAGGCGCCACCTTAGACACACTCAATCTTTCAGCCAGACTCACAGAGCAGAGAGTGTCAGACATTCGGAACCAAGTTTCCCTTCTCTTACAATGCAACAAAGTCAAAGCCAGACTAGTTTTGAAGGTGTTAGGACTCATGGCAGCAGCTATTCCCCTTCTCCTCTTAGCTTGCTTTCACATGAGGATCCTCCAATGGATGCTGTTTACTCAGTGGTCCTTTCAACAGCTCCCGATGTCTCATACCATATTGATAACTCAATCATGCAAGAATCAACTGTCTTGGTGGATCACATCACATCAACTTCTCCGAGGAAGACCCTTCACACTCCCCCCCCCCATTCGCCACGTTGACAACAGACGCCTCCCTGATTGGGGGGGGGGGGGCATTATCAGGGCAGGACAGTCCAAGGTACGTGGCAACCTTTCGAGTGCCACTTGCACATAAACGTCTTAGAGATGAGAGCAGTGCTTTTAGCGTTGCAAGCCCTTCACGACTCTCTTCCCACTGGGACTATTGCAATTCAAACGGACAACATGTCCGTAGTGTGGTACATCAACAAACAAGGCGGAACCAGATCATACCCTTTATGTCGAGAGGCACTCAGACTTTGGCAATGGGCGATCTCTTCTCAGCGTTTTCTAATAGCAGCGCACATTCCCGGGAAATCCAACGTTATTGCAGACAAATTGAGCAGGGCAATTCTCATGCCCCACGAGTGGTCTCTAAAGAAATCAGTTCTAGAAGAAGTATTCCTAAGATGGGGCCAGTCTTGCTACTCCCCAAAACAGCAAGTGTCACGACTTCTTCACTCTCTTCCCGTTACCAGGCCATCTGACCAGAGACGCTCTAGTCCACGATTGGCCCCGGGGACTTCTATATGCCTTTCCCCCCTTTCCACTGATATCTCAACTAATTCAGAAAGCCATCGCCTTGAGAGTGACAATGATCCTCATTGCCCCTTACTGGTCTCGACAGATATGGTTCCCCTTTCTTCATCGTTACCTTTTGGAGCAGCCTTGGCATCTGGACCCAGTACCAGATCTGATAACCCACCAATCGGGTCAGCTGCACCAATCTCTGCCCTCTCTAAACCTCACAGCGTGGTTTCTCCTATTCCAACCTTAGCCAGGCTTCCCTCAATATCTCGCTCGGTCCGAGATATCTTGATAGCCTCTCATAAATCTTCTACCCGGAAGATTTATAGTAGCAAATGGAAACGCTTCTTTTTCTGGGCAACATCAAAAAACATAGATCCCTTTACTGCACCTATCCAGTCTATTCTAGACTTTCTAGCAGAACTCTTCATTTAGGATCATCTGCATCTACCATTAGAGTTCAATTGGCTGCCATATCTAATTTTCATGTTGGTGTTTCAGAGTCTAGCATCATGGCTCACAAACTCTGTAAAGCCTTTTTAAGGGGCGTATTTCTTCTCAAACCTCCAATCAAAGATCCCCCGCCTCAATGGGATTTTAACTTGGTTCTGGCATCTTTAATCCTACCCCCCTTCGAACCGGCGGCTTCATGTTCTCTGAAGTTGCTTTCTTGGAAGACACTTTTTCTGGTAGCTATAACTTCAGCGAGAAGGGTATCTGAACTCCATGCTCTGTGCAGTCGTCCTCCTTACTTAGTGTTTCACAAAGATAGGGTATCCCTCCGTACTAATCCATCCTTTTTGCCTAAAGTTTTCTAAATTATTGATCTCCCCATCTTTTTCCCTAACTATTCAAACAGGTCGGAACAAAAGCTACATTTTTTGGATGTTCATCGCCAACTTAGATATTACTTAGACAGGACTAAACAATTCAGGAAATCTAATCAATTGTTTCTCTCATATGCGGAAGTGAAATTGGGCCTTCCAGTTACTAAAGTATCCCTCTCTAGATGGCTCACCTCTACAATTACCTTCATCTATGAGATCAGACGTCAAAAACTACCCTCAAGACCTAGAGCTCATTCAACTAGGGCATTACCTACATCCGTAGCTTTTCAGGATAGGCTGCCGATAGATTCCATTTGTGCAGCAGCCACCTGGGCTTCTCCTCATACATTCATTTCACATTACAAATTGGACATGGTTTCCAGAAGTCATGCCAATTTTGGTTCCACTGTTCTCAAGAGTCTGTTCCGATAGGCCACCCGGGATAAGGTGCTAGGGACGTGGTCCCATCCAGCAAGAATGAAGGCGAGATTGACAACTTAACATAAAGAAGTTATGTACCTACCATAACATTCCATGTTAGTTGTCTTCTTTTCGCCTTCTTTCTTGCGTCCCACCCTCCTTCCCCCAAGCCTGGACAGACCGACAGGAATTCAGTTTGTGTTCTTCCTCTGGAAGTCGTCATTCCCACACGTTCTTCCACCTCTTTTATCCTTTCTGAGGTCTGCAATACTTCTTATGCAGATTGTTTTGAGGTAGGTTTCCCTAATCCATTCTATGGAGACTAGGATTGCTTGGTATAGCTATCAAACGAGATCTGAGTAGTTACCGCCTAGCATTTTGGATATAGGGGAGCCTCGAGCCAGTGGAATTAGCTCTCGAGCTTTAGTATTGGCCGAGTCGGAGCCGAGGATGGGCTCCGAACCCATCCAGCAAGAAAGAAGGCGAGAAGAAGACAACTAACATGGAACGTTATGGTAGGTACATAACTTCTTATTTTCTTTTATTTGATTTGCTGGTTTTATCATAGTAGGACTTCTGGGTTAGGTGTATCTTCAACAGCCTGGCTTTCACTGACTTGTTCTTGACACATGGAACCAACAATTGACCACTGATTGGTAATGTGGTTCTGTTTGTCTTGACAAAAGTCTATGAGCAGGTGAACCAAGATGTTTACCATGAGGAACATTTCAGAAATTCAAGAGATTCAGGAAAACATCACTATTATCTTAGCAGTCCAAAAAAGTAGAATGATAAGATGACACCAGGCTCTCAGCATAAAACATACAATCTTTTATTTTAAAATAACATAAATGCTTTCACAGCTCTTGCTGCTTCTTCAGATGTCAGTATAAAAATGCAATGTGCCTGCCTCAAAGACTGAGAAATGCAATAATGTCTGTTTGACATCCTGACATGAATCCTCTGGATGGTATATCTTTGGATTCTAAACGGTCTATATTATATGAACAGAAGTTCATATAATCAAACGCTCTAATGAGCGAAAATTCCAAAAAATTAAAACGATATTGTGTGGGGGGGGGGCTGTGCCCCCCACACCCCCGCTAAATATATATACCAACTCTGAGATCACATTACAGTGAGGAAAGGGCAAATACTCTAATCTTCACTGTACTGTGATCCCACAGCACGCATCTCGATATCCAGAATTTTCGTTCATTAGAGCGTTCGATTATATGAACTTTCATTCTTATAATATAGACCCTTTCTAAACTAGAGAATGTTCTTTATAAACTGAAAAGAACATAATGCCAACGCTATCATTTGGAAATGGGTCTTAAATTCGATATTGTTCCAAGGGGTTTACATGTCTTGAAGATGCCAGCACAAGGAACTGCATATGCCACTTTATTAGGTGAGTGGCAGAAACTCAATGTGGAATTCAGTTTCAAATATATTAAATTACTCCTTGACTGTGCCTTCAATGAAGAACAAGACTTAATTATGCAGATTGAAAAGTGTGTATCTAATTTACATGAGCATTTTTCTGTTAAACTGGTTGATAGATTGGCTAGCACTGTTTTGGATGCAGCTAGCCTTTATGAACAGAAACTTATGCACACTAAAATCAAGAAACTTACTAGAGACAGAAATTATTTTTTGAAAGGACGTGTATTCTTGGCCAAGAACAGCAGGGGTTAATGCTACTAAGAAAACTGTGGAACAGTCAACTGTGAATGTTAACCATGCTGATTCTGTTCAGCAGATGTCAGCTAATTCAGGATCCACTTCTGTCTGTGATATATTGACCAACCATGCTTCTACCAATGTTGTTGATGACATAATTGGTGTTCCCAGCATGTCTGCGAAAGGTTTAGACATAGGAGCAAGGAGACAAACTTTTGTAGTAGCTGCTGAGGTGCACAATGATCAGAATAAAACTGTTCAAGCTGTTGGTGAACAATGCAAGGCTAATAGCTTGAATTTTCCTTTAACTATACACCAGAAAACTGCAGAGAGACGACCGAGGTCCCAGAGCTGGACAAGGTACAAATGCAAGTTGAATCAGGACTCTGTAGAAACACCAAGCATAAAGAGTTACTGGCAAAAGACTTGATTTATAACTTGTCTTGTAAAGTACTGAGTACTGAAGAATTATCATTGTTACAGAAGGGTCTTTCTTTTGTGCCCTCTCAGAGTACTGATTTTACAGAGATAGTTTTTGATGTGAAAATTTTCACTAGAAATTTAATGTTAAAGTATATGTATAAAAACAATGTAGTTACTTCTAGTTAATATGTTTTTAGGAAGCCAAGTATTTGTACACCTGTTTTACATCCCCTTATTGAGGCATTTGAAAAAATATGTTTAGATGAAATTTATAAAGGCTATGATTGTGCAAGTAAGGGGAAATGCTTTCTTAATATGACTGTTAGGGAGAAAGAAGCACTTGAACATTTAATGTGTGATCAAAGCATTGTTATATGCCCTGCCGATAATGGGGCCCTGTTGTGATTCTAGATTCTTCATGGTATGCTGCCAAAATGAATGTTATGTTGTCTGACAATTCTTTTTATAGTAAAATTACAGTTTGATATTAATAACAAGGTCTTTTGTATTAAAGACAAGTTGAGCTGTATGATGTCATCTGGGCTGATAGAAGTTTGATTATTTTTTTTGTGCAACATCCCTTGATTCCCTTTATACAAGGACTGCCCAAGTTACACAAGGATCCTGTAAATCCACTGCTTAGACCCATAGTCTCTGGTAGAAAATGGAGTACAGAGTCTATGTCCATCTTTCTAGAAAAGCATTTTAGAACACTTGTCAATACCAAATTACATATACTGAGTGACTCATGACAATTTCTGATGGATCTTTATGAGTTTACACAGGCTACATTTGATGCAGAGACATGGTACTTGGTAACTTTGGATGTAAGTCCCTTTTCACAGTTATACCAAATACGTTAGGTATTGAATGGGTGATACAATATTTGATGGAGCAACATATATTTAGTGATAGTAAGGTTGAATTACTTCGTTATTTACTTGAGTTGGTTTTGTATAACAACGTATTTGTTTTTGATGGTAATTATTTTTTGCAAAGAGATGGCATAGCAATGGGCACATCATGTGCCAACAGCTACGCCAATCTCATTATGCTTATCTGGGAACTTAAGCACATCTTGGTTGATACATATGTAGAACACATTTTATTTTACAGACGTTTTATGGATAATTTATTTTTAATTTGGAAGGGTACACGAGATGAGTTGGTCAAGTTTATAGAAGAAATCAATTCTAGTACTACATTTCTGATATTTACAGCTGAGTATTCCAAGGTGAAAATTAGTTACTTAGATATATTTATCAGAGTTTCAAGCAGTGGACAGATGGATAGTTCAGTGTACAATAAACCTTGTTACAGAAACAACTTTTTACACCGAACAAGCATGCTCCCTAAATATATATTTGATAACATAGTACCAGGACAAGGACTTGGAGTTTCAAGGGTGAATGTCAATGATGGCAATTTTATGGCTGAAATGAAAGACCTGCAGAATAAGTTTGTGGATAGGGGCTACAAGAGGTATAATGTACAACAAGTATTGAACAAAGTTTCTGATGTTAAAGAAGGTAGAGGCAGGCCCTTCTTTTCTTCAAATCCTGCAAGTTTTTGTAAAGTGTGTACGACACAACTGTTAGTGGGAGCAACAAGTCACGATGCCGTTACTTGCTTCTAGCTTATAATTTTGACTGCATAATGCTTAGTAAGTTACATTGTTACCTTATGCTTTGTGTACATGTGGTTGTTGTATATACTATTTACATCTTGCTTCTTTGTTGTAGTAGCACTATTTTACTGTGTTAGCCTTGTTTCTTACTGATGAAGTGTACTACCTGCGATATAGCACTTGGTTGGTACTATCTCTGATATGTAAACTTAGCAAGACCAGCATCTAACATTAGTTCCAGTATTGCACCATAGTTATTAACTTGTATAATTAAGGACTCTACTGGATCTTGTTGTTTTTAGCTTCTTATTTATCTGGTTTTTAGGTTAAATCGCTGGGTGTTGTGTTCGCATTGCTTTATGTTTCCTAATAAGGACTAGTTTATAACCTAGCAGTAGTATTATGTCCTAACGACTGTAGTATTTCTGTTGAAGCTTGTTAGCTATCTCAAAAGATGTTACTGCTCTAGGTGCCTTTTGTCAAGGATATTACTGTTTCTTCTTCTTATTTGTTATTGAGCAAAACTGAAACTACTGTGTTCACCTGTTTTTCATTTTAACTTTGCTAATGTATAAACTTGAAGCTACTGTGTTCTTACATATGTGATTGTTCTTTTTTTCCCACTAACCTACATAGCTTTCAACCTCCAGTCCTGTACTAAGATTTGGATCAATAAGGACACCCTTCTACTAGTCGCTACCATCCCATCTTCACCCCCAAAAGAAACCTACCATTTTATTTCAATTACCAGTTCCCAAAGGATAGAAGAAAGTCTGTTTTACGCTAAGTCAACTGCTAAGCTGTACTGTTATTAATACATAGTGTTGTATGCAATCCACACTACTGAGCTAGGCACCCAGCAGCCATTTTCCCTCGCTATTCTCATAGGTAACTACTTGTTTCCCTCCGTAACTAGTACTGGAGCCATCTGTTCTAGCTATCTCTTTCCTACTTTTTAGCCTTCAGCTGTACTGTACTTTTTGCCCACTAGGTGGCATACTAACCTAGGCCTGTGTAGTATCCCCTACCCCTACTTTCCTGTTTTAAATTCTAGACTACTTGTCTTTTCTCTTGCTATCACTGACTGCTCCTTAGTTTTCCTCCTATATGTAGTTTTCTCCTCTACATTACTATCCCTTACTAAGCAAACAACTGAACTATCACTCCCCACTCACCTGTTACCTCCAGGAGCTCCTCAGGAGTCTGCTGCTTATAGATTGTCTCTGCACTTTCTTCCTTTGTCTGCTCTTGACCCGCTTCATTCACCCTATGGGCTCACTCCACTCCCCTACCCTACCCCCAATTCCCACGCCCAGTGCTTCTAAACTTATACTTACTATACCACATCCTCCCTCCTATCCCTCCAGTCCTATACTCTACCCAATCAACATACCTAAGCCACACCCCTCCTTCACCTACCTATTCTTAAAGGGCCCCTATTTCCATTTTACACTAGATAACCCTATTTATCACCAGATACCTAACATTTATAAGCTCCTTTCTCCTTAACACTTAGCCATACCCTTCATCTCTTTATTTTTTATCCCTGTTTCTTCTCCATTGCTTTAAGTAATCTTAACAATATGCCTACAACAACTAATGCTATCCTAACCAAGCTTATACTCCTAGCCACTATCATACCTGCACTCACCTCAGCCTATCATTTCACCTCCTTTGAAAAAGTGAATTATGACCTGTTTAATTATTCTCCAAAACAAACAGCTGTACAAACATTTACCCTCATCCATACTCAAATAAACATCACATCCACTCCCAGCTACCTGCTAGCCAAATACCATAGACTCATACATATTAAATACAATAAACTCACTGTAAGGAAAGTAAAATATCTAACTAGCTTTATATGTAACCCTGTCCCAAGACAAAAGAATTCCTCCTTGGAAGATGGAGACATCCACCCTAACCCTGGCCCAACCGATGTCCCCACAGTCAAAACATATAGCCCCTATCCCTCAACCCAGGATCCCAAGTTAGACCCTCCAACTCTTTCTTAATAGGACATCTCAATATCTGTAGTATTAATAATAAAGTCGCCCATCTCCATACCCTCCTCAATATTCACTCCTTTGACATTTTCTTTCTGACAGAAACTTGGTTAAAACCTGGAACTAAAGACAATGCAATCATCCCCCCAGGATATAATATATTGAGACAAGACCATACAAAATGTAAAGGAGGTGGAGTAGCAATCCTGTTTAAAGATGGCCTCCAGATCTCCTCTTCACCTTTTAACCCACCCTAGGGTAGTAAGGCAGAAGTCCTTATCTCCAGATTTCAACTCAACTCTAGCAAATCCTTATACATCATCTGCATCTACCTACCTCCTGGCAATAATATCAACTTAATAGAGGATATTTTAAACTGGGTATCTTCTACTTTCCCACAAGAAACAATAATACTAGGTGATTTCAATACCGAATGGAAATGTGTCAATACTGAAAATCCTACCTCCCATATTAATCGTCATGGCTTTAGTCAAACAATCACCTCTACAACCAGAATTAACAAACCAAACCATAAAGAGAGCACCTTAGACTGGATTCTTATCAATAAACAACAGCAATCTTATAAAGTAGGAATCCTGCCTGATGTAAGTGATCACACTTTGACTTATATTATAAGACAAAGGAAAGATATTTCTAACCCTCCCATATATAGGATCATAAGGACAAACATACACTTTAACCCAGTACTATTCCAAAATGAACTTAATGCCTGCAACTGGAAACCTCTAAAAATTCTCCCACTTGAAGAGGCTGTTAAATATTTCAACTCCAAATTCCTAGCTATCCTTGATATTCACACTCCTAAATGGTCAATTAGAATGAAGTCCAAACCTGCCCCCGGCTATCCAATGAAAGTCGACAAAAATTTTTACTTAGGAACAAATCCTGGGCTAAGTGGAGAGCCACCAAAACTACTTCCGAGCAACTAACGTTTAAACAATTGAGAAATATTACAAAAAAAGCAATACTGACAGACAAAAAAAACTACTATTGTAAATTACAGCAATCTCATCAAAACAACCCACAGAAGCTCTGGTCAAATATTAATAGACTCCTTCACCCAGGGCACTGTAGTACACCAACCCCTCTAGGGGCTGAACACAATAACCCCCATCAAACTGCCAATGCCTTCAATACCTTCTTTACAGAGGCCATACAGTCTCTAGCCAGTCAACTAGCCCCTGATAACTCAAGCCTCCCTACCTCTTCATCTGGTACCTTCCCAATATTCCACTTACAACCCATCTCTACCACTCTAATCTATAATATCATCCAAAAACTTAAGCCTTGTACTCCCTCTGTTGACCAGTTACCATCTGAATACCTGCAAAAAGCAGCCAAAGCAGTAGACTATCCTATATCCATCCTTATAAACAGAACCATTAATGAGGGAATCATCCCAGACATTTGGAAAATCTCCCACATCGTCCCCCTACACAAAGGGGGTAACTCAAATGACTACTCTAACTATAGACCAATAGCTCTTTTATCACCCTTAGCAAAAGGTATGGAAAAATGCATTCACCAACAGCTGCTATACCATTTAACTCAAAACAACATACTAGCTAACTGCCAACATGGTTTTAGGCCATTTCACAGTACCACTACTGCTCTCTTATCATTCACTGAGTCCATCAATAAAAACTGTAATAATAACATCCTCTCATCTGCACTCTTTATAGATCTCTCAAAAGCTTTTGATATGGTAAATCACCCCCTTCTTATAAATACTCTCGAATCCTTTTCTCTTGACACTCTGGCAGTTCAATGGTTCAAGTCCTACCTAAGCAACAGGCAACAGGCAGTTCTCTGGGAGAATACTCTGTCATCCCACCTGCCAGTCAACCTTGGAGTCCCCCAGGGCTCCATTCTAGGACCTCTTCTTTTCTCACTTTTTATCAATGACCTTTATTTAGCAATTCCTCAAGCCACCTGCATACAATATGCAGATGATTCTACGATCATATGTTCAAATAACTCCCCATCAGAACTACAATCTCTAACTCAGAAGGTATTCAACACAGTTGAGGCATGGTTCTTGAAACATTGCCTCCTTTTGAATGCCAAAAAAACTAAGCTCCTACTCTTTACTCCTACCAGTATGTCCACCCCTATAGATTTATCTGTCAAATCCAATAATGGCACCCTTAAATCTCCTGACTCTACTACAAAACTGTTAGGAATTACAGTTGACAATAACCTTAATTTTGATAACCATATAAACAACATTATTAAAACAGTAAACAGAAAAATGGGCTCATTATATAAAATTAAACCCTTCTTAACTCCTACTGCTAGAACTACAATTGCCCACTCTCATTTAATCTCAACTCTTCTTTATGCCTCACCCATATACACTAACCTAAAAAAATAACCTTCTCAAACTAGCTAACTCCTACAATACCATCGCCAGATTTGCAACTGGTAATCCCGTTAGAACTCACCACTGTCAAAATCTGCAGCAGCTAGGCTGGCTGGAACTACAAAACAATCTCATATTTTCCCAACTGACTATTGCAAACAAATTATTTTACCAACCTAACAACACTCCCATACTCACTAATCTCATCATCCCCTACAAAAATCGTAATTCCCTACGCTCCTTCAGTAAACTTCTAGCTAACATAAGCAAGACCACCAACTTGGCAGGTGATTCCCTATTCTGCAACACTGCTGGAAAAAGCTGGAACTTTTTATCTAGTGAACTAACTCTACTTCCTTCTCTTACACTATTTAAACAAAAGCTTAAAAGACACCTCAAAACACACTGGTTATGCCCCTGTAGCAACCCTGACTAACTTCTGATGCCACATCTTCTTTCACCATTTTTCTTTTTTTTTCCCATGTTGTACTAAAACTAAAACTACATTGCTTATCTCCCCAAAGCAGTAAGTGTAACTACTAAAATTATAATGTGATAGTGTTCAATCTCGCCGTTTGTTCTTACACATGAGTTCGGAGCCGATCCTCGGCTCCGTGTCGGCCGCTTGCAAGCTCTGCATCGAGGAGAAGCTCGAGACAACCTAATACCCACAATCCCCCTCTGCCTTTACCTCAGATCTAGTTTGCCGCTGCTGCGTTCGCATCACTGGGATCTAGCTCGAGCGACTTCAGATAAGATATAACTTATTTTGTTATATTTGAAGTAAAATTTGTTCTAAAAGTACTTTTTGGTAGACATTGTGTATGTGTGTGTGGTAAGGTTAATTCTCGGTACCGTTAAGTTTACTTAAACTGGTTAAGGTTTTTCGGGGCCTTCCACCCCTTACTTAAAATTTGACAACCGGACTGACTTTATATCGGATTCGACTTTGTTTCTACTGGATTTGTCTCTCTACTGGACTTGACTTTTTCTCTTACCTGTAAGATGTCTGAGAAAATTAAATCAGGCTTTAAACGTTGCCAGTGTGGCCAAAAAATGTCAGTTACTGACAACCATAGTTCCTGTGTCTACTGCCTTGGCCCTCTCCACTTGCAAGAGGACTGTTCAATTTGTCACTCTTTTAGTGGGAGGGTCATGACAGATAGGCGCAGGAAACTCATGGACAGGGGGTTATTAAAACCTTCCTTTCAGGAGGCTCTGGATGCTTCAGACCAGGCATCCAAATCCTCGAAGGAATCGAAGACGTCGGAGCCCAAGTCATCGGCTCCGAGCTCTTCGAGTAAAGTTAGATCACCGGTTCCACAGACTTCGGGGCCGAGTGTTCAACTGGTATCAGTTCCTGAGCCTCGAGTCTTGGAACTGGTGATGGAGCTCCCTCCCTCGACTCTATTGAGGTCGGCTCCGTCTTCGGTTCCTTCGACCCGTTCTTCTTCTAAGCTCTCCGATGTCGATGTGGATCGTGTGGTGCAGAAGTTATTGGAGCATTCGGCCCTATCCAAACTTATTTCGGTTTCCACCCAGTTGGTGTCGAAACTTGAAGGCCTTCCATTGTCTCCATCCATTCCTCCTCCGAGACCTGCCCAGTCTTTGGAGCCGGAAGAGGTTGATCTTCTGATTGTGGAGCCCTCGGGTCCAGAACCGCCTTTCTCGGTCTGTTCCTCACCTCGACTCCGTGGACCCGTACCGGAGTCTCGAGCCGACGATCTGTCCTTGGTTCCGGGGCCGAGTCGAACCGACGTTCGTTCCGACTCTTCCTCGGGCCTCGGCGCTGATCGATTCGGCTCCGCCTCGGGTCGATGCCTTCGGTGCCTGTCTCGGGATTCTTCCCATTTCTTCGAACTGGGAGATTCTTCGACTCGGGACCCGGGGCTTCGATCTCATGAGGAAGGTGTTGTCTACCCAGACAACCACATCAGTAGAAGCAACCTCTCCTCCCCATAAAGGGCCGTTATCCTCCTCTGCACCCACGGCCACAACCAAGCGTCGAGCACCGGTGTCTCAGCCACCCCTGGAGGGTGCCCCCTCTTCCTCGGAGGCTTCTTCGGATGCTCCCCACGAAGAAGTCCCTAGGAAAAGGTTGTGTAAGAGGAGACACTTAGATTCTCCACAAGAATCTTTGACATCCGATACTGACTTGGATGAGTCAGAAGGGTCCCCTAAGTCACCTTCAGAAGATGTCTCTTTTTTTGACATATTGGAGATCCTGAAACAGAGAGGTGACTGGCAGTCCCTTCCCCCTTCTGAGGATGAGTCAGTCTTGCTGAAGGCATTCGGTGCTCGCCCTTCCTCCTCCTGGGTCACTCCGCCCTTCGATGAATTAATGGAACTTATTGCTCGAAGGGCGTGGGAGGCTCCTGACACAGTGGAACCAGTCCCTAGGAAGCCCAATAAGTATATCACTGCACCCCAGCACAAAACTTACTTGACAAAAGGAGTTCCAGTTGACGCTATGGTGGTGGCAGCGGCCACGAAAAAGGAGATGTCGGAATCTTCCTCATCTGTCCATCCCCCTAATAAAGATTCTAGGACTATGGACAGGTATGGGAAGCGCATTTTTAGTTCAGCGGCTTTTTCCATGCGATCCCTGAACTATTTGACCCACTTTACACGACTACAGAGGGATCTAGTCAAAGAGTTGGGAGATACCCTCCAGGGTACTACAGATGCTGCTGTCTCAGAGAAAGTGACAGCGCAGCTTAATACCCTTACATCCATTGTGAACTCACCCATGAGGCTGATCTCTTACGCAGCCGAAGGTTCGAGTAGGGCAGCAGCTTCAGCGATTGCTCTTCGCAGACAATCCTGGATGCGCTTATGTTCATTTGCGGAAGCCTTCAAGTCTTCCTTTACTAACACCCCATTTGACGGTGCCACTCTTTTTGGCCCCAAAGTAAAGGAGACCCTTACCCGGTGTGAGCAGGAGGGAAAGACTCTGTCTGCTGTCGGAGTCCGTTTTTCCACCCCAACCAGACCATACCCCAAAGGGCAACGTGGTGGAAAAATGTGGTTTCGAAAACCCCAAGGATCTTTCCCAGGCACACAGGGTGAGGCAGAGGAGGGGGCAGAGGTGGAAGACGCCGCCCTGGCGGCAGAGGGGGTCCGCAGAATCAAGGTGACAGGGATACACTCCCTGGTAAACCTTTCCAGCACTCCTGAGAGGAGGCCCGACTGTCCTGCTCTGGAGGCAGTTGGGGGTCGCTTAGCTTTATACCCTCAGGCCTGGCAAAACATAACTACAGACAAGTGGGTAAAAAGCGTGGTTACCAGAGGTTACAATATACCATTTCTTTCCCATCCCATTCCAAAGAAAAGACTCCCAGATGTACCGCCTCTCTAGAGCCAGCAGCTATAGAAATTTCAAAGCTGCTAGAAAAAAGAGTCATCCAACCAGTCCCAGCGGACCAGAAAGGATTCGGGACTTACTCAAGGTTCTTTTTAGTTCCAAAGAAAACAGGGGACTGGAGGCCCATTCTGGACCTAAGCGGCCTCAATACCTTCGCAAGGAAAGAAAAGTTCAATGGTCACGCTTCAATCGATCCTTCCATTCTTACAGAAGGACGACTGGATGTGCTCAATAGATCTGAAGGATGCATACTACCACATCAAAATGGCCAGGGCATCCAGAGATCATTTGCGCTTCCGGCTGGGTGCCAGTCACTTTCAGTTTCGAGCCCTGCCCTTTGGTCTGACCTCAGCCCCCAGGGTCTTCACCAAATGCATGGCAGTGGTAGCGTCTCACTTGAGACGCCAAGGATTCCAGGTGTTTCCGTATCTGGACGACTGGCTCCTTTCTGCCACCACCCAGCGTCAACTAGTACACGCCAGAGACTATACTCTTCAGCTCTGTATTCACCTAGGAATTTCCGTAAACTTCGGAAAATCCTTACTACAGCCATCACAGAGTATCTTATTCATAGGAGCGGAATTAAATACACATCAGTTAATTCTAAGACTTCCTCCAGAAAGGATACTTTCACTTCAGACTCACATACGTCTTCTTCTCTTGTCCAGGAAATCCCCAGCAAAACTAGTACTGAAGGTTTTGGGACTCATGTCAGCTTCTCTTATTGCAATACCCTTGGGAAGACTGCACATGAGAGTCCTACAATGGCTACTGTTTGCACAATGGTCGTTCCAACAACTACCTCTAACACACGAGATTCTTATAACGAACACATGCAAAACACAATCAAACTGGTGGCTTCAGACGTGCAACCTTTCCAAGGGGAGACCATTTGTGCTACCCACGCCTACAGTTACGGTGACCACGGACGCTTCCCTGATAGGGTGGGGGGGCATCTTTCAGGGACAGACAGTCCAAGGCTTAATGGACCAATTTAGAGTACAATCTGCACATCAATGTTCTAGAGTTGAGGGCAGTGTTTCTAGCGTTGCAACACTTTGCTCCCCTTCTTCCTCTGGGAACTATTGCAGTTCAGACGGACAACATGTCGGTAGTCTGGTACATAAACAAGCAAGGGGGAACCAAGTCCTATCAGCTATGCAGAGAGGCCATGAGAATCTGGCAATGGGCGGAGTCCATGGGTCGCTTTCTGATAGCAACGCACATCCCGGGTCATCCAACGCCATAGCCGACAGGCTGAGCAGAGCAATACTGTTACCGCACGAGTGGTCCCTAAAACAGTCAGTTGCGAAAAGATTTTTCGCACGGGGCCAGCCTTCCTGCGATCTGTTTGCGTCTCCAATGAACGCCAAATGCAGGAGCTACTTTGCCCTATTACCCCCTCCAGGGGAAGTCCCCAGGGACGCACTGATTCACGATTGGCCCCCGGGACTCCTGTACGCTTTTCCTCCCTTCCCCCTGATATCAAAGTTTCTCCAGAAAGCCAAAAACCTACACAGGACAATAATCCTCATTGCCCCATTCTGGCCTCGTCAAATTTGGTTTCCCTTCCTCATGACACACTGCATTCGGGGACCCTAGATCCTGGACCCAGAGCCAGATCTATTGACTCACTCATCAGGGGCTCCCCACCCCTCGCTCTTCTCCCTCCATCTAGCAGCTTGGCTGCTCCAATTCCCAACTTAGCCAGGTCTGATCTTCTTTCGCCTGCAGTTCAGAATATTTTAGTGGCTTCTCATAAAGCTTCCACTATTAAAACATATACTAGTAAATGGAAGCGCTTTGTATTCTGGGCGAATACACAGCAAGTGGACCCTGTCATAGCTCCTTTGAATAAAATATTAGAGTTTTTAACAGACTTGTTCCATCAGGGTGCTTCTCCTGCCACATTAAGTGTTCAATTGGCTGCCATTTCTAATTTCCATGTGGAAGAATGTGGGGCTCCTGTTATGGCCCACAGACTTTGTAAAGCCTTTTTAAAAGGGGCTTTTCATATTAGACCACCAATTAGATCTCCTACGTCACCTTGGAGTCTAAACTTATTGTTATCTAAGTTAATGCTGCCCCCCTTTGAACCAGCCTCCTCTTGCCCATTGAAATTTTTGTCATGGAAGACTCTCTTTGTGGTAGCCATTACATCCGCTAGGCAGTATCTGAACTTCAAGCTCTCCATTAAGCACCCTTATTTGATCTTTCACTCTGACAGAGTTTCTCTTCGCACTAATTCATCCTTCCTTCCTAAAGTTTGTTCTATTAATAATATTAATCAGTCCATTGAATTACCCACTTTCTTCAAAAATCACTCCAATAAAATGGAGTATATGTTGCACAAATTAGATGTTCACAGACAGCTAAGGTTTTACTTGGATAGAACAAAAGATCACAGAAAATCTGATCAACTTTTTGTAGCCTTTGCTGATAACAGGAAAGGAGTACCAGTTACCAAAAGAACTCTTTCTAAGTGGTTAACTGATTGTATCATCTATGTCTATGATTCTTCAAATCAAACTCTTTTGCACAAACCAAAAGGACATTCCACAAGGTCAGTGTCTACATCCCTGGCTCATGCAGCCCGCCTACCACTAGACGCTATTTGTGCGGCTGCTACTTGGTCTAAGCCACATACATTCATTTCTCATTATAAGGTAGACAAAGTTTCTAGGGACAGGGCAACCTTTGGTTCCACTGTGCTCAAGAACGTCCTTCCGTGAGTTCCTCAGGAACAAGGAGCTAGGGACGCTACCCATGTGTAACAACAAGCGAGATTGAACACTATCACATATAGAAGTTATGTCCTTACCATAATGTTCCATGTGGAGTGTTCATCTCGCCTTTGTTCTTACATTCCCACCCTCCCGCCCTTAGGAAGAACGTTCAGTTTGGTGCCTGGTCTGGGGCATTATGCTTCTGCATTGCAGTTGTTGTGTATATAGTTGACATGTATATATATGTGTGTATATGTATATATATATATATATATATATAGACTCTTAGTTTCTGTGCATATGGGATATTGCATGAGTGTGCTCTCTCTGACTACTGGTTTGCTTGCAAACTAGATCTGAGGTAAAGGCAGAGGGGGATTGTGGGTATTAGGTTGTCTCGAGCTTCTCCTCGATGCAGAACTTGCAAGCGGCCGACACGGAGCCGAGGATCGGCTCCGAACCCATGTGTAAGAACAAAGGCGAGATGAACACTCCACATGGAACGTTATGGTAAGGACATAACTTCTATTTGTTCCCTCTGTACAAATAATTTCCTTCCTGTACTATAAACTACCTCATGTGTGATACTGTAAAAAGACTTGTTTTATCCAGTATGTAAATTTTTTTTTTATTTAGTTTTTTTATTTAATTTAAACTCTGCTCTTTAATACTATATCTTGGTATTTTTGTTAAATCGTTCTATTACTTTGTGATAGTATTGTTGTTTAAATTCTTTATGCTATTTTGGAGCTTTTCTCCCCGGGCCTCTGCTGAAAATGGAAATATATCCAGTTAGACTAGCCCAGTAAACAAATGTAAAATAAATAAATAAAATCCACCTTCAGTTCACCCCAAGAGACTGAATGATGGCAAATGCAGGGTACCAATGACTTATTCTTAAACTACAGGTCATGTCTTGGATATTATAAGGAAACAGTGGCCCATTATAACAACAAATAATGATCTTAAAAAGATAGTGGGTGAACAACCTAACTTTATCTGTAAGAAGAAACGATCTTTAAAACAGATGTTTTGTTACCCAAAACAGTTTACTGATGGTAGAACTACTAGGAATAAAATGGGTTCCACTTATAAAGGAACTAGACCATGTCATACTTGTAAGTGCTGCAGTTATATTGACACTTCTGGTATGTTTATAAATCCAGATCAGGGTAAACAATATGTGCTTGATGTTCAAGCTACTTGCACTTCTTCTCGTGTGGTTTATTTAGCGTGGTGCACGGCCTACACGGTTTTATGTAGGCAAGACTGACAGACAGTTGAAGGAATGTATAGTAGAACATTTAAGACATATAAATAATGGTACTGAGTGCAGTGCTCTTTCTAAACATGTGAAGCTCACTTCACACACATTGTTTTAAGTTTCAGGTTATAGCATGGTTAGCAGCTACTAAGAGGTTGGGTGATGTTAGGAATGCCACTGAAAGCTTAGAGAGCAAGTGGATAGCTAGGTTAATGGTTGATTATGATTCAGGACTAAATGATAAAGTTCCACTTAAACCTTTGTTACAAACACGCTCACTTTTTAGATGAGCTTTACATATACATATGTGCATTAGTTGATTTTAAGTTTACCTCTGATTTTTTAAAATTTTTATTACATTCATTGTTTGTATTCTTTGGAAACATAATTGCTTAAATGATCGATTTGCTAGTTGGATTTCTGTATAAATTGCTGTGTGTGTGACTGCATTTTTATACTTACATCTGAAGAAGCAGCAAGAGCTGTGAAAGCACTTATGTTGTTTTAAAATAAAAGATTGTTCATTTTATGCTGAGAGCCTGGTGTCATCTCATCATTCTACTTTTTTGAACTGTTTTACTTTGGTTTATTTGTTTGGTGAGATGTTTACACAGCACTGGCTTGTCATTTTTTCCTGTTGATCACTATTATCTTGTTTTGACTTCTCTAGTAACTGTCTTGCACTTTGAACTGCACGTTCTGCCAAATCATTTGACTGCGGGTACTCAGGGCTACTTGTGACATGAGTAAAGTCCCATTCTTCAGCAAATCTTTTGAACTGTTGGCTTGTGAACTGTTTACCATTGTCAGAAATAACTATGTGCAGACTACCATGTACTGCAAAATGACATTTCATCTTAATAATGACAGTACTGGATGCGAGATTGGGAAGTAGGTCAGTCTCAAACCAATTGGAGTAAGAGTCTACTAACACCAAATAATGCTGACCATTTAACTCGAAAATGTCTGTGGCTACTGTCGACCAAGGTAGTTCCGGAATCTTGTTTAGCTAAAGTGGTTCCTTCTGCTGATGTGGTTTTGTACTATTACATACCGAACAAAATGAAAGTGCTCTCTCAATATCTTGTGACACAGAAGGCCAAAATACTAGTCCTCTTGCCCATCTTTTGGTAGAGTCAGTACCTGGTGACCACGATGCAAGATAGTAATGTACTCTGGTTGTAAGGACTTTGGAACATTTACTTTCAGACGTTTTGTAATGATACCTTTGTCAGACAAAATCTCATCTCTGTATGGAAAATAAGGTTGCTCTTCTTAAGGTAAACTAGATTGCTTTGATGGCCATCCTTGATTGATAAAGTGGTTGAGCCTTTGTAAAACTGGATCTGTGGTTGTATGATCTCTCAACTCATCAGGACATGTGGAAGAAAAATTTCTCACTTCCATGACTTCAAAGTCAAGGTTCTCATTCTCATGCTGTTCTCTGTTGTTTCTGGGTGAGCTGGATAATGTATCATCAAGATAAAGAAGTTTGCCTTTCTTGTAGGCAAGATTGAAATTATACTTTTGCAATCGCAACATCATGCGTTGCAGTTGGGCTGGAGCTGAATGCCTAGGCTTTCTCAAAATAGTGACTAAAGGTTTGTGGTCTGTTTTGATCTGGATAGGTCTACCTGGAACTTCAAACATGCAAACACAATTGCCAAAAGCTCTTTCTCAATCTGGGCATCCTGCATTTCAGTTTCGGTAAGAGTTCTCGATGCAGAGGCAACAGGTTGATCCTCTTGTAGAATGACAGCACCAAGACCAAATTTCGAAGCATCACAGGAAAGAGTAACTGGCTTGTGAACATCATAGTATATGAGAGCTGATGGATTAGCAATTCTCTCTTTCAGGACATCAAATGCTCACCTGATATTGCTCTAACCAAGACCAGGATATATCTTTATGTGTCAGCTTTCTGAGTGGTGCTGATAGTCGGATCAAGTCTGGTATGAATTTGCCTAGGTAGTTAACCATGCCAAGAAAATGTTGCAGGGCTTGAATATTGTCTGGAGCTGGCATCTCAAGAATGGGACTGGTCATAAGCCTGTACTGATAAATAAATGACCAACATAAGTAACTTCTTGTATCCTGAATTTGCATTTCTGTGGATTAAGCATAAGATTCACTTGTACCCTTTCCAGAACTTTTCTGAGGTTTCTGTCATGCTCTCCTTCATCATTACCTCTTACCAGTATGTCATCAACTATAATAGCACAAGGATACCCAGAAAAAAAATTGCTGTATTGCATGTTGAAAGACTTCATCTGCAGAATTTATCCCAAATGGCATTTTCAAAAATCTGTGCCTGCCAAATGTTGTACTGAACATAGTGAGCAATGATGATTTCTTGTCAAGCTGAATTTGCCAAAATGAACTCTTTGCATCTAAGACAGAAAAAAACAGTGGCATTTGGCATCATTGCTGTGACATTCTTCGACTGTGCACATTGGATGATGGGATCTTTTTAATGCTTTGTTTAAATCTCATGGATCAATACATATTCTGAGGTCATCTGAGCTTTTCTTGCAAGCTACCACCATGGAAGATGCCCATTCAGTTGGAGTCGCAACTGAATAAATCACACCTTGTCACACCATTTTATCTAGCTCAACCTTGACTCTGTCCTGCATGACTATTGGAACTTAACGTGCTGGCCTGACAACTGGACTGACCTCTGGGTCTAACTTCATGGAGTACACAACTGGAAGTTTGCCTAATTTGTCTTTGAAAAGATCAGCATAGGTGGAAAAAATATACTGGGTGAAATTAGAGTACTGGTCTTTCAAGCTAACTTGGTGGACTTCCTTATTAAATGAAAGCAGTCCCCTTTTCAAACAGTCTCTGAGCCCTAATAATGCCTGGACATGCCTCTTGACCACATAAAATAACAAGTTGTAGCTTCTTCCAGCAGAGTAACATGAAAGCACTACTGAGCCTTTGGTTTGAATTTCTTCATCTCCTTAAGCAACAAGCTTAGCACACCTTGCCAAATCAAGCCTTTCACCATGACACAGTCTCACAAATGTTTCTGCTGACATAACATTGCACTTTGAGCCTGTATCAGCTTTGAGCTCTATGGGTTTGCCATTTATCTGGACAGTACAAAATACTTCATTCTTTTTCCTAAAATCTACTGCACTGACCATTTCATGAGGCACTGATGCACCATCAACATAAAGAGTAGGATTGCAGCTTTCTAATTGATCAACTCATTTCTTAAAATGTTCCCTTTTAATAAAAGAATGTGGGCCTTTTGATTACAAAACCTTTTCAAATGATTCCACTTATTGCATTTGTGGCACTGCTGACCAAAAGCTAAACATTTTTTTTCCTTTTACATTCATGACTTCCACCACAACTACAACAGTTGGCGATGAAATTGGGTTGGGTCCCATGCTTTGAGTTTGCTGACTTACTCTTATGCTTCACTGAGACTGTGCGAACTCTGGAATTTCCTGGAAAGCTCTGGAGTTTACCAGTGAGTGCTGCAGGGGCTACAGTTGCTGCCATGTGCTTGGGCCTGTTTATTTTAACTATGTGCTGCATACTATCAACATGAGCTTTATCACTGTACTTTCTAGAGCTGTTCCCATTTATAAGTATATTGGTATGCTTCTCTGTGTGCTCATACATCTGACAAATCTCAATGGCCTTATTCAAAGTTAAATCACTGCCATGAAGCAAAATCTTTTTCACAGCATCATATTTTATACCACACACAAGTCTGTCCTTTATCAACTCATCCCTTAAATCACCAGATCTGCAGGATTTAGCTTTGTTTCTCAGGTCAGTTATATATACTGCAAAAGTTTCACCAGGCTTTTGATCCCTTGTGTAAAATAAATGCCTTTCCACTGTAATATTTGTCTGGGGGTTACACATTTCTTTAAATTTACGTTTTAAGCAATCTGGGTCCTCCCTTGACTCAGCCTGTACAACAATATGACAGTTTTCCCCCTCTTCTGTATAGACAGCAGGTGCATACACAAATGAACGTTCTATTTCTATGGCTTCTGACCCACCTAAATTAAATAGAATAAATGTCTTTGTACAGTCATCTTTATCAGAAAATGCAGCCTGTATGAAAATGTCGTACTCTTGCTCAAACCACTCTCCAGTTCTCAGCAATATTACTGTCAAACACAAATACATTGGGTTTTCAATATCCATCTACCATGCCCACAAAGTATGCACAAGCACACTGAAAATATGGCCCTTGTAATTATGTATGAACAAACTGTTCCGTGAGCTTGTAATAATATTCAAATGCACAATAAACTCTTCAAAATACTGTACTTTGAGAAATATGCTCTGTAATGGCTGTATTCTGTGAAATAACTTTACTGTAACACTGCACAAACGTGAACACTTTATACACTTCTGATAACTCGGATATCTTTGCTTAATACAAAAACTACATGCTTTGTGAAAATGCATTAATTTCCCTTTATTTTATTCATTTTATGCAGTTCGGACTTTAGTTCAAACATTTTCTGTAGTAATTCGAACATTTTTTATCAATATCGTACATATCGGTTAATGCGAATATCATTTAGAATGTTCTGTATGCCTCGTTTCATATTTTACGAATAAGAAATAGTGCTGAGCAAGTTTTAATATCTGAAATTTGTTTCTGACCTATTTTGCGAAGTTTGCACATTATAGTGATGATTCATGCCTGTATATTCCTCCAGTTCCAAGCAAGTGCCTTAAGTTGTTTAAGCTATGCCGCCTCTAACATCATGCCCTTTAGATATGCCGCTTCTGACACTATGTTGCTCGTCTCTCTCTCTCTCTCTCTCTCTCTCTTACATAGATAACAAGCAGGTGGGGTATTTCATTTAGATGCTTTAATACATAGAAGCACATCAGGATGGATAGCAGCATCATAAAATACAAACAAACTGGTTAACAGACAGACCTTACATACATACATGCTTACATTTCAATGGCTTACTACAAAATGGCAATCTAGCTTGCACATGCTCAGTATTTAAACACATGTGCAAGCCCTTGAATAGCTTCTTAAAGGTACCTACATACACATTGATCTACAGGTAGTAACAGCACAACATAAAGGACTATGTTGCCCTCTTCAGTTTGGGTCATTGTGAATTCAGTTTAAAATTAGCCCATCTATTTTTTTTTTTTTTTATAGTATATTGATCATTACTGCAATTTGTTAATGTGATCATGATGACATATCTTTGGTTATCTTAGTAATAGCGTATGTTTGTAATGTTTAGTTTCTACTAATGCCCAGAATATGTATTAAATTCTCCTTATGTCAGAAGTAAAAATATTTTATATTTCAGTAAAAAATCATTATGTCAAAAGTAAAAATATTTTATATTTCAGTAAAAAAGATATATTTTCATATGTATCATGCAGCTGCCACAGTGCAGCTAAACCTGTGGAGTCCTACAGAAGTGTGCTGTAGAGGAAGATATGAGGACAGAATTGCAGTCTTAGGTTTGTGTTATTTATTTATTTTATTTTATTTATTTGCAGTTGGTTTACCAGGATAGTCCATTGGGCCAATATGAACCCGTTTTCAATGGAGTCCTGGGGAGAAAAGCTCCAAAACAATCTAGGTCACAATAGGTTATAGATGATAATTTTACAAATGTTATAGATTCGAGCAAACACTACAAATAGTACAGCAAACATTACAATTAATACAGACTAGTGATGAAACTTACAGAGGATACAGACTAGCAAAAGGAACATTGTAAAGTAAATACTGAGAAGCCATTACATATTAGTAAGCATACACTTAAGAGGTGCAGCCTAGTGCATTCTTTGCAATAGCATAGGAATGACAAGAATGTATGAGTTAGGAGAAATGATAAAGGAAAATTTCTGGTGTAAACAGAGAAAGAAAGGAAGATGGAAATTGCCAGTGTTAGTTATGTGGGGTGGGAGCAGAAGCATTCCCACTGGGATACTAGATGTGAATGAAGAGATCGCAGGAGCATTCCCACTGGGATACTAGATGTGAATGAAGCGATCGCAGGAGCATTCCCACTGGGATACTAGATGTGAATGAAGAGATCGCAGGAGCATTCCCACTGGGATACTAGATGTGAATGAAGAGATTTTCTGAAAATAAAACGGTTAGAGGTGGTATGAATGGATGGTGGTAGGGAGTTCCAGAGATGTGCTAGAGTATAGGATAGAAGGTTTTTGCCTGGGGGACAAGTTGGTTTGTATACTTCTAATAGATTTTGGTTGTTAGACCTTAATAATCTATCAGGTAGGTGCATTTTAAAGGCAGAAGAAAGGGAGGGACAGAGGGAGGGGTTGAAAATGAGCTTGTGTGCAAGAGTTAGTTGAGTATAGGTGGGATGATTGGGTAGTTCTAGCCATTTTAGTTTTTGGAGAGAGGAACAGTGGTGGATGGAGGACTTATAGCTGGTAGCGAACTTGGCGATTTTGTTGTAGCAAGAGGAAAGTTGTGTTTTCAGGGAGGATTGTAGGTTAGTTAGGAGTGGAGCGCCATAGAGAAAGGAGGGGATAAGAAAAGAAGTAGAGAGAGTGATTTTAGTGGCAGGTGTAAGGTAATGATTTTGTCGGTAGAGCATACCTAGTTTTTAATGTTTTTTTTATATTTAGTTGTAAGTGGGAGTTGAATTTGAGCTGACTATCAATTTGGACCCCAAGTAACTTGGTCTCTGACACCAGTTCCAGAGGTGTGTTATTTTGACTAGTAATAGAGAATGTGTTTATATCGAAAGAGGTGACTTTAGAAGGAGTAAATACCATTAATTTGGTTTTAGAGGCATTGAGTGCTAGGTGATTTCTTTTCATCCATTGCTCAGTGGTTGAAAAAGCATCTTGAGTAAGCTTTAGGAGTAAACAGCTCAAATACACGAGTTCACAAGAATCCACTGGATGGTTGAAAGCGCTAAACCAACTGTATTTTATTATTTTTTTACAGAATAAATAATATTTTTATAGTTCTTTTCTCGTTATTTCAACCATCCAGTGGATTCTTGTGAACTCGTGTATTTCAGCTGTTTATTGTTGGACTCGAGTTCGTTTGGATTATTACTAAGCTTTAGGAGTGTAGGGATAGATGTGGCAGAGCAGATAATACTTGAATCATCTGCATATTGGATGATATTTGAGAAAGGGATAGAGTTGTGGAAATCATTTATAAATATATTAAAGAGGAGGGGACCCAGTATGGAACCTTGGGGAACTCCGGTTGGGGTATTAAGGAATGAGGAGGTGGCCTTTTTCCATTTTGCTGCTTGATATCTATTGGATAAGTAGCTGGAGAACCAGTTCAAAGAGGAAGGAGATAGGTTAAGTTTAGAGAGTTTAGTTAAAAGCAGGCTGTGTGAGATAGTGTCAAAGGCCTTAGAGAGGTCAAGTAGTAGGGTAGAAACAATAAGACCAGAGTCCCAGGCTTTATTTACAGTTTCAAGGAAGGAGAGGAGGGCTGTCATAGTGCTGTGACTTGGTCTGAATCCATGTTGTGTGGGAGTTAGTAGGTGATTATCTAAGAGATGTGGTAGGAGTTGTAGTTGGATACACTTTTCTAGGAGTTTAGAGATGGGAGACAGGATAGTGATGGGGCGGAAATTAGTAATATTGTTATTGTTGCCACCTTTATGTAAAGGTATAATATAGGCCTTTTTCCAGATTTGGGGTACTATACTTTCTTGGATAGAGCAGTTGATTAGAATGCTAATGGGGTAGGCAATTGCTTCAGCAGCTATGCTAAGAAAGTAAGAAGGGATGTTATCAGGAGCATTGGTGCATGGCTTCAGTTTCTGAAGGAGTTTTTTTATAGTAGAAGTGGGTACAGGTTTTAATGAGAAAAGAGGGGAGTGGAAAGAGGGGGTAATTGGGGGTGATGATGATGAGGAGGAAGTGAGAGTTGGAGAAGAGGTGGAGGGTAGAGAATTAGTAGATGAGAATGAGGGAGTGGTAGCAGTGCAGGGTAGAGTGTTGGTAGAGGAGGATGGGGGTGAATTGGAGAATGTAGTGATGTTAGAGAATGATGAGGTAGTTTGTAATGACATTTTGAAGGATAAGAGTATAGATTTAACATTTCAAAGACTAGCCCCAGTGGCTTTAGTTTATCTGCCTTTGGTGGCACAGTCTGACATTTGCACAGTGAGGAGTTTTGCCATCTCTCATTGCTTTACTCTGGCTGTATTCTTGCCTGTGTCTTCTTCTGTGTGAAGTCTATTTTCTCTTTGTGGGTTTATCTGTGTGCTCTGATTTTCTCCAACCCTCCCAAAATATATTTTAAGTGAAATGGTGTTCCTCCAACCGGCCTGTAGGTAAGTGTGAAGTGTGTTTAGGTTTGTGCATCTAATGACAGACCTGGCTTATCCGGGACAGTGTCTGTGTGCACAGGTGAGAAATCAATCTTGCTACAGACTTGCAGACTTGGCTTGCCTGGGATGTTGTACACCTTACTTTAGAGCTGGCTTATTAGGAGTAGTGTGTGTGTGTGTGTGTGTGTGTGTGTGTGTGTGTGTGTGTGTGTGTGTGTGTGTGTGTGTGTGTGTGTGAAAATCACAAATTTTTATGTAGAGAGAAAATATTGCTGGACACGTAAGTTTTCTTGGTAGCAGTAACACTGCAAAACACACACAAAATTAACTTGGTGTCTTTCAAAAATAAGCATAAAGTACATCATGCAAAAAACATATGGCCTCTCAGCTTCTGGTGACTTGGTAGCTCCCACATACCAGGCTGGATAAGTGGATTTTAACAAGTTTAGTACAAGCCTTTGCCATGGATCCCACCCAGTGTAAAACTGGCCCCTCCCAGAGGGGTACAGATGAGGTTGTTATACCTTATGTAGAGGACTGAAAACAAGTGGGGTCATTCTTTAACTTTACTGACACTCAGATCTGTAGAGGCATGCACAGAAGTTGCTATAGCTTATGTTGAGGTCTGAGGACAGTGTGGTTATTATGCCTGTGTAGGTTAACATGACGGCAGGCAGCACTATCCCCTGGAGTACACAGTGGAAAAACCTGTCTACACCGCTGCACTTATCCAGCATTTTTCCTTTTTTTATATTTGGTATTGTACTTAAGGAATCAAGTACAGAGTGTGTAATTTTCTTACTTGCTTTTTGGAAATTAAAAAAAGATAGATTACGTTAAAGTACCCTTCACTCTACTATATTGCAGAAAGATGAATAGGTGCTGTTTTGATTTCTTTTCTGCTTTTATTTTAAGGTTATTCAAGAGAATATTGTTTGAAATATGGGAACTTTTTTATATACATCTTCAAATAAACACTATTGTGTTTGCATAAAAATACCACTGTTTCTATAAGTGTTTCTTTGTTGAACAAGTTTAATGCTCACAGCACAGTACCATCATGATTTGTTTTCTTTAGGTTTGCTTGCTAAGAACTGGGTAAAAAAAGTTTTATTTTGCTTATTAACTAAAAGGGTAAAAGTTGTTTATGCTGGAAACAGTATTTATTTTTTAAATATTTCCATGCCGAACAACTTCTGTAATTGCAGTGAATTGAAGCTTGTTTTGTGTTAAGGTTATTTACACGTGATTGTCAAAACATGTCATGACAGTGTCATTTCACTGTATGCTTGTTTTGTTTTAAAATTCGTTACACCTGTTTGTTAAAATGGAAACGATAGCTTATGTTTTTGTCAGTTTATAAACTCCTGAATAGTAATATGTGGTTAAAAAGATAGTTGTACAGCTTTATGAAGACAAGCTGTGCATCTCCCACTTAACAGCAGCTAATTGTGTGAGCCACTGATTCTCTGATATAGTTATATATTTTTCCCTGAAATGCAGTAACCTCCACTAATGATTTTAAATAAAGAATGTATGGGGATTTTTTGACCCCTACATAAAAACTTAGGACTAGATTCTAAAAAAACCCAGCCATAAGCATTAAGTGCTGTGCAAAAATGGCTCTTTAATGAGATCACAAAACACAGCAATTCAAAGACACATTAGTTGCAATGAAGAAAGACCTCACTATTAACTAATCTGCATGCTTGTGAATGGGTGATTTCCAGAAGTACTTATAAGCAATTTGCTGTGGTTGTCACTGCTGGTGGCCCATGCATTGTGTTGGCACAAACATTCCTTTATTCACTCTCCCACACAGATGCACACATTCAAACACTCATGCAAGGACACATCCCTTACCATTCAGTTGCCCCAGTGTTACAGAACATCCATAAATTTGCCTGTTATAACTGCCTTGCCCCACCTTATGGATTATTGCAGTTACTCATTGCCAGATGTGTTTCATACTTTTTTTCAGAATATGCTTTGTACTGAAAAACAAAATGTTCTTTTAAATATTACTGTAAGCTGCATTAAAAATTAACAGTCCCTGGTCTTTAGTGTTCCACACCCCCCATATATTACAGACTTTACTTGTTAGTCCAGGGGAATTTAAAAAATATGGAAATCACCCCTACACACATTCATTCATGTGGACACATACTCTCACTGTAGAGCAGACACCCCACCAAATAACACTCATACCCACTCACCCATTCACCCATGTATACATACACACCTACTGTACCTATCCACTTATTAACCTCCCTTATGACGAACATCCAGGCAGGTACATACTTGAGACCACTCATCCCCCTGCATATATGCACACATGCTGCCCCACACCACCACTACCTCTCTGCTAAACTCAACAATTACCTCTCAGCTTCTGGTGACTTGGTAGCTCCCACACACCAGGCTGGATAAGTGGATTTTAACAAGTTTAGTACAAGCCTTTGCCATGGATCCCACCCAGTGTAAAACTGGCCCCTCCCAGAGGGGTACAGATGAGGTTGTTATACCTTATGTAGAGGACTGAAAACAAGTGGGGTCATTCTTTAACTTTACTGACACTCAGATCTGTAGAGGCATGCACAGAAGTTGCTATAGCTTATGTTGAGGTCTGAGGACAGTGTGGTTATTATGCCTGTGTAGGTTAACATGACGGCAGGCAGCACTATCCCCTGGAGTACACAGTGGAAAAACCTGTCTACACCGCTGCACTTATCCAGCATTTTTTCCTTTTTTTATATTTGGTATTGTACTTAAGGAATCAAGTACAGAGTGTGTAATTTTCTTACTTGCTTTTTGGAAATTAAAAAAAGATAGATTACGTTAAAGTACCCTTCACTCTACTATATTGCAGAAAGATGAATAGGTGCTGTTTTGATTTCTTTTCTGCTTTTATTTTAAGGTTATTCAAGAGAATATTGTTTGAAATATGGGAACTTTTTTATATACATCTTCAAATAAACACTATTGTGTTTGCATAAAAATACCACTGTTTCTATAAGTGTTTCTTTGTTGAACAAGTTTAATGCTCACAGCACAGTACCATCATGATTTGTTTTCTTTAGGTTTGCTTGCTAAGAACTGGGTAAAAAAAGTTTTATTTTGCTTATTAACTAAAAGGGTAAAAGTTGTTTATGCTGGAAACAGTATTTATTTTTTAAATATTTCCATGCCGAACAACTTCTGTAATTGCAGTGAATTGAAGCTTGTTTTGTGTTAAGGTTATTTACACGTGATTGTCAAAACATGTCATGACAGTGTCATTTCACTGTATGCTTGTTTTGTTTTAAAATTCGTTACACCTGTTTGTTAAAATGGAAACGATAGCTTATGTTTTTGTCAGTTTATAAACTCCTGAATAGTAATATGTGGTTAAAAAGATAGTTGTACAGCTTTATGAAGACAAGCTGTGCATCTCCCACTTAACAGCAGCTAATTGTATGAGCCACTGATTCTCTGATATAGTTATATATTTTTCCCTGAAATGCAGTAACCTCCACTAATGATTTTAAATAAAGAATGTATGGGGATTTTTTGACCCCTACATAAAAACTTAGGACTAGATTCTAAAAAAACCCAGCCATAAGCATTAAGTGCTGTGCAAAAATGGCTCTTTAATGAGATCACAAAACACAGCAATTCAAAGACACATTAGTTGCAATGAAGAAAGACCTCACTATTAACTAATCTGCATGCTTGTGAATGGGTGATTTCCAGAAGTACTTATAAGCAATTTGCTGTGGTTGTCACTGCTGGTGGCCCATGCATTGTGTTGGCACAAACATTCCTTTATTCACTCTCCCACACAGATGCACACATTCAAACACTCATGCAAGGACACATCCCCTTACCATTCAGTTGCCCCCAGTGTTACAGAACATCCATAAATTTGCCTGTTATAACTGCCTTGCCCCACCTTATGGATTATTGCAGTTACTCATTGCCAGATGTGTTTCATACTTTTTTTCAGAATATGCTTTGTACTGAAAAACAAAATGTTCTTTTAAATATTACTGTAAGCTGCATTAAAAATTAACAGTCCCTGGTCTTTAGTGTTCCACACCCCCCATATATTACAGACTTTACTTGTTAGTCCAGGGGAATTTAAAAAATATGGAAATCACCCCTACACACATTCATTCATGTGGACACATACTCTCACTGTAGAGCAGACACCCCACCAAATAACACTCATACCCACTCACCCATTCACCCATGTATACATACACACCTACTGTACCTATCCACTTATTAACCTCCCTTATGACGAACATCCAGGCAGGTACATACTTGAGACCACTCATCCCCCTGCATATATGCACACATGCTGCCCCACACCACCACTACCTCTCTGCTAAACTCAACAATTACCTCTCATCTTCTGGTGACTTGGTAGCTCCCACACACCAGGCTGGATAAGTGGATTTTAACAAGTTTAGTACAAGCCTTTGCCATGGATCCCACCCAGTGTAAAACTGGCCTCCCAGAGGGGTACAGATGAGGTTGTTATACCTTATGTAGAGGACTGAAAACAAGTGGGGTCATTCTTTAACTTTACTGACACTCAGATCTGTAGAGGCATGCACAGAAGTTGCTATAGCTTATGTTGAGGTCTGAGGACAGTGTGGTTATTATGCCTGTGTAGGTTAACATGACGGCAAGCAGCACTATCCCCTGGAGTACACAGTGGAAAAACCTGTCTACACCGCTGCACTTATCCAGCATTTTTTCCTTTTTTTATATTTGGTATTGTACTTAAGGAATCAAGTACAGAGTGTGTAATTTTCTTACTTGCTTTTTGGAAATTAAAAAAAGATAGATTACGTTAAAGTACCCTTCACTCTACTATATTGCAGAAAGATGAATAGGTGCTGTTTTGATTTCTTTTCTGCTTTTATTTTAAGGTTATTCAAGAGAATATTGTTTGAAATATGGGAACTTTTTTATATACATCTTCAAATAAACACTATTGTGTTTGCATAAAAATACCACTGTTTCTATAAGTGTTTCTTTGTTGAACAAGTTTAATGCTCACAGCACAGTACCATCATGATTTGTTTTCTTTAGGTTTGCTTGCTAAGAACTGGGTAAAAAAAGTTTTATTTTGCTTATTAACTAAAAGGGTAAAAGTTGTTTATGCTGGAAACAGTATTTATTTTTTAAATATTTCCATGCCGAACAACTTCTGTAATTGCAGTGAATTGAAGCTTGTTTTGTGTTGAAGTTATTTACGCGTGATTGTCAAAACATGTCATGACAGTGTCATTTCACTGTATGCTTGTTTTGTTTTAAAATTCGTTACACCTGTTTGTTAAAATGGAAACGATAGCTTATTGTTTTTGTCAGTTTATAAACTCCTGAATAGTAATATGTGGTTAAAAAGATAGTCGTACAGCTTTATGAAGACAAGCTGTGCATCTCCCACTTAACAGCAGCTAATTGTGTGAGCCACTGATTCTCTGATATAGTTATATATTTTTCCCTGAAATGCAGTAACCTCCACTAATGATTTTAAATAAAGAATGTACGGGGATTTTTTGACCCCTACATAAAAACTTAGGACTAGATTCTAAAAGAACCCAGCCATAAGCTTTAAGTGCTGTGCAAAAATGGCTCTTTAATGAGATCACAAAACACAGCAATTCAAAGACACATTAGTTGCAATGAAGAAAGACCTCACTATTAACTAATCTGCATGCTTGTGAATGGGTGATTTCCAGAAGTACTTATAAGCAATTTGCTGTGGTTGTCACTGCTGGTGGCCCATGCATTGTGTTGGCACAGACATTCCTTTATTCACTCTCCCACACAGATGCACACATTCAAACACTCATGCAAGGACACATCCCCTTACCATTCAGTTGCCCCCAGTGTTACAGAACATCCATAAATTTGCCTGTTATAACTGCCTTGCCCCACCTTATGGATTATTGCAGTTACTCATTGCCAGATGTGTTTCATACTTTTTTTCAGAATATGCTTTGTACTGAAAAACAAAATGTTCTTTTAAATATTACTGTAAGCTGCATTAAAAATTAACAGTCCCTGGCCTTTAGTGTTCCACACCCTCCATATATTACAGACTTTACTTGTTAGTCTAGGGGAATTTAAAAAATATGGAAACCACCCCTACACACATTCATTCATGTGGACACATACTCTCACTGTAGAGCAGACACCCCACCAAATAACACTCAGACCCACTCACCCATTCACCCATGTATACATACACACCTACTGTACCTATCCATTTATTAACCTCCCTTATGACGAACATCCAGGCAGGTACATACTTGAGACCACTCATCCCCCTGCATATATGCACACATGCTGCCCCACACCACCACTACCTCTCTGCTAAACTCAACAATTACCTCTAATATGTTCTCTTTCATTAAAAGGAATAGGTCAATGCAGACTTTTAGCTGTGTTGATTAACACAGCTGATGGGGTTGATTTACTCAGCTGAGTCATTCTATGAATCTCTTAGTCAAATAAATTTACTTACCACAGCCATTTCCAGGAGAGACTATGCCAACCCAGCACAGTTATTCTGCAAATCATGTAGAGTTACTGTAGTAGGGACATATATCAAAAGGTTACCAAGGCTTACCATTGGGAGTAGCCCTGTCTGAATCCCAGGGTTAATATGCCTATTGTGGGTTCACATAAATGTCAACTCAAACAGTCTGACTTCCAGTTTCTGTCTGTGAGCACATTTCTTGCAAGACTAACCTACATCCAATTTCACACTGTTCATTTTGTAAATATTAAATTGAATAGTGTTATTTTATCCATTTTAAGCAACTTCAATAAGAAAATTATGACTACAACTGATATAAATGAAAAAGTTTGAGTCAATTTCGGGCACAGTGTTGCAGCAGATAGTGTTGTTGCCTCACAGCCCTGTGTTCTCGTGGATTTCCTCTGATTGCTCTGGTTTCCTCCCACATTCCAAAGACATGCAGTAGGTGGAACAGACACTAAATTGGCCATAGGTGTGAGCGCACGTGTGAGTGTGTAGCGTAGAAGAATTGCTGCGGCAGGTCTAGCCACCCGGTGTTGTAAACCTTGGTTCTAGATTATTTGCCACTGTTGAAGTGGCACCCCAATCCCGTGTGCAAAATAAGAAGAAGGGGTTGTGGATGGATGGATTTGAATCAATTTGTGGAACCCTAGAAGTGATAATTGCATGCAAGATGATAGTAGATCAATCACTGCTTTTTCTCCTGATTATACTATGGATAATACGGTCAAGTAACTGAATCTGTATTCACTGATCTCAACAAAGCATATCTGTATTCACTGATCTCAGCAAAGCATTTGCCATGAGGGATCACTCCCTACCAGGGCTGGCTTTGTACATAGGCAAACTAGGCGACCTTTGAGGGTGGAATGCTTGTGGGACACTCTTTCCCTATTTACTTATTTTTTGAGCAATGTTTTTTTTTTTTTGGTCTAAAAATAAAGCACATGTAGTAAATGAAAGAAAATCTACCCATTCAAAATTGGTCCTCCAGTTGACGACATTCAAGTCATATCCATCATATTAGCTTAAACATTGTGAGGTCAAGGGAGTAGAGACCTCACAACATTGAAATATAGGCACAAAGCCACCTCAAACACCTAATGAAAGAAAAACTCCAAAGACCAGCTGTTTGCATTACCAATTAACTTTGTCTTGTATTTTATAAATCAGAGTCGAGATTTAAAAAGGTGATATTTAATAGTATTTGTATAAAAGTCTAGCTTTCAGAGGTTCATAGGTAGGTACTAGACTATTGGCCCAAGGGCCTATGTAAGCCTAGCCAGCAAGGTACCATAGCTTACGCCACACAAGAAAGTTATTTTCCTGTGCCACTGTCCAGTAGAGACACAGAAGTGATCCCTGGGGTGTATTTCCTATTTCCCATCCACTCATCAATATTTTTCTTGAAGAGTGCTAATGAAGAACTTTGCTTGACATAGATGGGTAGCTTGTTTCAGAGTATAAGAAGTCTCTGGGACAGGAATCTATCCCTCCAGCATGTCCTGTTTATTGTGGTGACAAGGTTTAGGTCCCTAGAGCATGTAGCTTGGAGGGATTGGGATTTCTTTAGGTGTAGCATGTCCAACAGCTCTGAGTTTGACATAGCTTTATATGTTAGGCAGAGATCACCTCGTAGTAGGCGATATGCTACGGAGTAAAGCTGGAATTTTTTGAGGCGGTCAGTGTAGGGCATTTGTTTGAGGCCAGTAATCCTCTTTATGAGGTACTTCTGTGGCCTTTCCAGCTGCTGCAGATGTCTTGTGAGGTACATTCCAAAAGGGGCGTTGTACTCTATAATGGGTCTAATGAGTGACGAGTAGAGGGGAACAATGACCTCTTTTTTCCTGGATGAGAACCCTTTTATGATGAGGTGTGCCATGTAGAAGGACTTCCTGACTACTGTGGCGATGTGACTATCAAAGGAGAGACTACTGTCCACCTGGGTCCCAAGGTCTCTGATCATGCATTCAGTGTTAAGTAGATTGCTGCCTATGTGGTAGTTCATGGGTACAGAGTTTTTACCAAAGGGAATGACACTGCACTTTTTGGCATTGAGCTTGAGGCCATGGCTCTGACACCAGGCATCTGTCTCAGTGAGGCAATAAAGCTAACAATAAAGCTGTGCAGAGCACAGGCCAGAATCGGGGACATTCTGCAGAATTCTGGAAAGAGATGAGAGGAAAGATGCAATGTCGGTGAGATAAGTGCTATTACTATATTTCATTATACACATACTGCCAGCAGAGATCAACCGGATAATTTGGGCTATATAACAGGCTTTGTGATTTTTGTAGACAGTTGAGAGGAATAGGGCAATAAGTGTCATTTTTTTTCACTTATGCTGGCAGTGGTCTGATACTTTTGACAATATTTTTCTGGCTTTGTGATTTTGTGTGGAGCAACTTGGATTAGAATACCTTAATGTGTAGCAGCTTGTTTGTGTGGACTGGGGAGGTGAAGTAATAGTACACAGCCATTAGATGTCATGGCTATAACTGCTGAACAGGGTTTGGGTTGACTGGATTTAAGTGACTGAACTTGTCTTTGATTAGTTTAAACAGTCTCTGTCTGGCTTTGAAGGACTAGTGTGCTTTCATGAGAAGAGGTGCACCTGATAACCGGGCACCAGTTAGCTAGGGCTAAATTTATCCTGACTCCACCAAGTCTCCTCTTCAGTTTTTCCCTTGAAAGTAGTCTAACTCTCAACCTAAGCACTTTAAAAGCATCCTACAGTCCAGCACTTGCTCAGACCTAATAGCAAGTACTAATATACCCCGACACTTGATTGCCCAGCAGGGCAAGACTCATTATTCACCCCTCACCAGCCAAGCGACTAAGCAGCTCACCCTACTATTCAGGCATGACCAAAGTGCAATTTCAGGTATACTCTCCAGTCCAGCTGGTGAACCTGGGTATCTTGAGGCAGTTGTAACATTGCCTCATGTACACAGACAACCTTCTCCTCCTATCACAAAACATTAACATATGCGAGAGATGCAATTATATGGCTAAATTGGAGGCTAAGCTCTCTCCACCTTAGACTGGAACAGGCAGTCATGAGGAGAAGGTTAACACTTGCACCACACCTCCAGCCTCACATAGACATACTAAACCAGCACTGGCAAAAATACACATAAATACACAAAATCATACTCGGAGGCTCTAAATATAAACCTGAAAAAGCATCACAGACCTCCAAAGCAGACACCCAAAAATCCTGCACCTCCTGTCATAAACCAGATAACACATAAAACACAAAATCAGTGTGCCGCACAATCACAGCCCTTAAGGCGAAATAACATACCTAACACACTAGTAATAGGCGACTCTATAGTCAGGCACACTGACGTCCCACTCACTAGGCTGGACAAGGAGAAGGTTACTGTTAGCTGCCTGTCGGGAGCCAGAATCTGCCACATAACACAAGCACTCAGGTCACTCCAGAACAAGTACAAATATGACTCTGTCATTGTTCATGTTGGTGTGAATGACCTGAGATGTACCTCCCTGGACTACATGAAAAGAGACATGGAAGAGCTCTCTGATCATGTAGCCCAGGCGGGTATGACCCTGACCCTGAGTAGCAGCCTGCCCTCACCAAGAATGATACCGCAGTATAAAGAAAAAATGATCAATTTCAACAATTGGCTAAGCTTCTGGTGTCATTCAAAGGGGATCCAGTGTCTGTCAGCCTGGGATGACATGCTCGACAAGCCTCATTGCTTTGCAAGAGACGGCTTGCACCTGTCACCCCTAGGATTTCGAATACTGGCCAAGGCTTTTGCTGCCCCCATAGTGCCTTTTTTAGGCAAGGCTCAAAAGTCAAACCCACCTCCGTAAACAGGACAAATAAAAAAATGAGGGTTATGCTACTCAACGCCAGGAGTTTAAATCTCAAAATGCACGCGCTCAAAGCACTCTTCAGTATGGAGAACATTGGCATCTGTGCAGTAACTGAAACCTGGTTCAAGGCTCCACAGAGCACCCCAGCACTACCGGGCTACAACTCATACCACACATTTTGGCCACAGAAAATGGACCAAAACACAAAAGGAGGGGGTGTATCAATATTCATCAAGGATACCTACACCTCTAGGTTAGTGGCACAGCATGATACCTCCAAGATCATCCATGTGCAACTAACATCAGGCAAATCTGCAATGCAAATTGTGGCCTGCTACAGATCACCCTCCATGACCCAGGACCACCACTCCGCCTTTCTGGAGACACTGGAAAACATGAAGGTCCTACTGAACACCCTGATATTAGGCAATTTAAATTACCCTACCGTTAACTGGAAAAACTAGTCAAGTACAAACTCCCAGGTCCAGCACTTCCTGGAATTTATCAACTCAAATGCCCTGGATCAGCTGGTAAACTCCCCTACCAGAGGTGAAAACATATTGGACCTAGTCATCACCAACATGGGCGACAGGTGTTCCACACCAGAGGTCAACCCGTCACTGGTTAGATCAGACCATAAACTAATCATTCTGGATGTCCACACCACACCACCACCTCCAACCAAGGGAACCACAGTGAAAAACTTTTCTAGAGCAAACTTCACCTTACTTAAGACAGAGGTGGTAAGTTTCACAGCCCCCACGCTAAAGGATAACAGTGTCCAAGATGCAGGAACCTTTACAAATGCACTCTATGAGCACCTACAAGGATGCATGGATCGTGCCGTCCCTAGCAAAATCAAGAGTCACTCCCCTAAGAGAAGGAAACCAGTCTGGTGGATCCCTGCCATAAACAAGCTATACAATAGAAGGAGGAAACTAGTTCAGAAAAAAAACAAATCCCAAGAAGGAAAGACATCCCTGATCAGTATCAGTAAGAAACTAAGGTCCCTCATAAAATCCTCCAAGGCTAACTTCGAAAGAAAAATAGCCAAGGATCCAAAAAATAACCACAAAGCCTTCTTTAGCTATGTCAAGAATCTAAGTGGCAACTCGCAGATATGCTCTGAGCTAGTGCAAAATAGCACAAAATATACTGAACCCACTGATATTGCCAACATCCTGGCAAATAGATTCAGTGCAAACTTCACCCCCCTCTCACCCCCAAAAGGGCCCACAGCAATACCGGAAAAGTGTAGTGTCCCGGAAATCCCAGATGCACAGGTGAAGACAGCCCTTTCAAAAGCCAAAAGCACAGCATCAATGGGGCCAGATGGTGTCCCAGGCTGCGCCTTGCATGAACTACAGAACAAACTAACCCCCCCACCTAAACACACTGTTCAACCTCAACCTCTCCACAGGCTATGTGCCCATAGAATGGCGCATAGCAATGGTTATTCTGCTCCACAAAGGAGGGGCCAAAACTGACCCTGGTAACTATCGCCCCATAAGCCTGCCTAGCCTGGTCTGCAAGGCTATGGAGCGCATCATCATGGAATTCATTAACAAAGACATTGGGAACCTCCAAATACTTGACCCGACCCAGTTAGGCTTTGTAAAGGGCAGATCATGCCTACTAAACCTGGTTGACTTCTTTGAGACAGTCACCAAGGCCATAGATGAGGGGAAGGTAGTTCACACAGCCTACCTTGACCTCGCCAAGGCTTTTGACATCATTCCTCACTCAGCAATTATAGAAAAACTCACCAGCCTGAACATAAACCCCTACGTCATGAGATGGGTTGCCAACTGGCTTACAGACAGAACTCACACGGTAAGAATAGCGGGCTCCAGGTCCGACTCTAAACCAGTCACAAGTGGTGTCCCACAAGGCTCGGTCCTGGGACCCCTACTGTTCAGCATATACTTCTCAGAAGTACAGGCAAACACAGGAGGACTATGGCTAACCAAGTTCGCTGATGACTGCAAACTGGGAGCCGTAATTTACTCTTTAGCTGACACGGACATTCTCCAAAAGGGCCTTACTGAGACGGACACCTGCTGTCAAAGTCATGGTCTCAAGCTAAATGCCAAAAAATGCATAGTTATCCCATTTGGGAAAAACAAAACACCCATGAATTACCGCATAAGTGGCAGCCCCCTTAATACAGAAGAGGTAATAAGAGATCTGGGGACCCAGGTAGATAGTAATCTCTCCTTTGACAATCATATTGCCAAAGTAGTTAGGAAATCCTTCTATGTAGCCCATCTAATTACTAAAGGGTTCGCATCTAGAAATAAAGAGGTTATAGTGCCCCTCTACTCGTCACTCATCAGACCCATCATAGAGTACAATGCCCCATTTGGGATGTATCTCACAAGACACTTCCAACAGCTGGAAAGACCACAAAAGTTCCTCACCAAGAGGATTACCAGCCTCAAACATATGTCCTATGCAGCCCGACTGGAAAAACTCCAGCTGTACTCAGTTGCATATCGCTTACTCAGAGGTGATCTCTGCCTGACTTACAAAGCCATGTCCAACTCAGAATTGTTGGACGTGCTCCACCTAAAGAAATCCAAGTCACTGCGAGCCACTCGCTCTAGTGAGCTAAACCTCACCACAACAATAAATAGAACATGCTGGAGGGATAAATTCCTGTCACAGAGACTCCCCATGCTTTGGAACAAAATTCCTAACAACATTAGGCAGAGCCCCTCACTAACACTCTTCAAGAGAAACCTTGACGAGTGGATGGATAACAGAAAATACACTCCTGGGATCACTTCATTGGCTCTTCTTGACAGAGGCTCAGTTAATTAATCAATGGGGTGGCGAAAGCTGACACACTGTGGCTAGGCTTATAAATGCCCTTGGGCAGATAGCCTAGTACCTACCTATGAACCTATGATATACACTGATATATAATTCCCATTATAGAGTACAACGCCCCTTTTGGAATGTACCTCACAAGACATCTGCAGCAGCTGGAAAGGCCACAGAAGTACCTCACAAAGAGGATTACTGGCCTCAAACAAATGCCCTACACTGACCGCCTCAAAAAACTCCAACTTTACTCTGCAGCATATCGCCTACTCCGAGGTGATCTCTGCCTAACATATAAAGCTATGTCAAACCCAGAGCTGTTGGACATGCTACACCTAAAGAAATCCCAATCCCTCCAAGCTACATGCTCTAGGGACCTAAACCTTGCCACCACAATAAACAGGACATTCTAGAGGGATAGATGCCTGTCCCTGAGACTTCTTATACTCTGGAACAGGCTACCCATCTATGTCAAGCAAAGTTCTTCATTAGCACTCTTCAAGAAAAATCTTGATGAGTGGATGGGAAATAGGAAATACACCCCAGGGATCACTTCTGTGTCTCTGCTCGACAGTGGCACAGGAAAATAACTTTCTTGGGTGGCGTAAGCCAGGGAACCTTGTTGGCTAGGCTTACATAGGCCCTTAGGCCGATAGCCTAGTACCTACCTATGAACCTATGAACACAAAAAGTGGGTATAATTGCAGTGGCTGTCTTCTGAGGAAGAAAATGATTAGTTGCCTGCTGCTGCAGTTTGCTTATTACTTTGACTTTGAAGGACTAATGTGATTATGTGAAGCAATGTGTAATAGTTTAATGTATGGCAACTGTTTGTTTAAAATATGGTGAAAGACATTACATAGTCATCCTCTTATTGCAATCAGATTTCTGAAATATACATAGAACTAGCTATAACTTCTTGGTGGGGGTTGTCTGGATGAAAGTAATGGACTCTAATGTCACTTGCTTAGTTTAACAGTCATCTTTCAAAAAAATAAGGGACGAATGTATCACAGAATACCCAAACCCTTAGGATTTCTGGGGGTTAATAGCTCCCATACACCAAAGCTGTATAAGTAGTTAGTAATCCCCACACACCAAGGCTGTATAAGTGGATAAATCTACCCTGGAATAAAAATCTTTCCAGTTCCTTTTTCAGATTTCTTTTTCCCCTGAAATTTGTCTGTCATGTGTCAGCCATTCAGTCATCATCATCATCATCATCATCAGCCCCCTTTTTCCCATTTTTCTACATGGGGTTGGGGTATCTTGTTAACTATCACCAACTCTCTTGATTCAGTGCCACACTTTTGCCTTCTTCAACACTCATGCCTGATTGTCACAGATCTTCTTTCACACAATCCACCCACCTGTTTGCTGGATGTCCTCAATTCCTCTTACCTTCTTCCTGTCTGTCCCAAATCTTCCTCACCAGATTGTCTTCTGCTTTTCTGAACATGTGTCCAAACCACCGTAATCTGTTCTCCTTGATCTTTTCTGTAATTGGAGCTACTTTGGCTTCTGCTCTTATATCCTCATTTCTTCATCTGCCCCACAGTGTGCATCCTACCACCCTTTTCATGCACTTCATTTCCATCACCTCTAGCTTCTTCAGCTGATGTTCATCGTGTTTCACTGTTGCAGTCATGACTGTAGGGTTCTCCCCTGCCGGCAGGCAGTCCTCGGACAGCCAGAATCCCAAAGTCTGGGTCCGGCGTCGGCTGTTCAACCATGCTCCCTGAAGTCAGAGCGCCAGGAGTACAAAGCTGACAGCCGACGCCATGTTCTCCAGTCTTTCTTGCCGTGCGGTGATAGCAGTTCACAAGTGCCGGTCGACTGACTCCTGACAATCTTTTCTGAACAAACTTCAGTCCGAAGACTTTCTTCTCCTACTCAAAGCTAAGTACCCCGTTGGGGAAACTTTTTTCTTGCTCCAGTCCGATGTCAGAAAAAGTTAATAATTGTATTTCATGTGGGAAGCAAATACCTCATAAGGATTTTCATTCTTACTGTATTCCTTGCTTAGGCCCTGACCACGACGTAGCTAGTTGTCGGTTTTGTGCTAGATTCAATCAACATACAATTAAACGAAGGTACGATTTTGCATTTCATTACTTCGGTAGGCGTTTTAATTACAAAATGTCGTCGGATACGGTTCCGGCTACCGGAGTTCACAAACGACGCAAGGACAAAGACAGGCCTCCGAGGTCCAAATCTGACGATATTGCACTAGCAGAGCCAGCTTCAGGTTCGGCCGTCGTCAGTGAGGTGCTTTTGCAGCCCCTGTCGTCGGCCATTTCGGAACCGATGGCCGAAACGGACTCCCACGAAGAGCCAACTAGGCCTTTGAATATTTCTATTGCAGGACCTTCAGACAATGCTTGAATATTTCTATTGCAGGACCTTCAGACAATGCTCCTTCGGATGGGTCCGGAGCCGCTGTGCAGGTTCCGGCTTCCGAAGGGGTTTTCAGGCCTACTCAGCTTCTAATAAAGGCAAAGCCAAAGACAAAGGCAAAGACTCCTTCCAAATCAAGGACTGCAGCACAGGCCTCTTCTGAACCGGCTCCCAAGTCACAGAAACAGTTACTTAAGATGGCGGAGGATTTACTTACTATGATTAGGGGTTCACATCCCCCTCCAGATAAAAGGCCAAGGCAGGAGGTTTATTATGACTCCTCTGATCAGGCTTCTGTTTCTTCAGTTTCTTCTTCTGACCAGGAATATTCTTTCTCTCCTTATGAGGATTCTGATGCTGGGGAATCCATTCCTTCAGCTTCTCCCCCTGAGGATTTCTCTTTTGGGGAAACTTTGCATGAAATGAGGGAACATTTCCACTGGGAAGGACAGGAGTATTCAGAATCTAAGAAAAGACTAAGGGATTTTCTTCTTCTTCCCCAACATAGACCCCTGGCTATTCCTCCTATTTTGGATATTGTGGATGATGCTTTTTCGGAGGCTAACTTAACCCCTGACTCTTTTCCTCCTGCTCCTGTTAAGCCTGATAGATATTACAGGGTTCCTGATTCCCACCAGTTTTTATACAAGAACCCTACTGCTGACCCTGAAACCATTTCTCAGGGTCCTAAGGGAGTTAAGGCCGCTTCTGCTAAAAACTCCATTCCCACTGAGAAGGATTCTAGATCTTTAGAAAGATGGGGCAAAAAAGTGTACACTTCTGCTACTTTATCTATTATGGCTTTAAACTGTCAGTTTCATATGCTGAAATACCAGCAATTTCTCTTGTCTGTTTTAAAACAAAAGCTTACTTCCATTTCTGCCTGTGCAGATGATAAGGAATTACATGACTTAATGCATGCCACTGAACAAGTTGGGAAGTATGGTTTACACTGTGGATTTGATGCCTTGGAGGCTTCTTGTAGGGCTGCTGTCTCTGGCACAGTAATTTGAAGGCATGCATGGTTAAAGGAACAAAATTTGCCAGAACAAGTAAAAGCTAAATTATTGGATGCTCCTGTTCAGCATAATGTTTTGTTTGGATCAAAAGCTAAAGAGGTGATTAAAAAGATGGAGGACAAGGCGAAATCCATGCAAACAGTTAAAGATTTCTTACAAGTACAGCCACCCAGATTTAGCAGGAATTGGCCTACAAAAAATTGGTCCTTTCCCAATTCAGACAGGCCTCAGAGGGGTAGATACAGGCACTCCTGAGGAAGGCCTCAAAGACAAGCCTCTTATAGACCAAGACAGTGGACTGCTTCCACCCCTAGGGGAGGAGAGGACAGGTCGCAAACTCATAGGAAACAGACTCAATGACTCCCTCTGTTGGGCTGCAGGAACTTCGTGCCTGGAAGCCCCTCTCAGAGGAAAACTTTCTCTTTTTCTCCGAAATTGGACTCATATTACCCGAGACAAGTGGGTTCTGGATGTGGTTTCAAGAGGTTACAAATTCCATTTTCATACCCTACCAAGGCCAAGCGGATGGCCAGATCTTCCAAAACATCAATGGACAGAGGCCTTAAACCAGGTGGAAGCTCTTTTGGCTATGAAAGCCATAGAACTAGTTCCACTTTCAGAGATGGGACAAGGTTTTTACTCAAGGCTCTTTCTAGTCCCCAAGAAGCAAAATTCATAGAGACCCATTCTGGATCTGTCAGTCTTGAACACCTTTCTAGAGCTTCCAAAATTCAAGATGCTTACTCTACAGCAGCTACTTCCAATGCTGTCCAAAAATGCATGGATGGTAACTTTGGATTTAAAGGAGGCATATTTACACATTCCTATCAGGCAGGAACGCAGAAAATACCTCAGGTTCAAGGCCGGATCGAGGCACTTTCAATTCTCTGCGCTGCCCTTTGGATTGTCTACTGCGCCCAGGGTCTTCACCAAATGCCTGGCTCCAGTAGTAGCTTACTGCAGTCTCAAGGGAATTCAAATTTATCCTTATCTGGACGACTGTCTTATTCAGGCAGACAGCAAGTAAGTCTTACTCCAGCATCTACGGTTTGTTCAGGATCTCCTCAAGTTCCTGGGATTCACTGTAAACATAAAAAAGTCAAATTTGACACCCTTACAACAGATAATTTTTCTGGGTACTTCTTTAAACACAACAACCCAGATGGCATTTCTGACATACGAAAAACAGTATCAGCTGGCTTCAACTTTCAGAACCTTGGCAACTTTAACTCAGCTATCTGCAAGGAGATTCCTGCAGGCTTTGGGTTACATGGCCTCCTGCATCCTTCTCGTACCATATGCAAGACTACACATGAGGAAAATACAGTGGTATCTAAAAAGTGTATGGTCTCAGGATTGCCACAGTTTAGACATACTGATCTCTGTTCTGCCTTGTCTTCAAAAGGAATTCCTTTGGTGATCCAAGGCATGTACTCTAAACCCTTCTGTCTGCCTCCTGCCACTCAGATACTAACCACGGATGCCTTGGATTATGCATGGGGAGCCCATTTTCAGGGCAACTGTCTTCAGGGCCTTTGGACAAAGGATCAGAAGCACCTGCATATCAATTTAAAGGAAATGTTAGCCGTTCAGAAAGCTCTAATGGCCTTCAGGAATCTTCTACAACCAGGACAACTACTGATACGGACAGACAACACCACAGTTATGTGGTACATAAACAAGCAAGGGGGATCTCATTCCTACCCCCTTTGCAGACTAGCCATGGATCTATGGAACACAGCTCTAGCTTGCAATCTGGACCTTCAAGCTCAGTTTCTACCAGGGAAGCAAAACTTCCTGGCAGACAGTCTGAGCAGAAACCTTTCGGATCCACACGAGTGGATGCTGGACACCGAAATATTCAGGATGATAACAGCAGTCTGGGGATGTCCTCACATAGACCTCTTTGCATCCCATCTCAATCATCAACTACAGAATTTTTGCGCCAGGACTTTCCACGAACAAGCTTGGAAAGTGGATGCACTATCATTCAGTTGGAGAAACCTCTCAGGATATGCCTTTCCGCCTCTTCCTCTTCTTCCACGGGTATTAGATCAAACAGGACAAGCCCAAGATGATAATCTTGCTGGCCCCAAATTGGCCTCGACAGTTTTGGTACCCTACTCTGAAAAAACTATGTCTGGAGCCCCCTTGGGTTTTACCACAGACTCCGAACCTTCTGTCCCAACATCAGGGTCAGGTTCTACACTCCCATGTCAGAACTCTCAGCCTGGCGGCCTGGTTACTCCAGGATCTTTGATTCCTTCTCTCCTACTCAAGCAGGTTATGGATGTAATAAATAATAAAGATTCCTGCTACATAATAAAGATCCCTGCTGATCTGTGGCTATATTTGTTTCTCTGCGGAAGCTGGCTGCTCCGGATCCTTTGTGTTTTCTAAAGTTTGCTGTTTGTGTTTATTAATAGGTTATGGATGTCATTTTAGAAGCCAGACGTCCTAGCACTAGAAAATCTTATGCAGGAAAATGGAAAAGATTTTGTTCCTGGATGCAGGCTCAGGATTCTGATCCTCTTCTTCCTAACATTCCTTTGATTTTACTTTACCTGACAGATCTCTTACATAATGGTCTCTCTTTCTCTTCCATTAAGATACATGCCTCTGCTATTTCCGCTCATTATAATACAGACCCTCCAATCTTTTTCCACCAGCTCATGAGACAGTTTCTCAGAGGAGCTAAGAACTTAAGACCTCCTAGATCTCCTCCCATTCCTGCTTGGGATCTCAACTATGTTTTGGAAAAGCTCACCTTACCTCCTTTTGAGCCTGCTGCCTCTTCTGACATCAAGTGTTTATCTTGGAAAACAGCCATCCTGTTAGCTCTGACCTCTGCCAGGAGAGTTTCACAGTTGCAAGCTCTTATGGCTGTGGAACCTTATATTATTTTTCATCAAGACAGGGTGTCTTTGAGGACTAATCCTACATTCATGCCTAAGGTGGTTTCCAAAGTGGCTTTAAATCAAACTATCCACTTGCCAACTTTTTTCCCCACTCCTCAAAATAAAGGGGAAAGGATCTTACATTCCTTGGATGTACACAGACAACTATGTTTTTACCTGGACAGAACCAAGGACATCAGAAAATCAGAGCAATTGTTTGTTTCTTATGCTTCAAGTTCCCAAGGTAAAGCCATTTCAAAACAGGCCATTTCTAAATGGATTGCTCATGGAATCAGATTTTGTTATTCACACCATGGAAAGCAAATCCCAGGAAGTATACGGACTCATTCCACCAGAGCTGCTGCCACTTCAGCTACCTTCCTCAGGGGAGTTCCTACCAAAGACATTTTGGAAGCTGCAACTTGGAGTTCAGTGCATACTTTTTCAAAGCACTACAATCTACCTCTCTACTGTAAGTCTAGGGCAGGCTTTGCTTCTGCAGTCTTGCAGGGCCTTTTAGCCACCCCTTCTACTTTATGACCACCTCCCTTTCATTCTGCTTTGGGATTCTACCCTACAGTCATGACTGCAACAGTGAAACACGATGAACATAGTACAGTTGTGAACACTTACCATAAATGTAGATGTTCGAGTGTCTTCACTGTTGCAGTCTGGGTTTCCCACCCTCCTGTCCCCTCTTATTTTTACTTTTGTGTGGTCCCTTTTTTCACCATTCTTCTGAGGTGTATTTGCAAAGGATATGGGACCTTACTCATTTTGGGACTCCTGACATCTGGGGCAAGAAAAACTGGAGAACATGGCGTCGGCTGTCAGCTTTGTACTCCTGGCGCTCTGACGTCAGGGAGCATGGTTGAACAGCCGACACTGGACCCAGACTTTGGGATTCTGGCCAACCGAGGACTGCCTGCCGGCAGGGGAGAACCCTACAATCATGACTGCAACAGTGAAGACACTCGAACATCTACATTTATGGTAATTGTACACAACTGTACTTTCTGCTTTACTGTCTAGGTTTCTGTACCATACAGTAGTAGTAGTCGCACTACTGTCATGTAAACCTTACTTTTCAGCTTCTTTGGCATTTTTCTGTCATAGACTACACTTGATACTCTATGCCAGTTGGCTGCAGCCGTTCTGATTCTAGCTTTGACCTGTTCATTCAGACTGCCCTTCTCCTCAATCACCCCTCCCAGATACTTGAAGCTGTTTACCTGCTCCACTGTCTTCCCTTCAATCTCTATTCTCAGCTTCTTCTGATTTCCCCAATTTGCTGCTATTACTACCGTCTTATCTGTGCTTAGTTTCATCCCATGTGCCTTCAGTTTTGCATTCCATTCTCCTATTGTTTGCTGAAGTTCTAGCTCAGAGTCTGCTTGTAATGCCACATCATCTGCATACAGCAACTTTGTTGATCTGCCCCCTCCGACCTGTTTGCTAATGTAGTCCATCACTAGTATGAACAGCAGTGGGCTCAGAGTTGAACTCTGGTGTACACCCACTCTCACTGGGAACCCCTCTGTGAGGCCAAACACTGTTTGTACTTGAGTCACTGGGTCTTTGTACATAGCCTGCACTAATTCTACCAGTGTTTCTGGGACTTCAAACCACCTCAGTATTGCCCAGATCAACTTTCTTGGAACCTTGTCATATGCTTTCTCCAAGTCTAGGAATGCCCTGTTGGGCTCTCTCCTCATCTCTAGCTTCTTCTCAAGTATCTGTCTAACTGCAAACATCAGGTCAATTGTGCTGTATCCTGATGTGAATCCAAACTGTTCATCTCCCATCTTACGTTCTACTACTCTGCTTATCTGTTTATCAATTGCCCTCTCCAGTACTTTCATGCAATGTGATAGGAGTTTGATGCCTCTGTACTGCCCACAGTTTTGGATGTCCCCTTTGTTCTTGTATATTGGCACAAGTATGCTTATTCTCCAGTCATCTGGGATATGCCTTTCTCTCTATACTGCCAGTAGTACCCTCAGGAGCCATTTCTCCCCTATCTCACACAGAATCTTTATCATATCTGCTGTGACCTCATCTGAGCCTGCTACTTTCACTGACTTCATTTTCCTTAGTGCTATTCTTACTTCTTCTAGGGTGTTTTCCTCTTCTTCTCTCATCATAGGCTGTTTCTGGGGCAGTACAGCTTCAGTGGGGTTTTCTTCATTCAGAAGCTGCTGGAAATACTCCTTTCATCTGTCTTTGATGTCCTGTGGACTGGTAAGTAGGTTGCTGGCATCCCTTATGAAGGGTGTCTGACTATCTTCCTTATCTTTCTGTCTTTGCCTTACAACCTGATATAGTTTCTTTGTGCCACAAAATGAGTCACTTTCCAGAAGTTGGTAGAGTGCCTCCGATGCCCTATTCTTTTCTATTGCAACTTCTTTCTTAGCTTCTTTGTTAGCCAACCAGTCCTAACCTGTTCAATCTTTACTGTCTTCCACTTCTTCCTGCTCGCCTTCTTTTTTTGATGCCTTCCTGGACTTCTGCATTCTATCACCAGCTTTCCTTATGTACTTATTTCCATACATGGCTCAGCCACATATCTTTTCTGTTGTCCTAAGACATGCTGTTTTTAGGGGCTATCATTCTTGTTCAACTCCACCTATTTCCTCCTCTTCTTAGGGTGCTAAAGCCCTCAGTAATTCATTGAACTGTTGTAGTTTCTCTTCAGTCAACTTCCAGATCTTCTGCCTGGTCTCTGTTGATCTTAGAGTCACTTGCTTGCAGCTGATTATGGCAACTAGTGGTTTATGCTGTGGGCCAACTGTTTCACTGGGGATGACTTTGCAGTCATGGAGTCTACCCCAGTGCCTTTTCCTTACCAGGAGGAAGTCTACCTGAGTTGCATATTGGCTACTCTTGTATGTGATCTTGTGACTGTCTCCAGTTCTGAACCATGTGTTGGCTACTATCAAGCCATTTGCCAGACAGAAGTCTAGAATGGCTTTGCCTTCTTTATCCTTCTTTATTCCTCTTGTCCCACCCATGTGGACCCAGGCAGTCCTCATATCCTGTTCTGTCTGTCCCAATATGTGCATTCAAGTCACCCATTATCAACACCAGTTCATGTTGTCCTGCTTTATCTAGTAGGTCCTGCAACTGCTGTCTGAATGCAGTCTTTTCCTAATTATCACAACCCTGCTGTGGGGCATAGGCTGAGATTATGAACTCTGCCCTATCATAGGCTGAGAGTATGAACACTGCCCTATCATTACACTGGAGTCTGATTGCCAGGAGTCTGTTGTTAATTCTGATGATATCCCTCACTCCCTTCTGAAGCCTCTCTTTCACTATAATTCCTACACCATTTCTAGCCTGCCCTCCACTTGAGTTGTACACTCTGGATCCCAAGCCAAGTGGCTTTGCTGCATTGCCCTTCCATCTCATCTCTTGGATACATAGGATGCCCATCCTCCTCTGTATCATCATGTCATCCACTTCCAAGCTGCGTCCTGTCAGTATGTCCAGCTTTCGCTCAACAAAGCTATCCCAGGTAACCCAGGCTGGGCAACTAGACAATGGCTAACCAGTAGTTTATTGACCCAGGGCTGCTGGGGTTTATGGGGTACTTATACCCCTCCCACCATTAGCAAGGGTCTCTGGCATAGGTCAGTGTAGGCCAGGTCCTAAACCCACTTATCACCAGTAACTACCCATGCCCATTTTGGCAACATTAATCAACATGACCTAATTACCTAGATGAGCCATATTTTACACCGTTAAGCAGTCTGTGATCCATGTTTTCCTATCTTGAGGATACTGCATACCACAGTAGATGACCGAAGTGGTTGGTCTGTGCAACTCTTCCCCTTATAGGGCACCATGTAGAGTCTGTGCTGCTACCCACAGCTCCATTTATTGGTGAGTTTGAGATGGAAACAGCATGTTTTTCAGACTTGGGAGAAATCCCATAGAGACACATGGAGAACATCCAAACTCCAAGCAGACATTGGTCAGAGGTCAGGATCAAACCTTTTACCTTGTGCATGGGAGGCAAAGAACTTAACCATTATGCCAACTGGTCTCTCATATTGAATACTCTGTTAACTTGTGGATCCCTCTTCAGGGTTCTTGAGGAACAGTTGGTGACTCACTAGATGGACTCAGTGATGACCAGATATGAGAATAGACATGCTGGGTTGCTGAAGTTTAGAGGTGATAAGCTCTAATAACTTAGATTGTGCAGTAAGGAGACACACTGGTTAAGCAAAAAAACAAAAAGTGAGATCTGGAATATTTTATACTAGGAACAGAGGCCATTCTGCAAGGATGTCTTTGCATACATATGTGCATTGCCATGCTTGAAAATATCTTTGGTATTTATGCTGAACATATCTCACAATATCAGTGCAAGCTAACCAAAAGTGGAAAAAACTTGTGAAGGGAGAGAACACAGCACATAAAGAATGTTTAGCAGCTTGGGTAGTAGATGTAGGAAGAAAACCATTTGTAAGAAGCAGAGTTAAAAATCATTCAATCTTAAGAGACAAAACAAAGGACACAAGAAATTAATGCTTGAAGGGTTTTAAAAGGTGCATGTACCTAGCTGCTAAGGACATAAGCTAGTCATTTTTGTTTAGACATAGCATAAATTAAAGACTTCACCCTAATAAGATGAGTTGGTATAATTTAGTATAATATGATCACAATAGAACAGTGCAGTCATGTAGCAATGTCACCTCACACAAGAGGTTCTCCAGTTCGATTCTCAGGTGGGGTGCCTTCTGCTGGAGTATGCATGTCCACCCTGCTCCATTCGTGTGGGTTTCCTCTGGGTATTCCAGTCTCCTCCCACATTCCAAAGATATGCAGTAGGTGGATTGGACACTCTAAATTGGCCCTAGGAGTGAGTGTGTGTGTGCGAGTGTGTGGTGCACCCTCTGAGGAGGGTTGGGCATTGGGCTAGTAACCTGATCCTGTAAAACCCATACCTGCTACGGAAACAATGAGTCCTGAAGGGCACTTGTTGCCCGACGTGCTGAATGCACAGAAGCGAATCCAGGATCCAGGATGATCACACTAAGGCTATAAGCCTCATTTTGAAAGACCCTGTGCTTCTTCATAAAGAATAAAAAAATGATAGCTGTTCTACAACTGTCAATCTATGATTAAAATTATACTGTTGTCTAATTTCCTACTGATTCACACTATTTAGTTTAATTAATACCTTCACCACTTACATTATCCTGTTATCCTGTGGTATATTAAACTTCATACAAAAAACAAAGACTTGACATTTGTACTAGTAGTAGTGTTAATTAGAGCCTGCCCTTAGGGTGGGGGTTGGGAATGATAGTATAAATAATTACTTTATTCTTTCAAGTGTTTTGGAACTGTATATCAGGGTTCTTGATTTGCATATACTGTGTCTGAGCTCTCTGTATGCTGCAGTAAAGATGAAAATTTCTGTAACTTACTACATTCATCTTTTATCTGCATTTGCAATTTTTGTATTATCGTATTATTGCTGAACAGTCTAGGCAATATTGTTGTTCAGACTTCACCATTATATCCAATTAACTGATAAGCTGGACCCTTTGTCAGATGATAAATAGCACAAAACCCTATTTCATGCAAGCAATACTACCATAGTGAAGTGAATCTCCTGTCTTTAAAACCCATATGTATTACAAGGAATTGACTGACACATCATTTGTTTTTTAAAGGACTAGAATCACTTATTTTTTATTATCAAAAGTCTGACAAAACACATTTTCTGTCTCAGCTCTTCTTTGTCTTACTGAACAGGAAGGGGAAGACAAATGAGTTAATTTAAACCTAAATACAGCAAAGAACAAAGGTTACATTTCATATGAAGTGTCTGCATTTACTATCATCTTCATCTTAGTTTGACTTTGGTCTACAGTTGATTGGCTTTCTATCATATCTCTTGAAAATATAGAAATACACAACAGAAATCTGATGATTCATGAAGAAACCATCACTATAATTCATAAATGTAAGCTCATGTATTTAAATGGCCTTTATTAAATTGGCTACAATTTAAAGTCAACTTTTCTCTTGGGTTTAGGATAGCCCAGCTAATTTACCATATACATGAACACAGAAGCATGTAAATGGATGTGTTGCATTCCAATACAGAAGGACACCAGTACAAATGCTTCTCTAAAAGGGCAACTACACTCAAAAGCTGAAATAAAATCTGTTTTTCAGCATATCTTGAACTTTCCTGCATTACTAATGTATCCATATCAATGTACATATGTTGTCATTTTCTAATTAATTTGTTATGCCCCTACATGCAGTAGTGTAACTAGGGAGGAGCGAAGGAGACAAATGCCCAGGGTGCAATCGGCCATCCTTAATTATGCCAACCCCCCCATCGTCCCAATTCTCGAACACTCTTTTAGTGCAATATCGACTTTTAAAAGTCACCATTGCATTTGCAGTCAAACCAGAGCACTGTAGTGCTCCTTGCACTGTCTAAATTGTAGCAAGCAGTTTGCTACAGTTTAAAAGTGTTGTTCAAACTTCACCATTATATGCAATTAACTGATAAGCTAGACCCTTTGTTTGCTACAGTTTAAAAGTTAAAAATAATATTTGTTTTTTCAAAACTGAAAATGGATTACTGCAGCGCTTTAAGCATGGTATAAACTATAGCAACTGCTTGCTACATTTGTAACAAGGAGCTTGTTACAGTTTAAAAGCAAAAAGATTTTTCTTTAAAAAAACAATAAATAAAGCCTGAGCACTGTATGCAGGGTATAAACTGTTGCAACTCATTATATTGGTAGGCAAGCAGTTTGATACAGTTTAAAATAAATAAAGTTTTTTTTTGTTTTTTTTTTTTTACTACAGTGAGAGGAAGGGAAGGTTGGATGAGGGGGTAGAAATGGGACTTGCTTTGCTGCAGCAGGAGGGAGGAGTGTGTGTTGTGTATCTGGCCACCTGTTTAGTGTGCCAGTAGAAGGAGTGGACTTTTTTTTGCTCTTCACTTGAAGAGCTGGAGGCGGGGGGCTAATTGAGTACTGTCTACAAGAAGCCAGCCAAATAAGTATTTTTCATTACTTTATTTACTTTGATTTTTATTAGTGACCATATTTGATACAGCATTTCAAGGAACAGCTGACTGAAAGGCTTAAAAAGTAGCTGAGTTAGTTAATCATTTTGAACTAATAATTGTAGTTCGGTATCCAAGTGCGAGAAATCTGACACCTGTGATTAATAGGTAAAACCCAGACTGAGCTATCTTGTGCTGCACTCACAGGTTTTTAACACTGTAGTTAATCATTATCTTTCACATTAGTCATCTATCCCCAACTCATTAACCTGCTTCAGTCAAATTCTATATTGCCAAAATGTAGTTAAAAAAAACACAAGGTAACATGAACTTGTACAGAAAGTGCAAGTAGGAAAACCGTGAAATCAAGTGCTGCCAGAAAATCAGGATCAAACGATGAAAATATTTTCCTACTGTTTGGCACTGTTAGGGTTTAAGTAAAGAGAAAGACAAATATTTTGAGATAAGAAAAAATAATGTAAAGCTTGGGTGGAATTTTCTTGTCCATTTATATCTGAAATTTAAGCTTGAAACCATCGCTTCTGTTCAGACTTAGATATGTCACTCCAGGATACAAGTATGATGCTGATAATCTGTGACTGATAAGTAATCCCAGAGACTTGAATCCACTAGGCTTACTCAGTTAAAAAAGAAGTCAGTGCCATCAATTTGAAAGTTAGCCTGTAATGTGGCACAAAATCAAAATTAGTAAAATTAAGGCAGTTTTTGTGCACTAAATTACTTTCACACAAGACAGTCATTACACTCTCATATCTAATTGCATTTGGAAGGAACTAACCTTTTAGAAGACAGCCATGCTTTTCAGAACTCAGAGGATTATAAACACAGATGCAGTCATCAGGATGAGAAGTTTCTGGATGTGGTTAGCTTCTGTGACAAGCAACTGTTTGATACCTGCTCAGAGACTGCTGGGCCAAATGACCATCTCTTCTGACATAAGTGTTTTATATGGTGAGCAAAGTCCTCAACACCCCTCACACAGAAGACTGCAATCCCTTTGCTAAAAGAAATGCTCTTGAGGTTACTAAACCTCAGCGTTAAGTTAAAATGACTTGGCTGGAACCCTGGTGACTCCATAGTAAGAAGGAATAGAGCTCTGACTTAAGCACTAGTGGCTTGGCTTCACCTAGCAAGGTCAAGCATGGGATATGGCAACTGGGAGGATGGGAGTGAGCAGTCAAGGTCAGCTGACCTATTACAGGGAAAATGCTGTTTGGACAACTGTGAGGATGATTCCTAGCAAAGGCCAAGTTACAACTAAAAAACAATGCAGAAACCACACTAAAATATCAGGAGAGAACTGCAGTCAGCTTTAAGCATACTAGAACTTTATTATCTCCACTTTTCATCCACAAAAGACTTCATCAGAAAAAAACACTTCCACATAGTGCTCACTATTTAAATAAACCACGTTCCAATCAAAAGCCACATTCAATTGATCAATAAAACAATTAAGAATCTCTTAATGCAGAATCATACCAAGCCATGCAAAAACATAATTTGAACATTCATTAAAATGCATTGGCCAACAATTAAATTGCTGTACATCCTTTGATAAAAACGAATAAAACCAAGTTTAAACAACCATATATATAAATAGCATATACAAAATGTATAAATAACATATACAAAATATAAATATAAATAACATGTATGGGTGTAATAAGAAATACATTAAATATGAAAAATTGTATATAGTTTTATTTCTAACTACTGCCACTATTAATTATGAGCCTTCTATTCTTTAGAAAGCACTTAACCTCATTCAAGCCCAGGAATTCATCTGCTTTCAGACTAATCTGCCATATAGCTTTTCTAGGTGATTCTTATAATCACCTCCCCTTTTGTCATCTAACACATGCTCTAGAAAAATAAACAAACATTTTTTGAACTTAACAATAAGCTGTGCTTGTATAAATACATGATTAGTGTATTTCTTTTTGATGTCATATAAATGTTATTTTATTCTTTAATTGAATGCTCTTGGTAGTCATTCCTTTATAGAATGCTTTGCACTCTGTATAGACACTGACATAAACAACCCCCTTGGTAGTATGTTTTTTTTTTCGGATGAAGTTTTTTATAGACAAAAAGTGGAGATAACAAAGTTCTAGTATGCTTAAAGTTGACTGCAGTTCTCTCCTGATATTTTAGTGTGGTTTGTGCTTTGTTTTTAAAGTTAGACTTTTTATACTGTACATCGTATTCATCTTCCTTTTTCTTGTTACAGTGTAAGTAGCAAGTAGCCAGTGGCAAGTTGTTTAGCCTTCCACCACTGTGTAACGCTGTGGCTAGAGTCATCGTCTTCTAGTATGCATGAGACATACTGGAAACATAACTTTAAAATCAGTGCACTTTACAAATTAGTAAAAAATGGCAAATGAAAATAGGTTCAGTCGTGCAGCAGGAAAAGTCTCAAACAAAACCAAAATCTTATAGTTTTGGTTTCACGTCCATTTTAGGCAAACTTTAGGTAATCCTATGAACAGATCCATGGATGCATTCATGTAACTCCACAGAGTCTACTAATAAATTCTCCAACTGGCATCTTTTGACAATCACTTCTCTTGGCCACAATCCTCCTTTTCAGAGAAAGGCAAAAGCATTTTCCAGTCAACTTTCTAGCTGGTAACCACCAAATGCCCTTACTCTTTACCATACTACTACTTCATTGAGAGGCAAAGGTCTCTGCTGTATTTGACTGAAGCCCTTCCTTTTAACTGCACTTTCACAGGTGAGCCAAATCAGTCTTTGCTGCAAGCTTTACCATATGTTTGTTTTGTATTGTTGTTTATATAGCAAGCTCAGTCTTAAACATTGTTTTCATAGCAAAGCAACAGTTTTACAACAAAAACAGCCTTTTCATAGCAAGAATTTTATAACTAAAGAGTATCTTCATATCTCTGTAATAGTTATAAGGCCACAATAACCATCATTGCAACAAAACGTCCAGTTCCATACTGCTTAGGATTGTTTATAAACCCCAAATAACTTATCTACATAGGCATTCCTATGACCCAACCTATGTCTGAATGTAAAGTTGAAGGGTTGTGTGGACAAAATCTACCTATCTAATTTGATGTCTTTTTCTGCAGTGACTGCAGGGGTGCATGATCTGGGACTAATATGGACATACAACCTAACCGGTAGTATTGTAGTGAAGTTATTGCCCATTTAATGGCAAAGCACTTCACTCTGTGATAGAAATCCTTATATCAACCCAACTTAATTTTCTGCTAAGACAGCAGACTGAGTGTTCTTCGCCACCTAATTCTTAAGTAACGCCCCTACCTATACTTCAGAAGCATCTATATGTAAGATAGACAGGTTACTACAGTCAGGGGCAACTAATGCACACTCAAAATGTTTTTCATGTGATTGAAAGACTTATCTACTGTGACGGTCCATTTTATCTGAATAGAGCCTTACCTTTAAGGTCTGGCAAAGGATAGCCTATGGTAGCAAAGTTGGGTATGAACTTTGTGTAGTAGCCTGCTAGCCCAAAGAATGCATACACTTGACATTTGTTACTGGCTGTAGGACAGCTTCTATTTTATCCACTTGGTGTCTAATTATCAATAAGCCAAATGAACAATGCAGCTAAAGTAAAGCTCAAACAAATACAAAGCAGCAAAAGAAAAACATCCAAACAGAGCTTCAAACTACCATAATGGAATATAAGAAGTGTTAAAACCAGTATGACTTCTTCAAATGCTAAAAACACATACTCAGTTACAAAGTTTAACAGCCACATGACAAGTTCAGCAAATCACATCCCACTGTGACTGCTGCTGAAAAACATCCAAACAGAGCTTCAAACTACCATAATGGAATATAAGAAGTGTTAAAACCAGTATGACTTCTTCAAATGCTAAAAACACATACTCAGTTACAAAGTTTAACAGCCACATGACAAGTTCAGCAAATCACATCCCACTGTGACTGCTGCTGAAATGGGACTTACTGAACGTGTCATGTGACTTATTTAAACTTTGTAATTGTAACGTATGTTTTTAGCATTTGAGAGAGACTCATGCTTGAAAGCTTATGAGTGCATACTGTCTGTTTTAATTTTCCTCATTTAAGTAGGATGGATTGAACCTTTTTTGGTCTTTTTTTCCTTCTGCCAGGGTCTAATTACCTTCCTCCTCTGCCACAAATATCTGGCTTCTGTCATAACAAGTTTACTTTATTCAGCAATAACACTAAGTCCAGTATGTCTTAAAGAGTCCAATACAGTTTGTACTTTGGCTAAATTTGACTCCCAGTCTTTTGAATAAATTACTACATCATTAAGGTATGCAGCTGAGTACCTAGTGTGAGGTTTCAAAACTTTATCTTTGGGTCTTTGCAACATAGCAAGAGCTCCAAAAGTACAAAGGATAAGACAGCATAGCAAAAAAGTCCTTCAGAGGTGAGAAATTTTCTCTTTGGCTTCTGGGTTAAAAGAAATTTGCCAGTAGCACTTAGTCAAATCTAAAGTGATTAAAATGTTGTTTTGCCTAGCCTGTCTGTGAGCTCATCTACTCTGGACATTGGTAAGTATCAAATTTGGGTACCTCATTCAGTTTCTAGAAATCATTACTAAATCTTATGCATGTCTGGGCTCATGGACAGTACAGTTGTGGAAAATCTTACCATAACAGTAGATATCCTCTTTACCATTGCAGTATTCATCACCTATGGGATCTTCTCCTAAATACAGCTCAACATCCGGTCAGCATACCAAAGCTTTTGCATCCTCCCAGCATCATTCAGCAGCTATATGCTCCCTGCTCAGGGTAGAGCATAAATGTGATGTACGTACTCTGATACTTAGAACTGAAGTGTCCCAGGAGAACTAGAGCAACCCTATGGGAAGAGAAAACATGCATATCCAGAAGGTAAAAGAAAAACAGCAGAGAAAATAGGGCAAAGTGGCAAAGACCACTCAGCCAGCAAAGTGTCCCCAACAGAAGAAAAAGAAATAAGAGGGTAGGAGGGACAGACTGAATACTGCAACAGTGGAGAAGAACATCTACTGTTATGGTAAGATTTTACACAACTGTACTATGTGCTTCCATATTACTCTTGCAGTATTTACCGCCTATGAGAGAGTACCAAATCTACCATTAAGGATGGCAGGAGGAAAGCACAGAAGATCCTTGTACATCATCATTATCATCATCATCCCCTTTGTTTTCCATTTTCTACACAGGATTATAGTGTTCTCAACTGTCACCATCTCTCTTTAGTCAACGCCACTCTCCTGCCTTCTGCGACACTCATGCCTGACTATCTCAGATCTTCTCTCACACAATCCATCCACCTGTATGCAGAACACCCTTGTTTCCTCTTGCCTTCTTCCTCTGTCTGTCCCAAATCTTCACCAAATTGTCATTTGCTTTTCTGCATGTGCCTGAACCATCCTGCAATTGGTGCTACTTTGGCTTCTGCTCTTATGTCCTCATTTCTTCATCTGTCATACAGTGTGCATCCTACCACCCTTCTCAGGCACTTAATTTCTATCACCTCTAGCTTCCTCAGTTGTTCTGCCTTTACTGTCCAGGTTTCTGTACCATACAGTAGTACTAGTTGCACCACTGTTGTACACTTTGTTTTTCAATTTCTTTGGCATTTTTCTATCATACACTACACCTGACACCCTATGCCAGTTAGTTCAGCCCCCTTGACTAACGTTGACCTGTTCATTCAGTTTTCCCTTCTCTTCAGCCACCCCTCCCAGATACTTGAAGCTGTTAACCTGTTCCACTATCTTCCCTTGTATCTCAGTTCTCAGTTTCTTCTGATTTCCTCCATTTGCTAACATTACTACTGTCTTATTTGTACTGAGTTTCCTGTTGTGTGCCTTCAGCTTTTCATTCCATTCTTCTATCCTTTGCTGTAGTTCTTGCTCAAAGTCTGCCTGTAATGCCACATCATCTGCATAAAAGAACTTTGTTGATCTGTCCCCTCTGACCTATTTGCTAATGTAGTCCATCACCAGTATGAACAGCAGTGGGCTCAGAGCTGAATCCTGATGCATACCAACTCCCACTGGGAACCCTTCTGTGAGACCAAATACTGTATGTAATTGAGTCATTGGGACCTTGTCCATAGTCTGCAATAATTCTACCAATGTTTGTGGGAATTTGAACTACCACAGAGCTGCATAAATCAGCTCTTGGGACCTTGTCATGTGCTTTCTCCTAGTCTAGAAATGCCCAGTTGGACTATCCTCATCTCTAGCTTCTTCTCACATCTGTCTCACTGCAAACATTGGGTCAGTTGTGCTACAGTCTGACCTGAAACAAAATTGCTCATCTCCCATCTTACTTGCTACTGCTCTGTGTATTTGTTTATCAATCACCCTCTCCAGAACTTTCATGCAATGTGACAGGGGTTTGATACCTCTCTACTGCCCACAATTATGAATGGGCCCTTTGCTTTTAAACACTGGCACTAGTATATTTATTCTCCAGTCATCTGGGATCCATATCTCTCTCTCTCTGCACTGTTATGAGTACCCTCAGGAGCCATTTCTCCCATCTCATACAGCATATTTATCATATCTGCTTTGACCTCATCTGAGTGTGCTGCTTTCCCTGCCTTCATTTTCCTTAGTACTGTTCTTACTTCTGTGGTGGGTTCCACCTCTTTTCTCATTGTAGGCTGTGTCTGGGGCAGTACAGCTTCTGTGGGATTTTCATTCAGAAGCTGCTGGAAGTGCTCCTTCCACCTGCATGTGATGTCCTGTGGACCAGTGAGCTGGTTATTGCTGGCAACCTTTATGAAAGGTGTCTGACTATCTGCTTTATCTTTGCCTTGCAACCTGATATAGTTTTTGTGCCATCTACTGTGTCACTTTCCAGAAGCTGGTAGAGTGCCTCTGATGCCCTATTCCTTGCTATCACAACTCCTTTCTTAGCCTGTTTGTTAGCCAACCACTGTACCTTCCTAGGTTTTTCCATCTTTTCTATCTCCCACTTTTTCCTGCACTCCTCCTTTCTTTTGATGACTTTCTGGACTTCTGCATCCCACCACCATCTTTCCGGGTCTATATTAAATTGTCGAAGTTTTACAACTTCGAATCACTAGACATCGAACACTAGTGATTGAAGTTGCAAAACATTGAACAATTAAAAAAAAAAAAAAGGAAAGAAAAGGAAAAGGGTTTAAGCAGGGGGGCAAGCCCCCCTGCACCCCCACTCCCCTGCGACTTAAATATACCAACTCCGAGATCACGCTACAGCATAGCAAAGGGAAATCTTCCCTTTCTGCACCATACTCCGTTAAAGTGCAATCTCGTAGTTGGTATATTTAACTAGCAGGGGGTGTGGGGGGTGCAGGGGGGCTTTCCACCCTGCTTAAAGCAGTTACTTTTGTTTTTTTTTATTTTTATTTTTTTAATCAGGTATTCGAAGTTTCAGTACTTCGATCATATAGTGATTATATAGACCATATGGTGTTCAAAGTTCTGAAACTTCGATTATCTGATATAGACCCCATCTTTCCTTATATAACATCTTTCCATACCTGGCTCTACTACATATCTGTTCTGTAGTCCTCACACATGTTGTTTTTGAGGCAGTGCCATTCTTCAACTTCACCTATTTCCTCTTCTTCTTGTAGTGCTAGAGACCCAAGTAAGTTATTGAAATGTCATGCTTTCTCTCCAGTCAACTTTCTGGTCTTCAGCCTAGTCTCTGTTGACCTTAGAGCCTTCTCTGACCACTGCTTGCAGCTGATTAAGGCAATGAGTGATTTATACTGTGGACTGACTGTTTCACTGAGGAAGTGCCTTTTCCTTACTAAGAAGAAGTCTCCACGTTAGTCACTTTTGTACGTGATCTTGTGACTTGTTCTTTATGAACCATAGTTAAAATGCTTAGATGTATGTTTCACCATATGAACCTAGAACATCTTTTCTCTGTATAAGCTAATGCTGTAATATGTATGTATATAATTGTCTGTAGCTGAAGCTCTTCTCCCCAGGCCTCCACTGAAAATAGGTTCTTTTAATCCAGACGGGCTTTCCCTATTAACAAATGTCAAATAAAATAAATAAAACTACTACCAAGTTATTTGCCAGACAGAAGTCTAGCATGGCCTCTCCTTTATTCCTGTTGACCCACCCATGTGGACCCAGGCAGTCCTCATATTATGTTTTGTCTGTCCCGATGTATATTCAAGTCACCCATTATCACCACCAATTCATGTTTTCTTGCTTTGTCTAATAGGTCCTGAAACTGTTGTCTGTTGTCTGAATGCAGCCCTTGCAAATTCTGCCTTAGCCCTAAAAACAGCATTCAACTTATAATGTTTAGTAAAAGTCTGGACAAACGAACAAGTATCTGCTTCAAGGATGGATCTAGAATTTAAACCCTTGAAGAAAGCCCCAGAAGAAGCTACCAGAATATGAAGATAGATGTTCTTTAGGTCTAGGGATACCAGAAAGGCTTGTGGATGCAAGAGGGGAAAGTCTGGAGGAAAATCATCTGAAGTGAGGGAATCTTTAGAAAGCTATTTAGGAAGGAAATATCTAGGACCAGCCTCCAAGATCACTCTTTTCTGGGAACCAGCAACATTTAGTAAAATCCTGTTCCCCTTTGGGGTACAGAAACTTATTGAATGGTGCCCTGATCCTGTAAATCCTGCAGAACTTCCAAGAAATGAGGAAATTGCTCTGGAGGAGGTTGAGGAAGACTTGTGAATGTGGGAAGGGATTTCCATACCATACCATAAAATAGTGATGGATAATGGAAAGAGCTTTGGAGTCCAGGTTACCTGTTGCCAGACAGGAAGTGATAGGGAAAGCCTGAAGGATGAGAAAACTTGGCCGAGGAGAAGGGGAGAAAATATGTCATATGGAGGCAGATATCCTGAAATGGGGACTTTTGATTTGTAGAGGTCTGGGTGGGTTTATCAGCAAAAATATGCTTAGGAAACATCTTGCCCTTAGAAGGCTGATGAGGTTGCCTGTGCACATAGGTAGAGTAAGGATATTTCTCTAAAATCTGGGCATGAGAGAAGCAAAGATTTGTTTAAGATTCTGCATCACTTTACCTTTGTCTTGTAGAGTTTTAAACAAGTCAGCAGCAGCTGTACTAAAGACATTCTGATTGTCCAAAGGAGTATCTAGAAGCTTGGCCTTAATATCAGGTAAAGCCTGAAGGTGAAGCCAAGAGTTCCTCATCATAACAGAACCAGAAGCACCAGCTCCAGGTGCTGCATTAGCTACATCATAACTGCATTTGAAGTGACTGTCAACTTGAGAAGTGGAACTTAATAAGGAGCAGGCAACAGTCTTTCCTTCAGAGCCAGGAAGGTCAGACAATGCCCCCACCCAGCTCTGTCAAAACAGCCAAGACATACCTGGTCATATGTGTTTGATAATTAATGGCCTGAAGGCCAGGGTGACAGAAGTGTACATTTTTCCCCCAACCTCTCAATAGCCCTACTCTCTTTATCAGAAGGAATGAACTTGGAAGAGGACAAAAACTTGGATGGCTTGTCTGCAGAAAGACAGACCACTGCAGAATCTGAAGGACACTTGTAGAGGTACTTAAAAGCTTCAGGCACTTTATAAAAATGGTCAGGCTTCTTAGGGGCCAGAGGCTGAGTATCAGAAGCCAAAGAAGCAGCAGAAAATGTTTCCAAAGCATCCAGCACAGGGGGAACAACAGAAAGCTTAGGAGATTCCATCTGCAACAACTCATACCTGTTTTGAATATCAGAAACTTGTGAGTAGCCCCATTTAAAATACTCTCTCATGCAAACTACTGCATCCCCAAAGGGCAAATCCTCAAAAGGAGAGTCAGGACTCAAGGAATCTTCTTCAGAAGTCTAAAGGAGAGGTAATCAGTAAAGAGTAGGCCAATGACATCCTCAGAATCCACCTCAACATCTGAGGAATCAGACTTCCTAGTACATTTAGCTGGAGTGGATGACAAAGGAGAAGCAGCCACCCTCTTAGGTGGTCTTCAGGCCATCAGAACATTGAACAAGCCACCCTCTGTGGAGCCTTAAGGAATCAGCTTAGAATTCTGTGTTTTCGTTCAAGGGACATCTGCTTTGACCAAACTAGGAGACTTCAAGCCATGCCTAGACTAAATGAGGGTATCAGAGACCTTTTCCCTTACTGGAGTCAGAGGAATCCCTCCAGGCCCTTTGGAAATAATCAGCTGTGGATCCCCATCAATGTTAAATGTGGACATTTGCATTGCATCAGAGAATGTGTAAAATGATGGTTCCATGCCAAACTCCGACAGGGTCATGGCAGAAGAAACCAGTGTCTGCACTGGACAATCTTCACTCACCTCGAGAGCCATTCAGGGGAGGCTGGACTGGAGCAGAATCAGACTAAGATTTCTTAGTCTTTTTGAGAGATAGCCATGGTACCCTGAGTCAAAGGTTTGAGATGTTGAAGATAAATAGAAAGAGGACAAATGGCTGCAAAGCATGTTAGGCAGAAAGGCCTGACAAACAGGGCACTGGGTATGGTCGTGCAAAGCACCTAGACAAAACAAACAATTCTCGTGATGGTCTTTAGAGGGAATATGCCTCCCACACTGATGTTTTTCCTTCCTGGATGACATGAACCCCAAGTACACAAGTAAAGGAAGAAAAATGAACCCCATCAGGGCACTTATCTGTAAATGGCTCGGCAGAAACCAGCTGAGTGAATGGCAGTCAGACCTATATTCAGCTATAGCATTTGGACTTGCAGCAAAGTAGTTCTGAGTATTCAGCATATGTGCATCACCCTTATTCCCTATGTCTGGGCGGGGAGTATGCAGCTAATGTATGAACTGGGAGGATGTAAAGGCTTTGGTATACTGGCCAGACGTTGTGCTATCCTTGGAAGGAGATTCTATAGGTGAGAAATACTGCAACAGTGATATGGAGGGACATCAACATGGACTATTCAATTCACTTTGGCACTCCTCAGTAGTTCCCAGTTTTAGCATCTTTCGCATTTCCTAGTGTATGGTTTTTCCCATGAGAATCTGGTACCTGTATTGCCTTAGTTTTACCTTCTCCTCTGCACAGTTCCAGTATGATATTCAGCTAAATTTGTACCGACAAGTAGTTCAGAAAAACAGTTCTTGGTAAAAAAAAACTTGCATATTTTGTTTCTAGCCTTAGACACAGTTTTGTCTATTTGAAAAGAAAGGATAGAATTTCCTGTAACCATATTGTCAGCATCTATCTCATAACCCTTATTTTTAACAGACTTGTAATACATGGAGCACTACAAAATAAAAAAAAAATGCTAAATGTACGAACATCTCTAAAGGGAGATTCAGTCTTCACAATGCGTAGGAGTGCTTAACAAAAACTTAAGGACACCCTAAGTACTCTTAACACTGGGTCTCACTCTAGGGAGTAAGTGTATACCAAAAAAAGAACACTCACAGCAGGTAAAACTACTTTTAAAAGATGTTAGAACTTCGTTCTGCTACACTTAGAAAGTATGGCAGAACAAAGTGCCCAACAGCTTTTGAAAGCTGTTTTATCATCTGCAAGAGAAGTGCATCATTCCTACCTGTTGTATTTCTCAACTATCCCTTATTTTTCCTATTATTTTTGTTGCGCTGTTCATAAAATTTCCAGTTTTTGTGTAAATGTAAGATTACAGTTCAATAATGCCAGAGTTTTATATTCATCATTGTTCCAAAAATACATGTTGATGCAAAACAAATTGTACTATTCACATTTTAAGTGAATTAGAACAATATTTAAAACATTCCCCGAGTTTGTTCCTTTTGCTTCCTTCCCCCTTCCCCCATTATTTTTGGATTTCTACAGCATTCTTAAGCAAAGTTGTTGAGAATTACACCTCTGTTTGACATCACTCAGTAAGTGCTTTATCCGTTTTCAAAGCCAGTAAAATTCTTTGCACTCCCACACCTTCCTTCTTTTTTTCTGTAACGGCTAGCACATGGGTCAGATAAAGCTCCATGCACTACAGAGAATTATGATCAGTCTCTAATCACAACCCTATATTATGCGTTTGACATAGGTGCCATGATTCACCCCTAGAACTTTAAAAGCTGTTAGATTATTTGCTTTGCCACACTTACAAAAATTCTCACAGAATGAAGTGTCTAACAACTTTTAAAGCTGTTAGCTCTACAGAAAGATAGTTTTTGTCAGCTGTCTGTCTTACAGCACTAAGTGCTTTACCGACTTTCAAAGTCTGAAAGCTTGTAAAACACTTAGTGCTTCTATACTTTTTCCCTTCTAACTGATAGTACATGAAGAAGGTAAACTCCAAGCACAAAAAAGCATTATGACTGGGTCTCCAATCATAATTGGCTTTGTGAGCTCTCAACATGCTTCACTCTCAAGGTGAAGTTTTGTCATCCATTTCTCAAACATATAATAAGTTGGGTATGACTGGACACCCCATCATAATTCTCTATATGTAATATATCTTACTCTGTCATCTCTTTCCAATTCATGTAATTTTATAGCCCACATTTCTCATTTTCTGTACAATCTCTAAGGGTTCTTGCCTTCATGCCAGGAATTTATTCTCACAGTGGGGACCAACACATTGCCCTATGTTTTAAACTCCCCGATTCTGGCACTCATGTTATACACCCTTTGCTGTCTTTCTTGTGCCCTTTGCATATGTTCATTAAATATTAGCTTAATTTTAACCCGTCTTGCGAGATTGTGAAGTTTGCTATTGCACTTTTTAAATGGTGCTCTCTCTTCCTCCCAAGTCTCCTTAGCTATGTCTAGCAAACTACAGAGATATCTCCTGTAATGCATCGCAATTGAGGTGAATCCTGTTGTAGCTTGGAACACTTCTACTTCAAACAGGAGCTAGGGAAGTAAATGATCCCAGTTTTTACCATCCTGTTCTACGGTCTTCTTTATTACATACTTCAGAGTTTTATTAAAGTATGCCACTAACTCAGTGTGAGGGCAGTACACTGAAGTTCTTAACTGTTTGCTTTGAAACACTGGCAAAGCTTATACTTTTCACTGGGCATAATAAGATTCCCTGATGTAGAAGCATTTCTTTAGGTCAGGGGTGTCCAACCTTTTCAGTTGCAAGGGCCGCATTGAGTCAACAGAAATGGTCTGGGGGCAAACGGCAAGTGAGAACATCCGCTTACCGTACCTGTCCATGGTCCTAGATTCCTTATTAGGAGGATGGACAGGTACCGAAGGATAGGCTAACTCCTTCTTAGTGGCCGCGGCCACCACCATGGCATTGACGGGGACACCTTTAGATAAAAAATCTTTATCTTTAGGGGTAGTAATAAACTTTGACGGCCTCCTCGGGTGGGTTCCACTGAATCAGGAGCCGTCCAGACCTTCCTTGCCACCACTTCCATAAGGGGGTCAAAAGGAGGGGACACCCAGGAGGTAGAAGGGTGAGAGCCGAACGCCTCAAGGTACACTGACTCATCCTCTGAAGGGTTAAGGGCTGGCCAGTTCCCCCTCTGTTTCAAGATCTCAAGGATGTCAGCAAAGGAGACATCCTCAGAGGGGGATTGAGGGGAACCTTCAGATTCCTCTAAGTCAGTGTCAGAGGTGATAGACTCAGGGGAGTCAATGTGCTTCCTCTTGCACTGCCTCTTCCTAAAGTTTAGGTATTCCTACTCTTGTGATAAGATCTTTGGGTACTGACTTAACATTGATGTTTCACAGTGGCACTGTTTCAGAAAACTCAGTAATGTAGTTAGTATCAGAAATAAATTGATAGTCATTTCTAGACTTTACTAATGGCCCTACAAGATCCAGTAGGTTTCTGATGATAAATATTTTTCTATCTATTCTAGCCAAAACCAGATTTTATCTCCTTTGAAGTTTCTACACTTATCCCTTGGTCCTTATCAGGAATATGTATTTTCAGTGGTATCAGGTTACTATCAACCTTCCTCATTCTTACAAGGAATATATTCTGAATTTAGTGTCAGGTTACTACCCCTCAGTTTTTACATGCGGTATATGACAGCCACAGAGTAACTGTTCTTCCTCTCAACACTTTCTACTATGCCTTCAAATGAGGCAGGTCTTGGCCTATTATATCATATGTTAGATTAGGTAATAAAGACAACATGAAATACTTTGTCCAAAAGTGTCTGAATTTTGTGCAAGTGATATAGGATACTCGTCTCCATGAACACATCACTTCTGCTATTTCTTGTCATAGATTTTATGCTTCCAGACATATGGTTCCTTAAATGTGACCATGCTCCCAGAGTCTAGTAAATCCTTCAGTTCCCTCCCATCCATCAATACTGTACATTTAGCTGTTGTGGTAGTGGTGTGAAGACACTAGGCTGACTGTACTGTTATAGCATTTATTTGGTTACATTCCATCCCTACAGTTTCAGTACCAACATGCTACTTAGAATTCACATTTTTGAAAGGCATACCATTTATGTTTTCATTGCAGTGTGGTTAAAGATCACATTTTTTAAATACTGCTCAAACAAATTGTTTTTAGCAATGTGCCCCTTCTCACATTTAAAACATTGTTTCAACTGATACTTTCTGAGTGTTTGCAGGTACTGGCACATTTCTATTTACAGGCTTAATTAGTTCAGTAATAAACAAGACTTCATTAGCTAGTAATACATACTCTGCAGGTCACTCTGAAAAGCCCAATCAGATTAATAACTTGGGACTGCCTTATTGAATTTCTCAGTGGCTAAAACATAATTTACCTTTTACCATTTACTTTCGTCCATATGTTCAAAATGTGTTAAATCAGGCATTTGAGTGGTTAACAGTTTACTGATGTTCAATATCCAGTTATGAAATTGTATAGCTTGTGCTTCAGATGATTTACCAGCCTTGGAAAGCAGTATTTTTCCTTTTATTTCACAAAGTCTGTACTAGTCGCATGCATGTAAGCTTTAAGTGCCATCCCATTTCTTTAGTTGTGAGGTATTTTTCAGAGTGGCTTGCACAGATGCCGTCAAGTGTATCTGTTACAGAATGCTTACCAAATTGGTAGTCTCACACTTTTCTTGAAAGTTCATCATGGACTGCATCAGGGATATAATTCCTTATACTATGGATTCCACAATCAAGCTAAAGTTAGCAGTTCACTAAGAAAAAAAGGGGTATATATCACATAATCAAAGTTTTACAACTTCGAACACCATATGGTCGAACCCATATGTTCAAAGTTGTAAAACTTTGAATGCATTAAAAAAAATAATAATAATAAAAACCTTACCTGACGAGTAAAAGCAGGGGGACAAGCCCCCCTGTGCCCCCCCCACACCTCCCATTCTTTAAATATACCAATTCCGAGATTGCACTACAGTGTAGTAAAGGAAAACCTTCCCTTTCCACACTGTGGTGCATTGAAGTGCGGTCTCGGAGTTGGTATATTTAAAGAGCGGGAGGGGGTGGGGGGCACAGGGCCCCCCCCGCTTAAAGACATAAGGTAAGTTTTTTATTATTTTTATTTTTTTAACGTATTCAAAGTTCTACAACTTCGAACATATGGTTTCGACCATATCGTGTTCGAAGTTGTAAAACTTTGATTATGCAATATAGACCCAAAAAAAAGTCATCTCTTTCTCTCTTCTTGGGAAAACTGACAGCAAATATGGGTGCACTTGCCAACTATGAAGCAAGAATGAAATATCTTTGTATAAATAATGACCAAATTCTGCCTACATTCTCAATCACTGTAATACAGAATTAGCATGCATACACACACACACACACACACACACACACACACACACACACACACACACACACGCACACACACACGCACACACACACGCACACACACACACACACACACACACACACACACACACACACACACACACACACACACACGGCAGAACCTCAAGTTTAATGCATTTTATTTACAATGAAGCATAAGGGCAAAACAAACATGCTTAGTTCTCCAGCAGAAAAAATATCAAACAAAAGTTCTTACTGTTCTGGTTTCATATTAAAAGGTTTCAAGTATTCTAAGGCAAAATTCAGGTCATCCTCCAAACAGATCCACATATCTTGTAACTTCATGGTTCCTTCCAGTATACGCTAACAGGAACAATCTTGTAGGTCCCAAATTAGTCTTTGCTGCATGCTGTGTGCAGCTGCATGCTTTACTTTGTTGTTTCAGGTACGTATAACAGATTAACATTAAACAGTATTTTCATACCACATATAACTTTCACAACAAAATAACATTTTCATAATAAAAAATAACATTTTATAATAAATGATTATTTTCAAAGTGTTTCAATAATCATTATATCATAGTATTTACATATGAGGAAGCATGTGTGCATTAGTGCAGCCACAATATCAGTGCTCTGGGTCAGAACCGCAAGCCCTGCAAGGATAAATGCAAAAAACTTCCCAACTCCCACTGGATAATGGCAAGTAGTCCAAGCTCTTCTCTCTCTCATGTCCTTAGACTCTGACAGTAGAGAGGAATAAATGGGTAAGTGGAAGATGAGGGCCTGGTTTACAGGAGGATGGGGTGGGAAAAAAGGCAAAGGAAAAAAGTTTTCATTAGAAGCTTGTTCAGTCTAAAGACTTCAGTACTGACTGGAAAGATACCAAGAATAACTGTACGCATACTAAGGTCCAGTTTATTCTCTGGCCTAATTTGTTAAGTCAACTGCTAAGGTAAATAAAGCTTCTAAAAGCAAATCTTCACTCATTTGGGGTGTTTGTTTCCTATTTCATATTGGCATATAGGAGTGACAACTGACACAGCAGTCATTTTCACATCTATTCTCATTGGTTACAGATGAAAATTCAAAAAGCATGCCACTACACCTTTTGCACAGTACAAGCCCTCCACTTTCCTTTCTATATTCAGAAGAGATAAAATGTGCTCAGCGTCAATCTCTTGACTTGGACTCTACTGTAGAGCAGATGTTCATCGTGTTTCACTGTTGCAGTCATTACTCTTGGGTTATCCTGCTGGCAGGCTACCCTCAGTCGGCCAGAATTCCAAAGTCTAGGTCCTGCGTCGGTTGCTGTCGCCTCTTCCCTGACGTCAAAGCGCCAGGGGTATAAAAGATGCAGCCGACGCCATTTTCTTCAGTCTTTCTTGCCGTGCGGTGCCCAAAGCGAAAGCAGTTCACAAGTGCCGGTCGGCCGACTCCTGAGATTTTCAAATCTGAATTTCAGAACCAAAGTCTTCATTAAAGCTAATTACCCCGTTGGGGAAACTTTTTTCTTGCTCCAGACCGATGTCAGAAAAAGTTAACAATTGTATTTCTTGTGGGAAGCAAATACCTCATAAGGATTTTCACTCTTATTATTCCTTGCCTAGGCCCTGATCACAACGTTGCTAGCTGTCGGTTTTGTGCTAGATTTAACCAATGCACTATCAAGCATTGGTTCAACTTTGCATTTCATTACTTTGGCCGATATTTAATTATATAATGCCGTCGGACCAGCCGACAACCGGAGTTTACAAAAAATGCAAGGACAAGGAAGAGGATAGGTATCCAAGGTCCAAAACCGACGACGAAGCCTCTGCTAGGCCAGTCGCCAGTTTGCCGGTTCTCAGTGAGGCACTTTCTCAGCCCCTGGCGCCCGCTACCTCAGAGCCACAGGCCACTTCCAACTCCCACGTGGAGCCGACTGGGCCTCTGGAAACTCAAGGTACTGAACACCCGGAAATCATTCCCACAAATGGGTCCGGAGCCGCTGAGCAGGCATCGGCTTTTGAGGGTGTCTTCAGACCTACACAACTATATATTAAGCCATCTTCAGCTTCAAAGCAAAGACTAAAGCAGCTCTAAAGACAAAGAAACAAGTACAGCATTCTCCTTCTCAGACTTCCATGCCTAAACAACAGATGCTCAAAATGGCCGAAGACCTAGTTAGTTTGATCAGGGGCTCCCATCCCCCACCTGATAAGAGGCCTAGGCAAGAGACAGAGTATGATTCTTCTGATCAGGTTTCTATTTCCTCTGATTCCTCTTCTGAACAGGATTACTCCATGCTTCCCTATGAGGATTCTGATTCTGAAGAATCCATTCCTTCAGCCTCTCCTCCTGAGGATTATTCTTTTGGGGAAACCCTGCATACCATGAGGGAGCATTTCCACTGGGAGAGCCAAGATTATTCTGAATCTAAGAAAAGGCTCACAGACTTTCTGCTACTTCCTCAGCACAGACCCCTTGCTATTCCACCTGTCCTGGATATTGTAGAAAAAACCCTGTCCCCTCTGATAGGGATTCTAGGGCTCTAGGCAGATGGGGGGAAAAAGTCTACACTTCTGCTACCCTGGCTGTAAGGGCTTTAAATTGTCAGTTTCGTATGCTTAAATATCAGCAATATTTAATATCACTGCTTAAACAGCAATTGTTGACAAATACTGAAGGTTCCAGAGAACAAGGAATTGCAGGATTTATTGCATGCAGCTGAACAAGTGGGAAAGCATACTTTGCAATGTGGTTATGATTCACTGGAGGCCTCTTGCAGGGCCGATGTTACAGGTTCTGTTATTAGAAGGCATGCTTGGTTAAAGGAACAGAATCTGCCTGATCATGTTAAAGCAAAATTATTAGATGCACCATTATAGCATGATACTTTGTTTGGTACTAAAGCAGAAGAGGTGTTGAAAAAAATGGAGGATAAAGCAAAATCCATGCAGACAGTCAAGGATTTCTTACAGGTGCAGCCACCCAGGTTTAGCAGGAACTGGCCCTCTAAAAATTGGTCCTTTCCAGTGTCAGACAGACCACAAAGAGGCAGATACAGGCGTCCCAGAGGCAGATCTCAGCCCCAAGGCTCATACAGGCCTAAACAATGGGGTGCTCCTACCTCCAAAAGCGGAGAAGACAAATCACAACCTTACAGTAAACAGTCCCAGTGACTTTCCTCTACCAGATCCAAGCACTTTTCTTTTGGCAGCCCCCTTAGGGGGAAAATTAGCACTTTTTTCATCAAATTGGAAAATGGTTACCCAAGACAAATGGGTCCTGAACATAGTGTCCCAAGGCTACAGGTTCCATTTTCACACCCTACCAAGGTCAAAAGGTATGCCAGACCTGCCACACAATCAATGGGCAGAGGCACAAAAACACATTACAGCCCTCATGGATATAAGGGCCATTCAGCAAGTACCACAACAAGAGCAGGGGCAAGGATTTTACTCCAGACTTTTTCTAGTACCCAGAAAGGACAAAACCTGGAGACCAATACTGGACCTGTCAATTTTAAATACGTTTCTGGAAGTTCCAAAATCCAACATGTTGACTCTACAGCAGCTACTGCCCATGCTGGGCAAGAAGGCTTGGCTCATAACTTTGGACCTAAAAGAGGCATACCTGCATGTCCCAATCAGACAATCATGCAGAAGATACCTCAGATTCATAGCTGGCTCAATGCATTACCAATTCTCTGCACTGCCCTTTGGCTTATCTACTGCACCCAGGGCCTTCACAAAATGCCTGGCACCAGTAATTGCGTTTTGCAGACAAAAAGGAATTCAAATATATCCCTACTTGGACGACTGCCTAATTCAAGCAGAGAAAAAAGACATTCTTCTGAAGCATCTGACATTTGTAAAAAGATTACTAATTGGCCTAGGGTACACAATAAATGAAAATAAATCAAAACTAGTGCCCTCTCAAGAGATAATATTCCTGGGTGCAAGCTTAAATACAACTGCCCAGATGGCTTATCTCACACAAGACAAACAAAAGCATCTGACTACTTACTTCAAGAAATTGGCAACAAAAACCCACTTATCTGCAAGGAAAATCCTACAGACCTTGGGTTTCATGGCATCTTGCATTCTACTAATTCCATATGCCAGACTGCATATGAGGAAACTACAATGGTCCCTAAAAAGTGTTTGGACTCAGCATTGCCACAGCCTGGAGACAGTGATTGCACTCATTCCCTGCCTGCAACAGTTTTGGTGGTGGGCAGAAGCCTGTCACCACAACAAGGGTCTGCCATTCAGTTTACCCACAGCCAGACAGACACTGACAATGGATGCATCAGATTATGCCTGGGGGGCCCATATGGCAGGAAAATGTATTCAGGGCACATGGCCTGCAAACCAGATGCATCTTCACATCAAAAAGAGATGCTAGCTGTTCAAAATGCTCTGACAGCTTTCAAGGACCTGCTTCATCCAGGACAGTTACTGATAAAGACAGACAACACTACGGTCATGTGGTACATAAACAAGCAGGGAGGTACACATTCCTACCCCCTCTGCAGACAAGCAATGGCCTTATGGGACACAGCACTGGCTTTTCAAATTCACCTGCAAGCACAATTCCTGCCAGGAAAAACAAATACTCCGGCAGACAAACTAAGCAGAAACCTCATGGATCCCCACGAATGTAAACTGGATCCACAAGTCTTCAGCAGGATAATAAAGAAATGGGGATGCCCAGACATAGATCTATTTGCCTCCCCTCACAACTGCCAATTGCAGAGATTTTGCACAAGAATTTATCACAAGCAAGCATGGAAAGTGGACGCCCTATCCTTCAGCTGGAAAGATCTAACAGTATATGCTTTTCCCCCACTGCCTCTCTTTCCCAGGGTACTCCTAAATGTCAGACAAGAGAAGCCAAAAATGATACTGATTGCACCAGACTGGCCACGCCAGCACTGGTACCCAATCCTAAAGAGCTTGTCTCAAGGTCCAGCATGGATATTGCCTCAAACTTCTCACTTGCTGACCCAACAAAACAATCAGATCCTGCACAGCCAACTCAGGACCTTAAATCTGACAGCATGTCGGATAATGTAGCCATTCAGAACACTCCTCTTTCAAAAGCTGTTATGGATGTTATTGTGGAGGCCAGGAGGCCCAGCACCAGAAAATCTTATGCAGAAAAATGGAAGAGATTCTGTGCTTGGAACCAGGAACAAGGCATTGACACGTGTGTACCAAATACCCCTCAGATTTTACAATACCTAACTGAGATGCTGAACAAAGGCCTTTCCTTTTCATCAATTAAGATTCATGCCTCTGCCATTTCAGCCCATTACAATATGGAACCACCTATCTTTTCTCATCCTTTAATAAGGCAGTACCTCAGAGGGGCCAAAAACATTAGGCCTCCAAGGAGAGAACCAATTCCGGCCTGGGACCTCAATTATGTTTTGGGAAAACTCACACTGCCACCTTTCGAGCCAGCATCAACAGCAGATATAAAATTCTTATCCTGGAAAACAGCTCTGCTCCTAGCAATAACCTCTGCAAGGTGAGTCTCGGAGTTACAAGCACTCATGGCTGTGGAACCTTTCATCATTTTTCATCCAGACAGGGTTTCTCTGAGGACAAACCCTACATTTATGCCTAAGGTGGTGTCCAGTGTGGTCCTTAACCAAACCATTCACTTGCCAACCTTTTATCCTAATCCACAGAACAAGGGTGAGAAAATTCTGCATTCTTTGGACATACACAGGCCGTTACGCTTCTACTTGGACAGAACTAACGCTTTCAGAAAGACTGAGCAACTTTTAGTGTCATATGCTGCAGGATCACAAGGAAAGGCTAACTCAAAACAGACTATTTCTAAATTGATAGGCTATTGCATCCGTTTCTGCTACTTTTAACATGGCAAATCAGTGCCTATGGGCATTAGGCCTCATTCCACCAGAGCGGCAGCCACTTCAGCAGCCTTCCTCAGAGGAGTACCAACCAAAGATATCTTAGAGGCTGCAACTTGGAGTTCAGTGCACACCTTCACAAAGCACTACCACGTACCTCTTTACTCTAAGTCCAGAGCAGGCTTTGCCACTGTAGTTCTGCAGGGCCTCATAGCCTCTCCTAATCCTATTTAGCCCAGCCATCCTTCCTCAGCTTTGGGATTCAACCCAAGAGTAATGACTGCAACAGTGAAACACGATGAACATAGTACAGTTGTGCACCTACCATTAATGTAGATGTTCAAGTGTATTCACTGTTGCAGTCCAGGTTACCCACCAACCATCCCTCTTTTCTTTGCTGGGACTTATCTGCACTTCTCTATCCTGTACAACCTATTGGATGTATTTGCTTGTAGATGAAGGAAATGTTATTTTTGTGCATGCATTTTTATTGGCATATTTTTCAGCCTACCAGTTTGGGGGCACCTGACATCTGGGGTAAGAAAAACTGAAGAAAATGGCGTTGGCTGCATCTTTTATACCCCTGGCGCTCTGACATCAGGGAAGAGGCAACAGCAACCGATGCCGGACCTAGACTTTGGAATTCTGGCCGACTGAGGGCAGCCTGCCAGCAGGATAACCCAAGAGTAATGACTGCAACAGTGAATACACTCGAACATCTACATTTATGGTAGGTACACAACTGTACTTTCAGTGGTACATTCCACTCCATAGTCAGTATGGCTCCACTTAGATGATGCAGACTAAATACAAATTTCTATATTGAATCATTAATTAGGGACATAATGTCTCAGCAGGACAAGTTGTGGTAGAAATAGTACAGAGAAAGAACATGAGTCTTGTTAAAGTCAATAAACTCTAAAACTGTGACAATTCTTTGCTTATCAGATGTAAAGCAGCTACTTTCTTAAGCAGCATACTATCAGCATAATTTCGTGAAGTATTTTCCATTTATTCAGTCCAGGCAGGATCACTGTAATTCAGATACCCATTTTTCCCTCCGAGAAGTTGCTTCCTTGTCAATTTCCACTGGACATCAGGAAGACTCCACTAACCTTTTGTAACTCACTTCAGTCTTTCAGCTTGGTCTGGAAACTGTATAAAAAATAAAAACTGCATCACTTGCTGATAATCTCTTTTCAAAGTATCTGAAATTCCCTTGTTGATGTTAATAACATTTGCAATTCTCATTAATTAATGTTTTCAGGAAGTCCACATTTTCCTCTCTGGAAAATTGTGATAATTGTTCTGCTAAACAGAATTGATCCACCTGTAACTTCCATAATTTTTATTCAATGACACTATCATCTCCACTTTCAAAATTCTTGAAAAACTTGATATCTTCAACCTCTCCATTATCTATATGCCCACAAATGACTTTCCATCTCTGAGGATGGTGTCCACACTGGTCATGAAACAGACTGCATTATCTGCTTTCACAAACTTTATCGGGGTAAATCAGTTCAAGCTCTTTTTATTGACCTTTCAAAAGTTTGATACTTACCATTATATGTCTTCACTGGCTTGCCAGCTGTGAGACACTACTCCTACTCACCATTTCATTCAAAGTACTAGACTCCACGCTGGCTAGTCCTGCCTCATCCTCCCTTAGACTATCTGAAGGGTGTTGCAGGGATCTGTACTTTACATATCTCATTTCACCATATTAGGGAACAATATCACTTCCATGATAGTGATGACACTGCATATCACTTCCATGAGAGTGGTGACACTGCTAAACTTTTTTAATATGCAGATAATGTAACACTGTTCTACTAGGCTACATAGATATGTCACTGCTAACCTTCAATACAATTTCCTTCAAATTTAAAAATGACAGTTCAGGCCATTGCCTTTATACAGCTAAAACTATAGTCAAGATCTTTACTTCAGAACAATCATGTCTTGAAGTCTCATAATCTCAAATGTGTGTTTAGACAAGACCCAGTCTCTCTTCCCCAAGAAATAATCAACTCAGTAAAATTACCTGGAGGCATCTTAAATGTCCTGCTATTTAGTGACTGACTGAATGGTATTCACCTTTCTGTAACCTGTACTCAGCAAACTCACTCCTCATACAAACATTTTTGTTGCATAGTTAACACAGAGACCTCTCTTTTGAAATTAAGTTTGAAAAAATGGAACAACTTCCATCTTTCACTTTAACAAAGCATATTCAAGGTCTCCTTTAAAACCACACATTGCAATCTCCATTTTAACTGGTGCTACACAACCAGAATCATTTTTAAATCCTGACCTACTTTGTGACTTATTGATGTGTCCTGATGAGTGATAATGTAATAGTTCAATTTATCTTATAGTGGTATTAAACCATCATTAATTCCTTTTCCTATTTTTACAAGGGGTCACGTTGTCATGTCAACTGTTGCCATTCCTCCCAATTCAAAATCACTCTCCTACCTTTTTTTTAAAAAAGTACCCACCTGCCTGAGGTCTTCCCTTAAACAATCCACCCATCTCTTGGTTGGACATCCAGGTCTTCTCTTGCCTTCCTGTCTCTCGCAAATCTGCTTCACCAAATCACTAGTTGCTTTCTTGAAGATGTGACCAAGCCACAGGTTTTATTGACCTTCTCTGTAATTAAGGGCCATTTTGGCTTCTGTCTTGATGTCCTCATTTTATCTGTCCCAAAGTCTGCATCCCTATAGTTATTTCAGCCACTTCAGTGCTATCACTTCAAGCTTCCTCAGGTGGTTTGTGCCTGCAGAAGCACTGGTTGCACCACTGTTATGTACACCTTATTTTTTAACCTCCTTGGTACTCTTCTTCACACATTCACCCTGACACTGTGCCAGATGGCAGCAGTGCTTGTGGTTCTAGCTTTGGCCCACACAGTCAGATTTCCCTTCACCTCAACTACATGTTGCTAATACCAGAAGCTATTAAACTGCTGCACTGTTTTCCCTTCTCTCTGTTTTAAGCTTCTTCTGATTCCCTCCATTTGTTGCCATGACCACTGTCTTGTCTGTACTTTATTCCATCCCATTTGCCTACAGTTCTGCAATTCCAGACCCCTATTACTTACTAAAGTTCCTGTTCCAAGTCTGCTTTTAATGCCATATCATCTACATACAGTATCTGTGTTGATCTCTCCCCCTCTTACCTGTTTGCTAATGTAATTCATCATAAGAATGAACAGTGGTGGGCTCAGAGATATGCCCTGATAGACACCCAATCTGAGAATCTGTTTGTGAGTTTGAACACTGTTTGCACTTTCATTGGGTTCATTTGCATACCCTACTGATGTTTCTGGGACTTCAGACCATATCAGGACCACCCAAATCATCTATCTTAGGACCTTGTTATATGCTTTCTCAAGTCTAGGAATGCTCAGTTAGACATTTCCCTCATCTCCAGCTTTTCCACTATCTCTCCCTACTGCTTTTTTATCTGAATTCCCTTTATACTTACTACTACTTTGGGTCTTCCACTCCAACACTTTCATGCAGTGTGAAAGGAATTTGATACCTCTGCATTGCCTGCAGTTGTGAACATTCCCTTTATTATAGTATACACTGACACTAAAAAGCTTATTCTCTAGTCATAGATATGCTTTCCTCTCCATATTGTGATCAGTACTCCCAGGAGCCATTTCTACCTTTATGTACTGTACCTAACTTGAGCATATTTACAGTGACTTCATCTTTATATTTCTGTGGGTTATTCTTCCTTGTATTGCTTATTGGATGCTGTGCATGTGGCAGCACAGTTTTTCTAGGATTTTCTCCATTCAGAAGCTTCCTGAAGTACTCCTTCCATCTGCTCCTTACATCCTGTGGATCTATAAGAAGATTGTTTTTGGCTTTCCTTGTGAATGGTGTCTTCCAACCTTTCTGCTTTGTTTTTCCAATGTTGCCTTGTAACCTGATGGAGCTTCTTTGTGCCATTTGCTGAACCACTTTCCAAACACTGGTAGAGTTTCTCTGTTTCCAAGCTCTTTGCCACTGCTCTTAGCCTTTTTGTTATCCAACCAGCATTCAGTTTTTAGCCTAAACAACTATTTTATCTCTCAGTTCTTCCTGAGCATCTGAATTCCACCACTGGCTTCCCTATGCACCCTTCTTCCCTACCTGGCTTATAATTTTTATTTACTTAGTCCACTTGTAATTCCTACTTACTTAGTCTACTTAGAGATATTTTCTATCAAATACATTTTTTGTAGTCTACATATATAACTCACTATATAATTTTTTACTTGCAGTTCATGTTTTACATGTTTTCTTGCTGGAGCTTTCCTCCCCATGCTTGTCCTCAAAATGCCCAGCTGAAAATTCCTATTTGATGCATATATATAGCCAAAACTGAATAAATCCTCACGAGAAAGTTCACCCAAGTTCGAGACAGCAAAATAAATCCACCGGAATACGTAAAACCAAAGTCTATTTATTAATACATATAGATGTTAAGCGCTTTCACTAGACAATGCTAGCTTCATTAGAACAAATTAAAAAATGAGAACACTCCATTTTAAAAAGAAGAAATTGGCGCCAAATGAACTTGGCCGTACTTAAAGTGATATGCGTTAAAAAAGTAGTACAAGCTGCTTTAAATATAATTGTCCATAAATACACTCATTACAATCATTGGCATATAAAACAAAAACTACCTTAATAAAACTTGATAAATTGTATATTTATACTGAATACCTTCTGTTAACTATTTAGCATTAACAGTGGTTTGACAGAGAAATAATCATTTATACCAGGTAAACTGGTAGCATCAGTCAGTACTTGCCAGTATAATTCTCTATAAGCTAGATAGTTTTTTATATTGCCTCCTCTTGGGTCACTTTTAATTAGCTCTACAATGGCAAATCTGAATTTGTGGTCACTACCCTTTTGCACTATGTGTCTGGCTAATGCATTTTTCATATCTTTCTTTCTAATGCAGTATAAATGGGAATATATACGTTGTCTTAACATTCTCTCAGTCTTCCCAATATAAAATGATGGACAGACCGAGCAGGTAGCTACATAGACTAACATATTGGATTTGCAACTGCCTCTAGGGGGGTAAATTTTGGTTTTGTTCCTATTTCCCAAAATTATTAAGTTGTTTTCGTTGATATTCGAACACTGATTGCAACACCCACATTTATGTGTGTGTGCCCGTGTAGCACAAATTCAGATTTGCCATTGTAGAGCTAATTAATGAGTGTATTTATGGACAATTATAGCTTAATTATAATTAATAATTATAATTATTAATTAATTATAGTGCTTAACATCTTTATGTATTAATAAATAGACTTTGGTTTTACGTATTCCGGTGGATTTATTTTGCTGTCTCGAACTTGGGTGAACTTTCTCGTGAGGATTTATTCAGTTTTGGCTATAGCATTGTTCCGCACGAGTGATCTGTTCAGTTGATGCATATATATATATATATATATATATATATATATATATATATATATATATATATATATACACACACACACACACACACACACACACACACACACACACACACACACACACACACACACACACACACACACACGGTGTGTGTGTGTGTATATATGTATATATATATATATATATATATATATGTATGGGTCCCGTTCAGATGATCGAACTTTTAAAATATGATCGAACAACTTTTAAAAGTTCGAACGTTCTGAACGGAGATCTCCATACAGCACGGAATGGTAAGATTTCCCTTTTCCTCAATGTAGTGCGATCTCAGATTTGGTATATTTAAATAGCAGGGAGTGTGGGGGTGCAGCAGGGGGGCTTGCCCCCCTGCTAAAAATATTTAGGGTAATTTTTTTGTTTTGTTTTCCTATTTTTATCAGCCATTCGAACTTTTAAAAGTTTGATCATATGGTCTTGGCCATACGAAAGTCGAATTTTTAAAAGTTCGATCATCTGTAGTAGACATATATATATATATATATATATATATATATATATATATATATATATATATATATATATATTTTTTTTTTTTTTTTTTTTTTTTCACACACATGCGTACATCTCCCCTTACCATTTCATTCTAGGTCCTAAGTACACTATTGCACAAAAACAACCCTAACAACTACCAAAATTCCCACAGCCCATCTCAGTTGAGAAACAAGTTAGTGCACAGACATGGAAAACAGAACTAATTGATGTATGTGGATTTTTCACAAGTGCAATGTGAACTTGTTTCTGGATTGTGCCCTTAGTTTGTTGCAGCACATCACTGGGTATAGCTTAGTTCCCCCTCCACTCTTCTCTAACTGTAAGGTGCTGGTTTGCTGTATGGGTTTTAGTCCATTAAGCTACCATGTCCATGTCCTTTTAATCTCAGCTCTCTTTTCAAAAAAGAAGCCACAGCCATCCCCCCGCTCCCATAATTTCTTTGCCTTGTCTACAAACATCTGCATCTCAGTTGTAGAGTTTCAGCTAATTAGTTTAGTCAGTCTACCATTTCTTGTTTGTGGAACCCCTGCACAAACCTAGTACTTGAACATTACTAGAACTCCCTGCTCAGACCTGTCATATTAAACAAATCTAGGAATTTTGGACCAGACAAAAGCCACATTGCATGAAAAAGATTACTGATTGTTTGTCTTGTTCCAAATGCTACCGCAACCATGGTCATACCCCCATTCCCACCCACCCTTAACTCACATAGGTTTCTACTCACATAACCACACCCACCTCACACCCAGCCAATCATATACCAGCACCTCCTCTACAGAAAGTCCCATCCATACAAACACACTAACCCACACATCATCCAATTACTGCTCACTCCTATTACCTCACTGTTTCTTTAGCACAGCAACCATAGAAAACAACTATCACGTCCACCTTAACACTTGACATCCTTCTACCACTACCTCTCCACTGCACTACTGACTCGTTCCTTTCACACTTGTCTCCACAATACTACTATGCATATATCACTATCATTAACCACATAATCCCATATTTATCCTTTCTTACCCATCATTATTCTCTTCTTTGACACTCTGCAACCTGATCCTATATTAAAACTATATTTTTTCACCTAAAAATGCTTCCTGTTACTACCAGACTCTTTCTCTCACTCACCTTTCATACTCTCACTAATATAATATTCTGCTCTCACCTGACTTCCTATCATACTAACCTACACAATCACAGTTACCCTACCCTACATTCAACATTCCATCACCACAAACCAATACCTCACAACACCACTTTAGCCCCCAGTCTCTACAACACTACTTGTCTAGGGTAGCTTCCTATTAAATTCCTCCCACTAAATCCAAAACCTCATACTTCTCTCAAACACACAAAACTCATATTTAAACCCCAAAAACTTCTGCTTTACATTGCTGTTCAACTGCACCTCTCTGGAGACATCCGCCCCCACCCTGGACCCAATGTGGTCAACAGCACAATGCCAATCTTACTCCTTTACCATCTTCTACTAGTTTATTAACCCATCACAGTAGCTCCCATCTGGTAATTCTCAGCATTAATGTCAGGAGCATAATAAACAAGGTCCATGATCTACATGCTAATCTCTCGCTGTACTTGCCTTATATTGTGATACTAGTTGAGACCTGGTTAAAACCAATCAACAGTAACAATGAGATTCTTCCTCCTGGATACAATATCCTATGCAAAGACCAATTAGCCAAAAAAGGAAGTGGGTAGCAATCTTATTTAAAAACAACCTAAATGTAAAGGCTCTAGATCTGACTATTCCCAGCTTCAGTAGCACAGAAATAATATTCTCCAAATTACAAGTTAAACATAATCGGATGCTACATCCCTCCAGGTGGCAATATATCTACCCTGGAAAACATACTTCATTGAACCTCCAACTCAATACCACAGGAAACTATCTTTCTGGGCAACTTCAATATTGACTGGGTAACCTGCTCCTCTCAAAACCCCATAAATTTTATCAACCTTTATAGATTCACTCAAATCATCCAGTCCCCCACAAGAAATGATAAGGTAGCCAAAAAGGAATCAACCTTTGACTGGATACTTATAAACAGACCTACCCACACCTTTCAGTCTGGTTGCCTCCATGACAGCCTGAGTGACCATCAACCAACCATGTGAAATTGTTCAATCTCGCTGTTTGTTCTTACACACGGGTTCGGAGCCGATCCTCGGCTCCGAGTCGGCCGCATCACCAGCTCGCATCTTTGAGAAAGCTCGAGGCACAGTAATATCCCATGATCCTCCGGTGCTAACCCTCAGATCTAGCTTGCCGCTAGCAGCAGATCACATTGAGAGGCTCGGGCCAGTAGAATTTTTTCTATATAATTCTTGATATTTCTTGTTATTTACTTCTAAATTTTACATTTTATACTCTTCTTTATAGTGTTGATAGGTTTATTATCTAGTTGTTGTTTAAAGTTAGTTTAGTTAGGTTGTTAATTCAAAATTTTTAGTAAGGGCCTTAGGCCGTTTTTCTGTAAGAATTTACATTACTTAAAAAAAAAAAAAAAAAAAAAAAAAAAATATATATACTTTTTTGCCTTTTACTTTTTATATTTTTTTCTATATATATATATATATATATATATATATATATATATATATATATATATATATATATATATATATATATATATATATATATATATATATCATAGTGTGTTGTGTGAGTGTTTTACAGTTTATATATATATTACATTTAAAATATATTATAGAAAAATTTTTCTTAAGAGTGGTGTATTTTTCTTGGATTTTTTCTTTTCTTGCTGTAAGAATGTCAGAAAAGACCAAAAGTGGTTTTAAAAGGTGTCAGTGTGGACAGAAGATGTCCATTACTGACAACCACTCATCCTGCGTTTACTGTCTTGGCCCTCTCCACTTGCAGGAAGACTGTTCCATCTGTCACTCCTTTAGTGGGAGGGTCATGATGGAAAGACGCAGGAAGTTGGTGGACAGAGGGTTGCTTAAACCCGAGTTTCAGGAGGCCCTGGACAAGGCTGAACAGGTTTCAAAGTCTTCGAAGGGGTCGAAGTCTTCAAGAGTGTCGGAGCCCAAGTCATCAGCTCCAAGCACTTCTTTTCAGATTCTTTTCAGCTCCTATGACTTCGGTGCCAGGTGTCGAGTCTTTATCTCAGCACGAGGCTCAGGTCTTGGAGCCAGTATCAGAGGTACCACCTTCGGCTATCCTTCACTCGGTGATGGCTTCGATCCCTTCGACCCGTTCTTTGAGGCCACTTTCCGACTCCGATGTGGACCGAGTGGTACAGAAGCTTATGGAGAACTCGGCTTTGTCCAAATTAATCGAGGTTTCGTCCCAGCTGGTTTCGAAACTCGAAGCTGTTCCAGTTCCCTCAGCACTTCCTCCTCCGAGACCCGTCGAGTCATCGGTGTTAGGAGTCAAAGAACCGATGATTGTAGAGCCCTCAGTGCCGAAGCCTCCAGTAGTGCTATCGACTCCGTTGACCTCGACTCCTTTGGAATCAGCCGGAGAGTCTCGGAGCCGAAGATCTTTCCTGGGTTCCGGGGGGGATAGTCGAACCGAGATATCGGTTCCGACTCTTCCCCTCGGTGCCTCAGCTCAGATCAGTTCAGATCCATCTTCGGTGTTGGAGCCCATGGTTCCGATTCCAAAGAAACGACCCCCTTCTTCGGATCGGGTCGGATCTTCGGGTCGGAGCACCGATGCCTTTGACATCATGAGGAAGGTCTTGTCTGATCAGACACATACTTCATCGGTATCTTCATCTCCTTCCCCAAAAGGTCCGCGTTCTGCTTCTGTGCCTTCGGTTCCTTCCAAGCGTCGAGACCCAATGCCTCAGAAGTCCCCACAGGGTGACTCTGGTTCCTCGGATGCATCCCCAGAAGCTCCCGCTGAGGATGTTCTGAGGAAACGACTGTGCAAGAGGAGGCACATAGATTCCCCTCAGGAATCTCTCACGTCTGATACTGATTTAGATGAAACAGAAGGGTCCCCACAGTCCACCTCTGAGGATGTCTCGTTTGCAGACATTTTGGAAATCCTGAAGCAAAGAGGGGACTAGCAAACCCTTACCCCTTCTGTGGATGAATCGGTCTTACTGAAGGTATTTGGGGCTCAACCTTCTACCTCCTGGGTGACTCCACCCTTTGACGATCTCATGGATCTTATAGCTCAGAGGGCTTGGGAAACACCTGATAGAGTGGAACCAGTCCCCCGTAAACCAAACAAATACATGACGGCTCTCCAAGATAAAGCCTATCTTACAAAAGGAGTTCCCGTAGATACTATGGTGGTGGCGGCCACTAAGAAAGAGATGTCTGAATCATCTTCCTCTGTCCATCCTCCTAATAAGGATTCTAGGACAATGGACAGATATGGGAAGCGCATATTTAGTTCGGCGACTTTTTCCATCCGATCGCTCAACTACCTTACGCATTTCACACGTTTACAGAGAGATCTCATTAAGGAATTAGGAGATACTCTCCAGGGACACACAGATGCTGCTGTCGCTGAGAAAGTGACAGCGCAACTTAACACCCTAAATTACATAGTCAACTCATCCATGAGGCTGATTTCATACGCAGCCGAAGGGTCGAGTACAGCGGCAGCTTCAGCGATCGCCCTGAGAAGACAATCCTGGTTGCGCTTATGCTCCTTTGTGGAAGCCTTTAAGTCTTCCTTTGCCAACACCCCCTTCGATGGTGCCTCCTTGTTTGGACCCAAAGTAAAGGAGACTCTCACGAGGTGTGAACAAGAAGGGAAGACCCTGTCTGCCATAGGGGTCCATTTTTCCGTTCCATCTAGACCCTACCCTAAAGGGCAACGAGGAGGAAAAATGTGGTTCCGAAAGACTCAGGAATCTTTTTAACACACCCAAAGTGACGCCCCCTCCAGAGGCAGAGGAGGGGGAAGAAACAGAAGATGCCACCCAGCCGGCAGAGGGGGTCCGCAAAATCAGGGCGACAGAGAGACCTTCTCTGGAAAGCCCTTCCAGCACTCCTGAGTGCAGGCCCGGCTGTCCTACTCTGGAGACAGTCGGGGGTCGCTTGGCTTTATACCCAGAGGCCTGGCTAAATCTTACATCAGATTACTGGGTAAAAAGCATAGTTACCAGAGGCTACAACATCCCCTTCATAAAAATGCCACCCAACTCCAAAAAACTCCCAGACGTTCCACCCAGTCTGCGAGACCAAGCAACCATAGAGATAGGAAGGTTGCTCGAAAACAGAGTTATCCAACCAGTCCCAGTGGACCAAATAGGATCCGGAACTTACTCAAGGTTCTTTTTAGTTCCAAAGAAAACGGGGGACTGGAGGCCAATTTTAGACCTCAGCAAGTTAAATACCTTTGTGAAAAAGGAAAAGTTCCGGATGGTCACGCTTCAGTCAATCCTCCCTTTTCTGCAGAAGGGCGACTGGATGTGCTCTATAGATTTCAAAGACGCATACTACCATATCAAGATGGCCAGGGCGTCCAGAGATCACTTGCGCTTCCGGCTGGGAGCCAGTCATTTCCAGTTTCACGCTCTGCCCTTTGGTCTCACCTCAGCCCCCAGGGTGTTCACCAAATGCATGGCAGTAGTAGCGTCTCACTTGAGACGAAACGGATTCCGGGTGTTTCCTTATCTAGATGACTGGCTCCTATCCGCCACCACCGAGTATCGTCTTCTACAAGCCAGGGACTACACCATCAGTCTTTGCTCTTCACTAGGCATAACGGTGAATTTTGGAAAATCTGTCTTATCGCCGTCTCAGCGTATCTTATTTATAGGAGCACAGCTAGACACTTCCCTGGGTCAAGTTACTCTCCCCCCACCAAGAGTATCAGACCTCAGGCATCAAATTTTGCTCCTTCTTCACAACAAGAGAGTCCCTACACGACAAATATTAAGAGTGCTAGGCTTGGTGGCAGCCTCCCTTCTTGTAGTTCCTTTAGGCAGGATGCACATGAGGATTCTTCAATGGATGCTATTTGCCCAGTGGTCGTATCTACAGCTTCCACTGTCTCACGAAATCTTGATCACGAATTCTTGCAAGAAGGATCTCTTGTGGTGGATACATAGTCAAGAGTTAACACTAGGTCGACCCTTTGTCTTACCCAGTCCGGTAGCAACTCTAAACACGGACGCCTCCCTGATAGGGTGGGGGGGATTCTTTCAGGGACAAACAGTCCAAGGTCAATGGTCCAACCTGGAGTACAATCTGCACATCAGTGTTCTAGAGCTGAGGGTAGTGTTTCTAGCATTGCAACACTTTCACAAATCCTTACCTCGGGGAACAGTGACAGTTCAGACAGACAACATGTCAGTGGTCTGGTACATAAACAAGCAAGGGGGAACCAGATCTTACCCGTTATGCAGAGAGGCCCTCAGAATTTGGCAATGGGCAAAGTCCACCAGACGCTTTCTGATAGCAATGCACATCCCGGGGACTTCCAACGTAATCGCAGACAGGTTGAGCAGAGCCATCCTGTTCCCTCACGAGTGGTCCCTCAAACCTCAAGTGGCGGAAGAGATCTTCCGCAGATGGGGCCAGCCTTGCTGCGACCTGTTTGCATCCCCATTGAATGCCAAATGCAGAAGCTACTTTGCCCTGTTACCCCCTCCAGGGGGTGTCCCCAGGGACACACTGGTATACGATTGGCCCCCAGGTCGCCTTTACACTTTTCCTCCTGTTCTACTAATTCCCAGGTTTTTGCAGAAAGCCAAACGTCTGGACAGGACCATAATACTGATAGCCCCATTCTGGCCTCGACAAACCTTGTTTCCCTTCCTTCAATCTCATCAAGTGGAGGAACCATGGATACTGGACCCGGAGCCAGACCTGTTGACACATTCGTCGGGAGTTCCTCACACCTTCCTCAAGTCCCTCAAACTAACTGACAGCTTGGCTGCTCCACTTCCCATCTTAGCCAGGTCGGAGTTACTATCCCCTGCAGTACAACAAATTATTGTATCTTCTCACAAACCATCTACAAGGAAATTGTACATCAGCAAATGGAACCGTTTTGCGCACTGGGCCTCCAAACAAGGTATAAATCCATTCGGGGCTCCAGTACGCAAGATACTAGATTTCCTTACCACACTTTTTCAAGAAGGAACATCAATATCCACTATAAGGGTTCAACTGGCCACTATATCCAATTTTCATATTGGCCATGAGGATGGTTCTCTTATGTCCCACAGGCTTTGTAAAGCCTTCATGAAAGGTACCTTTCACCTCTGTCCCCCCTTTTGTAATCCAATAGCCCCTTGGAATCTTAATCTCATGTTGCCCCCATTTGAACCAGCAACCACAACTCCGTAAAAATTTCTTTCATGGAAAACACTTTTTCTGGTTGCCATCACTTCCGCCAGGAGAGTTTCAGAGTTACAGGCTCTATCTATCCGACACTCGTACATGACTTTTCATCCAGATAGAGTAACCTTACGCACCAATCTGTCCTTCCTTCCGAAGGTTTGTTCGATTCAGAACATCAGTCAATCTATCGAACTACCTACCTTCTTTAAAAATCATTCCAATAAGCTAGAGTACACATTGCACAAGTTGGACGTTCACAGACAACTAAGATTTTACTTACATAGGACAAAAGAGTACAGAAAGTCAGATCAACTATTTGTCTCATATGCTGACCAAAGAAAAGGACAGGCAGTAACAAAGGTTACCTTATCCAAATGGCTCTCAGATTGCATAAATTTGGTATATGCTGAATCGAAACAGCAACTCCCTTTCAAACCCAGAGCTCATTCTACAAGGGCGATTGCTACCTCTTCAGCCCATACCGCTTGTTTGCCTTTAGATACCATTTGTGCAGCGGCAACTTGGGCAAAACCACATACTTTTATCGCCCACTGCAAGCTAGACAAGAGCTCCAGGGACAGGGTGACGTTTGGTTCCACTGTACTCAGGAATGTTCTCCCTTAAGCCACCCGAGAAAAAGGAGCTAGGGACGCTACCCGTGTGTAAGAACAAACGGCGAGATTGAACAATTTCACATTAAGAAGTTATGTCTTACCATAACGATCCATGTGAATTGTTCATCTCGCCTTTGTTCTTACATCCCCCCCCTCCATCCCCCGTCCTACGGTCTGGGAGAACGGGTTTCAACTAGATTCCTTTTCAGGCTTTTCTGGATATGGTTGACATGTTATTGTACATTAGTAATGGCATCTTTTCTCCTTTACTTGACAGTAGGGTTCCAGACACTGTGTAGTATCTGTTTATAAGTGTTCTAGACACAGTTCTAAAAGGGATTCTTCTGGTATACCAAACTAGATCTGAGGGTTAGCACCGGAGGATCATGGGATATTACTGTGCCACGAGCTTACTCGAAGATGCAAGCTGGTGATGTGGCCGACTCGGAGCCGAGGATCGGCTCCAAACCCGTGTGTAAGAACAAAGGCGAGATGAACAATTCACATGGATCGTTATGGTAAGACATAACTTCTTATTTCTACTAAAGCATTGGTTTCATCATAACAAACAAGTAGCCTTCCATCTGATAAGAAGCAAAAAACAATTTAATGCCAACAGTTTCTTATCAGCATTATACACCTGTAACTGGGCACCTCTAAAGTTACTACCTCTAGGTGAAGCAGTTCAATTCTTTAACACCCCTTTTTTAAATATCCTGAAAACATATGCACCTGCTAGAACCATTAGAACCAAATCAAAGGCCACTCCCTGGCTAACTAAAGAGACTAAGTCACTACTAATAAATAAAGACAAAGCCTGGAACCTTTGGCATTCTACCAGATCCCAAGCATCAGATCAGTCATACTTAGATCTACAGAATAAAGCAAAAAAAAAAAAAAATCAGTTAAACAAGATAAAATTAATTACTACCAGAATATACAAGTGAACCACCACAAAAACCTTCAAAATTTCTGGGCAGTCATTAACAATATTCTCCTTCTAGGAAAATCCACCACACACTCCTCATCAAGCAATAACATCACAGAAAATATAGCTATCCAATTCAACAAATAGTTCACTGAATCCATAACTATCTTATCTAATCTTCAAAACTCCCCCAACACCAATGAACCATCCAAAACTAACATTAACAATGCATCCGTTACATTTAAACCAGTCTCCATCAACAGCATAAAAAAATTGCTTAAAAAGCTAAAACCCATAGCCCCAGCTGCTGACCAACTTCCTGCAGAATTTCTGCAAATTGCTGTCAGTGCAATAGCCTACCTTGCAGCCATCCTTATCAATAGATCCATAACTGAAAACAAAGTCCATGACATTTGGAAAATCTTCCACATAATACCCCTACACAAAGGTGGTAATTCTACAGAATTGACTAATTATCGTCCTATAGCCGTGCTATCTCCTCTATCCAAAATCTTAAAAAGATGCATACACTAACAATTTATGGATCACTTACATACTCACAAACTTATAACAAACACCCAGCATGGCTTTCGTCCCTCCCATAGCACCACTACTGCATTATTGTCCTTCACCAGTACAGTAAACCATCACAGAAATAATGGGAAATTTGTATCTGCTATCTTTCTTGACCTTTCCAAAACCTTCGATATAGTCACACATAGTAAGCTTACCCAACTTCTTTCTGAGTTTAATATTAGTCAACCTTCTATCTCATTGTTTCAAATCTATTTATCAGGTTGCCAGCAAGCTGTCCAATGGCAAAACAACCTCTCCTCTCTTCTACCTGTTACATTTGGAGTGCCCCAAGGCTCCATTCTAGGACTCCCTACTCTTTTCTGTGTTTACTAACAATCTATATACTTCTTCTCTATATGCTTCTGTTATCCAATATGCAGATGACTCACCATAATCTGGTCTGCCTCCTCCCTACAGGAGCTCTACTCAGTTACACAACTGTCCTTTCTCTCAGTTGAAGAATGACTCACAAACTCCAGATTGATTCTAAACCCAAACAAAACTAAACTTCTTCTGTTTAACCCAACAAGATCCCCCACATCAAGCCTCTCCTTCAATATTATGTCCAAGAACAAAACTGTCTTTTCTTCTGTAACTCATACTAAACTTCTAGGTGTTGAAATTGATTGTAATATGAAATTTGACACCCATATCTCCCAGACCATAAAGAAAAAGTGCATAACAATTAGGTGCTCTCTACAGAAATAAACAATTCCTTACCAAACAGGCCAACTCCACCAATGCACATACCCATCTTATATCTATGCTCCTCCCCAATACTCACAAACATGTGAAAAGCTGAAATAATCAAACTTGATTCCTGCTACAATAAAATAGTCAAGTTTGCCACAGACTCTCGTTTTAGGTCACATCATTGTTCATCCCTTAAACAACTTAATTGGCTTGAACTCCCCCAACTCCTCTATAATGAACTGATTTTTGCACACAAACTCTTTCACCAACCTGACAACCCCCCCACCTTCCATAATTTAATACATCCACAGTCCAACAGAAGACCATTCCACTCAAGTAATAGAATACTACTACAGGTAACAAAGGCCAACAATGCAGCTGGTGATTCCCTCTTCTCCAACAAAATGGAATGCACTGCCCCACAATATAGAATCCCATTCTTCCTTAACAAAGTTTAAACAAATTCTAAAAACTTACTTGGCAGGTAAATGGCTATGCTCCTGCACCAGCCCTGGTTAACTCACCCCTCACCTCCTGTAGCCAGCTATCCAGGTTGCATCAACTAACTTACCAAAGTACTAACCTCGGTCTCTCTGAAACTCTGATTTCTCGATTCCTGTTCATTCTGCAATACTATACATCAATAAGGCTAATAATTTCCAGTGTTCAAATGTTTCTCCAATCTAGAGTTAGTAGGTAATCCCAACATGACATGTATAATTTCTCTCACATATAAATCTATGTATAGTGCCAACACCTAAAATGTACATCATTGTGGCCATCTCTGACCACAAATTGCATTACTCTGTATGCACTATAATATGTACCGCTCATCAACTGGAATTAATGTTACACTGTCCATATCACTGTTATATTCATTGTATGCTGTTATTTCTACTCCATTTATCTAATTATAAATTGACTCATATTTAGAATCACTGTATTGCTATTGTATGTTGTTATTATTGTATTTTTCAAAGTGTAACTTGTATCATATTTTTATCTGGTATTTGTACCCTGTATGTGGAGCTTTTCTCCTCAGGCCTCCACTGAAAAAGGACCTGTGTCCAGTCAGACTTTCCTGGTTAACAAATGTAAAATAAATAATACATACACACACATCCCTCACACACACACACACACACACACACACACACACACACACACACACACACACATGCTCAACCAGGTACCATGTTTGCTCCTTCTACTGTCACAACAACCAAGTGACCAGATACCTGATATGTCCCACCTCCCACCAGCCCCAGCTAATCATGTCCTGTTTCTGTGCCCTGCCTCTCCTTCCTCCCATTTTATTAAAAAAAAGTAAAAAATATTTATTTTAAACTGTAGCAAACTGCTTGCTCCAGTTTGCACCACACACAAAGTAGTCAAGATTGACGTCAAATGCAATACAGGATTTTAAAAGCCAGTACACATTAAATAGTGATTGGGATTGGCCGATCACACCCACTAACAATTTGTAACTGGTGCAGTTGCCCCATTCACCCCACCCTAGCAGTACTACTATATATATGTATGTGTGTGTGTGTGTGTGTGTGTGTGTGTGTGTGTGTGTGTGTGTGTGTGTATCTGTGTATGCATATGTATATATTTATGTGTATGTGTGTGTGTGTCTCTATATACACACACACACACACACACACATATATATATATATATATATATATATATATACACACACACACACACACACACACACACACACACACACACACACATAAGCAAGAAAAACAGGATGACCCTATAGCCATAGCTCTAGGGGTTATATTTGTCTTACCCAAGCCTAAAGGTTTTATAGTTGCTCTAGTTTTTAAGTCTGTTGCTGGTCATCAGAACTAACAAGCTGTAATGGACTTAAAAACTAGAACTAGAAGAACTGTAAAACATTTAGGCTTGAGTAGGGAAAATAAAACTCCTAGAGCTGGAGAATGTCAATAAAGTGCTCTCTAGTTGTAAAATCATGGTAAACCGGGAAAGAGTAGATCAATTGAATCCTCTGATCTTATCAGAGGAAATGCCCCAGATGTAAGGCTTCTGTCTGGTAGGGCATCAGCAATAATTATTCTTGTTTTTTGTTGTTTTAATTTGAAGTGTCAGAGCTTAGCAGATGTTAAAATCTTTCTTATACCCAAGATCTTCTTGACCGATGCCCTATTTCCCTGACAAAGTAGAGTTTCTAACATTACTCTAAGGTAGAGATTGTTACTGGTAATCTTTCCAGAACTGTCAGATCTCCCTTATGGTCATGAAGCCAATTAGCTAGTGGCATTCAACTTTGTTAGTGCTAGGTATCCTTGAAGAGGTACTGTGGAGGTAGGTGTTGCAGTAGTGATTTGCATTAATTTTAAGTGATATTTGCTTTCAGTATTTGGTAACTGTACATGCTGCAGCCATAACCCATGAGCATCTGTGATTGCCAGTCCCTGTATGCAAAACCATGTCTTTACATGACATTTGTAGTGCTCCGGTTACACTTCATTTCCCAGAGAAACAGGCATGGTCACCACATTTCAAGTCCTTTCTGTTTTTTTGGCTAGTCCTCTACAATCGAAAAACCACTGCTGAACTAAGAATGTGTAACCATAGTAGTAGTTCACAGTACACACTAGAAGTACTTTTCATAACCTATTCAAGTACTGAAAATACATGCTACTAAGTAATTTAAGTTTGCATGTATATTACAGAATGCATAAGCCACAAAGAAATGAATATTCAAACTTTTTGATATGAAGGCAGTCAAAAAAATCAGGCAAATTTATGCATTGGTGCACCTAAAAGAACTTCAAATATCATCCAAGTTAATAGAAATATATTGTGCTTTTTTGTCCTACCCAAAGCCATTCCTTTAATGGTGATTTGTTGAGCCTGTTCCATATGTTATTTGAAAAGAAACAATACAGTAATATAAACCTGAACATTTAATGATGTGAAACAAAGTCAGTGGGTACCTTTTGGAGAGTTATTGTATCTTACACTCTTAGTTTTTAACCATTCCAGCCCAACTAGGACACTACCTTGCTTCAAATGTTTTTTCTAGAATGAATGCACTGCCTAGAAGATAAATGTTTGTCTAAGTGTAATGTTCTGGTAGAGTAAAGCAATGAATCACTGTTTTATCTTGATAATTTGTATTTTTAGAAGCAAAGGGCGACCTATTCATTTTCAGCAAGGTACAGAAACATTGCAGCTGTTCGTTTTTCCCCGCATCTGGGAAATGACAATTCATTATTGTGTCTTAAACAATTTCTAAAACTAGTTTCAGTGAGGAATGTAACATTTAATGGAACTTAAATCTGCAACTTTGTTCAAGAAGGCGATCATAACCATAATGAGGTTAACAGTTTACCTGTTCAGAAATAGTATAAATAATGGTAATTAGTCCTATTATGAGGGAAGAAGTTACTGAAAAAATAAATAAATGGATTAATGAGCTTCTAACTGGACATTAAATGTATCTGTTTGATAGGTTTATTGTGAACTAAAAGTTTAATTGCAAACTATGAAATTATTAAAGTAATGTGATATTCACAAATGTATATTCTTGTAGTTTTTTTTACTTGACAGAAGCAAAGACAGTACATCTTTTTCAACATTAAAGTTTTTACATTATGCCTAATGAAATGAGTAACTAAAAGAAATGCTATGCAAAGTCTACTTAAATAAATTACTGAAAGAATATCAATTTCTGTGTTTCTTCAATAAAAAAAAACAAATTGATTTGATTGCACAATTATTCAAAACTATGGTTTTGCTTACTGCTATTTTTCTTTAATCTCAAAGCGAGCTTTATTTCCCAAATCAATGATTATAGTTAATGGGACAGTCTGTAGCACAGAACAAAGACATCTCTCTCACAGCCATATGAACAGAAAGCAAGTTATACCTGATCCAATAGCAGACCTTTAGACCTTATAGACCTTAGCTTTTGGTTGGTTAAACTACAGAATGGAGCAGATGTAGCTTAATTTCTCTTTTATTTAATATAAAACAAATGTGTAAACCTCATTACATAACAGCCATGTTGAGGGGAGGGTACATGCTGAACAGCAAAACAGCCTGATGGTGTAGGCTGAACCAAACAGTGTTGTAAATAAGGAATTTTGCTTATAGAACATTAATGCTATCAGCTTTTTCATTGGGGATGGCTTTGCAGTCACTAATTCTACCCCAGGGTTTATATTCAACTGGGAGAGTTTATCAATGATGCCCGAATGTAAGATTGTGTCAAAGGCCTTGGTTAAGTCAAGGAAGGCTATATGCACAGATTTGCCTTCATCTATGGCTCTGGTGACATTTTTGAAGACGTTCACCAGGTTTAACAGGCATGACCTGCCTTTGACAAAACCAAACGGTGTTGGATCAAGGGTTTGGCAATCACCTATATCCTTATTTATAAGGTCCATGATGATTCTTTCCATGGCCTTACAGACAAGGCTGGTTAAGCTTATGGGTCTGTATTCCCAGGGTCTGTTGCTGTACCCCTTTTATGAAGGGGGTTGACTGTTGCTGTTTTCCATTCAGCAGGGAGAAAACCAATACTCAGCTGTGGTTGAAGAGAGTACCTAATGGAGTTGCTAACTCATGTTTTAGACCATTTAAAATGCCGGAAGTCCCATAGAGGCTGTCTTTTTGGCTTTGAAGAGAGCAATAATGACTTCTCTTTGGAGATGGAAGGTAGGGGAGATGTAGAGGGAATGCTTTGTGGAATGTTTGGAGAGTACAGGGTATGAAATTTCTGCCAAACCTGTCAGCTAATAGGTAAGCTATTTTCGCAGGATCAGTGTGTGTGATGCCATCCACAGCTAATTCAGCATAAATCTGGGTCCTACGTTTTAGGTTACAGATATAGCTGAAGAATGCATTATGGTTACCCTTAGCTATGGTTGTTAAATTTTTTTTGAAGTTCCCCTTAGAGGATTTTACAAGTTGTCTTGTTTTTTGTTCAAGGAAAGGAGGGTGTTCTTCCAGTGCTGGGACCTCTCTTTTATTCTTATACAGCAACTTTTTCCTCTTGTTGTATAATTTAATGCTAGATATCCACCAGGGAGGCTTATTTTTTCTTGCGGATCTTGTTTTGATCCTGTCAGGTATAGCTGTGTCAATGCATTTGAGTAAGTGTTTGTATAGGGCATTTGTGTATACCTTAGTATAGTTGTCAATGCTATCTGCGAGAACAGGATCTTGGAAATTTTTTATGCCATCCCTTAGGAAGGTATAATTAGCTTTGGTGAAATGTTTTTGCCTTATTTTTATCTAAGAGGGGGTTCAGTTGTTGTAGCTACTTCAAATCTGACCTGTGATCTTATTTAACCTGTGAGAGTCCTATACGTGCGGTGGGGAAATAGTCACCCATGTTGTAGAGGACCGGGTCGAGAATATTTGAGCCCCTTGTGGGTCTGCATACTATTTGTTCCAGGGCATTAGTATTAAAGTCTAGGAATCTTTGTGCGAGCATGTTGGTACTCGTATAAATTATCCAGTTAATGGATAGATAGATAAAAATGCCCATGACTAGAGCATTTTTTTATAATTTGATTGACTCAGGTAGGTCTCTGTCTAGAACTGTGTAGATGTACCTAACATATAACCTGAACCTGCATCTTTTTTAGACTTAGCAACTGTAGTGTTCCTGAGTACATGTTATCATTTTAGTAAGTGTATGCATCTTTTTGGACTTAGCTACTGTAGTATTCCTCCTGAGTACAAAGTTACCTGTTTAGTCAGTGAATATGTTAAAAGTGCATTTTACCATGGTATTTTCTATGTTGCTACCTTAACTGTATTAGCTGTATACTGATACACTGCTGACCTAACACTTAATTGTTACTTTTCTTTCCCTAACCTACATAGCTTTCAACCTCCTTCCTGCATTAAGACTGAGAACCTACCTGCCTGGTCAATAAGGACCCCCTTCTAATTAATCCTGCCATCTCAACTGCATCCCTAGGATACTTTCGTCCTAAATTCAAAGTCCATCCTTCCAAAGGATTCAAGGAAGTACGTTTTGACCCCCCAACCAAACTGTTTATTGTATTGTTCTTTATTACGTTTGAATTCTCTAGTGTATGTTTAAAGGCTCACTCCTGAGCCAGGAACACAGTAGCCAGACCCTGATCTCCCCCTATGTATTAACTCCTCTCTTCTTTGTAACTAAGAACTGAGTTACCTCTTTCTTGCCCTTTTCTACCCTACCAACTCACTTAAATCTACCTTCTGACCACTAGGTGGCAACCTTCACTTGCTTGTTTTATATCCCTTATTCCCCTCCCCAGTATCAAATCCCTCACTACTGTTTACTTTCATTCTTCCCTTTTCCCCTCTTCTCTGTATCCGACTGTTCTAGTACTTACCCCTCTATTAGCTACATTTCCCTTTCCCCTCGCCACTATCCCCTGTAAACAAACCATTGTAATAGTTCTCCCCACTCACCTGGAATTCCTAGAGCTCCTCTACTATCTCTTGCTTCTGATTGTCTCTGTGATTCTCATCCTTTACTTGCTCTAACCTGCTCCGTTCGCCCTGTGGGCTCACTCCGCTCCCCTACCCTACCCCCAATTCCAACACACCCCCAGTGGTTCTACACTTATACTTCTCTAACCACTCCCCCATTTTAGCTCCCCAATCACACTCTACCCCCTTCCCTCTTGTTCATCCACTACCCATCCACCTATATCTTTAAAACATACACAAATTTTTTCTTCACTTCCTGTCTGCATTTTGATTTCTACTTCCCAGTTTTTCTTTCATATACCTTCCTATCACTATGCCGCCACCTCTAACCTCAAATTATTTAAAACAGATCCTCCTTTTTTCATTTCTTCCTTACCTTATGCTACTCTATCTTCTAACCTCATATGAACAACTTAGACTCAAAGAACCATACACTTTCACTCAGCATACTAACTCACCTTCCCAAAACACATTCCATCCATTCTCAAACATTATTTCTTCTCCCAAATGCCTTCTTGCAAAATTTCATAGAAAGTTCCACATTACTTACACTAATCACATATACAGAAAATCTTTACACATCTTCACCAAACCCTTTAACCTAAAAATAAGATTACTGCTCTCCCTTCTAGCAGGTGACATTCATCCCAACCCTGGCCCAAATAACACTGCTACTACAAACCCCCTCTGTCCTCCACCCTTATGCTCAAACATATCCTACACACCCCCAAACTCCCTCTCTATAGCTCACCTTAACATCCGTGGCTTTAATAATAAAATTGCCCACCTCCATGCACTACTAGACATACACTCATTTGACATCCTTTGCTTGTCTGAAACTTGACTCAAACCAACAACCCAAAACAGGGAGACTACTCCCCCTGGCTATAACATCTTCAGACTAGACTGCAAAGCCAAAAAGGGTGGTGGGATAGCAATTCTTTATAAAACAGGTTTGCAAATTACTGTCATTCTTGAAAAACCTCCCTCTGTAAGTAATGCTGAAATCCTTATCTCCAAACTCCAGCTTAATTCCCACAAATCCATCTATATAATCTGAACCTACATTCCCCCTGGAAATAATATTAGTACCCTAGAATAGATCCTTAGCTGGCTCTCTGTTCAATTCCCACAAGAAACCATAGTCCTGGGTGATGTCAATATCGACTGGAAAACCTGCACCTCACTAGACCCTCTCTCCCTCCCTCTTAAATCTTCATGGTTTTTCTCAAACCATTTATGACCCAACTAGAACTAACAAATCTAACAACAAAAAAAGCATATTGGATTGGATTCTGATAAATAGTCACCACCATACTTATACAGTAAGGACACTACCAGATGACTTAAGTGACCATGCTCTTACTTACCTAATCAGACACAAAACTGCTACCCCTAACCTAACTAAATACATAATGGACAGAACAAATACATTCTTTAACCCTGAAAGCTTTCTAGCAGAACTCAATGCTTACAACTGGTCCCCTCTTAAACTACTGCCTCTGGATGATGCTTTAGCTTACTTCAATTCCAAGTTCCTTTCTATTCTAGACTCTCATGCTCTCTTAAGATCTGTTAGAATTAGCTCAAAACCTGCCCCTTGGCTCTCAAAAGATACATGGCATAAAATTATTCTGAGAAATAAACTCTAGACCAAATACCGTATCACTAAAGATCCCACCGACCAACTTAACTTTAGACAAATAAGAAACTCCACTAAAAAAGATGTTCTTCTCGATAAAAGAAACTACTACTTCCATTTACAACAAGCTAACCAACAAAATCCACAAAAGTTCTGGGCAGGAATAAATAGTCTCTTAAAACCTGGCCACTCCAACACCCCTTGCCCCATAGGTACTTCCCAAAACAACCCTAAACAAACTACTGATGCCTTCAATACATTCTTTACTGAAACTGTCCAGTCTCTAGCTAATCAACTATCCCCTGATATCTCCTCTCAGTCCATCTCCCCAACACTTCTATTCCCACATTTCAACTGCAACCAGTACCTACATCACTTATCTATTCTCACTTATCTATTCTCTTCTCCACAAACTTAAAGCATCCTCTCCATCTGCTGACCTTCTACCTGCTCAGTATCTAAAAACTGCAGCCAAACCATTAGCCTATCCCATTTACATTCTGATTAACAGAACCATTGTCGAAGGCTACATTCCTTCTGTCTGGAAAATTTCACATATCATTCCCCTGCATAAAGGTGGAAACTTAACAGAACTCTCAAACTACTGACCCATAGCCCTACTCTTCCCCCTGGCTAAAATCATGGAAAAATGCATCCAAAAACAACTTCTTAATCACCTGTTAAATTACAACCTACTTGCTGACTGTCAACATGGCTTCAGACCTTTCCACAGCACCACTTCAGCCCTCCTTTCCTTCACTGATTGTATCAACAAAAATCAAAATAATAATATCCTTACCTCTGCTCTCTTTATTGACCTATCCAAAGCCTTCGATATGGTCAATCACCAGATACTGTTAAATTTACTTAAAACATTCTCACTAGACTCAAGAGCTATAATGTGGTTCCACTCCTATCTTCATAACAGACAACAGGCAGTGCTCTGGCACAATAACTTATCCAACCACCCGCCCATTACCCTCGGAAGTCCCACAAGGTTCAATACTTGGCCCCCTTCTGTTTTCTATTTTTATTAATGATCTTCATACCAGTATTCCCTCTGCAACCTGTATACAATACGCTGATGATTCTACTTTGATTTGTTCTGCTTCATCCCCCTCTGAACTGCACTCTATCACCCAACAGACTTTCCAAACTGTTGAAACATGGTTCCTAAAATGATGCTTAATCTTAAACCCCAAGAAAACCAAACTGTTAGTGTTCTCCCCCACCCAAAAATCCTCTCCTCTCAACTTATCTGTCGTGTCTAGTAATGGCACTAACATATCACCTGACCCCACTACCAGGCTCCTCGGAGTAGAGATAGACAACAACCTATGCTTTGACTATCACATTAACAACACTATAAAATTAGTTAACAGAAAACTAGGCTCCCTGTATAGAATTAAACCATTCCTTACTCCACTTACCAGAACTTCCATTGCCCAATCCCATCTGATTTCTTCATTCCTTTATGCCTCCCCTATTTACACATACCTGTCCAAAACTAACCTCAGCAAACTGGCTGTTGCCTATAACAGTATTGCCAGATTTGCCTCTCAATCTACTTTTAGAATCCACCACTGCATAAACTTAAAGCAATTAGGATGGCTTGAGCTGCAAAATCTGATCTTATATCACCAGCTCTCCTTAGCCCATAAAATCCTGTACAAACCTACTAACACCCCTATACTCACCTCCCTTATTACTCCTTACTGCAACCTCAAAAGCCTATGTTCTTCTAACAAACTTCTTATATCAACTTGTAAATCCAATAACTTTGCAGGCAAATTCTTGTTCTCAAACACAATAGGTAAAGCCTGGAACTCTCTTCCTGACAATCTCACTATCTCCTCTCTTCCCTATTTCAAATCCCAACTCAGAACTCACTTCATAACACACTGGCTCTGCCCCTGCACTAGCCCTGACTAGCTTTCAATTTGCTACTAGTACTTTCAATTCTCCTGCATACAAATCTTATACTAAAACTTTTCTACTGTCATGCGTAATTTGTATACCCTTAGTCTGTAATTAATTTATAATTGTTGTTTCTGTAAGAACATGCTAATGCTAATACTATTCTTTTTTTTCACTGAACTAAATTTGTAAATTCTGATATTAATGTTTGTATTTGGAGCTTTTCTCCCCGGGCCTCTGCTGAAAATGGACATGTATCCAGCTGGACCAGCCCAGTAAACAAATGTAAAATAAAATAAAATAACGGTCCAAATAAGCCTTGTCTCCTGCATACATAGGATGTCCAGTCTCTTCCTTACCATCATATCATCCACTTGCAAGCTGCATTCTGCCAATGAACCTACACTGAGTGTAGCAATTCTTAGTTCTTCTTTGTCAGGCTGATTGATTTTACATCCAGCTATCACTTAACAGAGCTATCCCAGAAAACCCAAGCTAGGTAACTGGACACCAGCCAGCCAGTGGTTTACTGACCTGGGAATTCTGGGCTTTATGGAAGGAACTCACTGGCTAATAGGGGCAAATGCACCCTTCCCACTATTAGCATGGATTCCTGGCCTAATTCGCAGTAGGCCGGGTCCTCATCACCACCAAATGCCCACACCCATTTGGCAACATTAGTCAACACGATCAAATTGTCTATATACATTTTACACCATTGAGTGTCTAGCCCTGCCACAGCATGCAATCTGTGATCTTTGTTATCCTTTGATGAGAATAGTGGTACCACAGTAGATGCCCACAGTGGCTGACTTATACAACTCCCCTATACTGCACCATGTGGAGTCTGTGCTGCTGCCCACAGCTCCATTCTTTGGTGAGTTTGAGATGGAAACACTCCACATGTTTTTTCAGAGGTGGAAGGAATTCTACAGACACAGGGAGAACATGCAAAGTCCAAACAGGCATTGGCCAGAGGTCTGGATCGAACCTTGTGCCTTGTACTTGGGAGGTGAAGCCCTTAACCATTATACCAACTGGTCTCAAAAGATGCAACAGATGTGTATAAATGCCAAACTAAAGGAATTTAAAACAAGGGACGAAGTGTTGATGTTCTGCCCCTCTGCTGAAAATAAATTCCAAGCAAAATAGCAAGGACCCTTTGAAGTTGTAGAGATGAATGGAATGACCTACAAACTGGGACCAACTGGAAAGAAGATCAGAACAGGTATATCACAAGAACTTGTCAAAATCATGGATGAAAGCTGAAGCTTCTGGAGTCAGGCTTTGGAGATGACAGATAGCAGTATGGTACCAGGGAATTATACTCCTGCTATTAAGAAAGATAAGACTTTGTCTAAAGCCCAGAAACATGAAAAAAAAGGTTTTAATGAGAGTGTTTTTTTCCTGAGCTACCTGCTAGAACAAATTTGGTAAGCATCACATTGAAACTGCACCAGGGAGGAAGTAAATCTAAAGCTATACAAGGAAAACTGTAGGCACTACAGAGAGAGACTATCCCTTTCCCCATCTTGTAAAAACCCAAATGGAGTGTCTTCTGGTACAAAAATAAAAGCAGTAGTTTGTTTTTAGATAATCACTTTTGCCGTTGTGAGGACCTCTTCAGTTCTATATTTTTTCAAGTGGTATATAATTTATAGAGGTTCCAATCCATAAAATCATTTTTTTATAAAAAAAAATACTTGATTATAAACATGATCAACATTTACAAACAGATAAATGCAAAGCTGAATTCAAGGACACTCAAAATTAAAACCTTACCTAATTACTCATACTGAGTAAAACAGTCTATATTAAGTAAATAACTATGCAGGTAGAAATATTGAAAGCATTACAAGTCTGAGTGCTGGAAAACAGTCCTCAAAAGCTGACCATAATGCTCATTTTTACAAGGTGGGGTCAAATGCTACTTGTTCCATTTCAGAATTTTCATTCATTGGAGTAAACCAGTTGGTGGTAGAACTTTTGTTTTTCATTTTGGGCAATACATTTTTTTTTTGCTACTATTAATTACAAAAACAATCTAGATGATGGCAAGACTCAGTGTAGATACAAAAGGGTATCCTGGCAAAAAACAAATAAACAAACAAACAAAAACAGGCTTAGTACTTATTACAGCACCAGGCCAAATAGGATCACAAATATTCTGCAACATGATTTGAAAAATCCTGCAAAGCCAGTCTCAAAAAATATGTGGCCGCTTCCCTAAAGCTCTTGAAGAGCATCTCCAGAAGAACAGAGAGTAGACATTAGAGTACATTCTACAAAGCCTAGAAGGGGTGTAAAGGTACGTAAATTGTCACTGCCAGCTAAAGAACCTGTAGTTTTAAGACAAAGCCACATGCCTTGAGGCAGCCAGTATTTTGGATGAAAATTGTCTGTTCACTTGGATATTCACTTCTATCTCCCACATATGCCCGATATTGAAAATAATGATGTCTACAAAGGGAAGAATAAGTTCCTTATTGTTTCTTCTAAACTTGCAACACACCAGCATAAACAAAAATATTATTCAGAAAAAGAAATATCAGAACTGTCCTCTGACAACCACAACCAATAATATATATGACTCCCTGTGAATTTCAATGGAAACCTTCTCTAGACTTGTATAACCTCCCATTAATCTTAGTACCACTAAATTAATAAATTAATGGATTAAATTTTACCCTTGGTGTTGTGATTTTTGCAGCCTTTACCAGTTCTGATATTTCTGTTCCTTTTAAACTTGCACTTGAATTTCTGGAACTGACTGCTCAGGTAACCCAAAGTGGCCAGTCATGCTTTTTTAAATTTGCTAATATTGCTATTCTTGAACTTTCCAAGAGTTGTGTATAAAAGATCAACATCTGCAGATAAGTTATCAGAATTCCTGAAGTCCTCCCAGGATTCCAGTGAATCCTCTTTATAAATTTGATCCCAGTATCACAGGTTAGGGCATTAACATAGTTTCCTAATAGGTTCATGGGAGATTACTAGGCGAACAGCTCAAGAGCAAGCCCTTACAAGCCTATCCAGTTTTACCCAGATTTTACCCAATTTTCTATCTCTGGGGGAAAGATAACGAGTCAGCAACACTGCCTCTGTCCATAAGGGACATGGACACCACCCCAGGAGTGAATTTGCAATTTTCCATCCATTGGTCCAGATTGCACTTAAAGATGGTCAGGGAAGGGCTCTGCTTCATGTGAATATGAAGCCATTACAGAGAAGTGGCAATGTCTGCGACACATCTGTCTCTCCGGCATGATCTATTCATGTCAAATCAGGTTTAGATCTTTGGAGTACGTAACCCTCATACAGTTAGTTTTGTGAATATGCAACATTTCTATCAAAGCTGGGTCAGAGACTGCCTTGTAGGTGAGGCACAGATCATTCCTCATCATTATCTTAGCTCAAATTCCCCATTTTGAAGGATCATTGGCATATCTGGCATCCAATTCAGGTTATCCATGTCAGAAAATAGGTTCATAGGTTCATAGATTATTACTAGGCTAGCTTCCCCTGTGGGCCATTTTAAGCCTAGACAGTTTCCCTCCCAAAGGTGAGAATCAAACCCTGTACCTTGTGTCTGTCAGGCAAAGGCAAACAGCTTAACCATTATACCAACCCGCAAACCTTCCATACTGAGGTAATCAATGAGACCAACATTCTGAGGCAAGATCTTAGCTGAAATTCTTTCTTAAATGCCAAATAAAAAAAAAATACTTCTGGGCTACCTACCAGTTGTGTCAGTACTCTAGACCAGACTGCTAGCCTGTCAGGATTTGTAAATTCCCTTACCTCCATTTATAGAAGGGTATATATTATAAGAATGAAATGACGAAAGAGCGAACAGTCTTTCGTCGACACGTAAAATCCGAAGTCTGAAAACAGTGAAGTTATGGAACAGCGATTTTTTTTCCCAGGGGAAAAAAATCACTGTTTCAAAAAAAAAATTATAAAGACAAACTAAAGTGGGAAGCTCCGCCACCCACCCCCTCCCCCACTTAAATATACCAACTTTGAGATCACACCACAGTGGAGAAAACAGCAAAGTCCCAAGAACGGTCCAGCGAAAAAAAAATTATAAAGACAAACTAAAGTGGGAAGCTCCGCCACCCACCCCCTCCCCCACTTAAATATACCAACTTTGAGATCACACCACAGTGGAGAAAACAGCAAAGTCCCAAGAACGGTCCAGCGATTTTTTTTCCATGGGGAAAAAATTGCTGTTCCATAACTTCGCTGTTTCCAGACTTCGGGTTTTACTGGTCGATGAAAGATTGTTCTCTCTTCTAATATAGACTCTTTATAGAATGACAGAAAAGGTGTTCACAGTGTACCCTAGGCCACTTCCCAGCCCAGATGAAATCCCTTAATTTAATTCAAAATTGTGATAGGGAGGGACAGAAACGTCATCCAAGGCATTCAGTATGACAGACAACACCCACTAAGATACTGTCCTTATTGTTTGCGCCATACCAAGTATAGATGCTTCCAGTTTTGACAGTTAGCTTTTGTTTTTCTATAAATCTCAGTATAGCTGGCATTCAGTGTGGCATGCAGTTGTAATCATAACTTGAATACCCAGATACGTTATAGTATAATCTCCTATAAAGAGATTACCTAGAAAGTAATGGGAGAAAAGTCAGCCATGTTTGATTCCACGTCTGATTGATATCAGACAGATTAATTGGAATTTACTTTGACCATTGCTGTTGAGCCTGTATACAGGTTATGGAGAAAAGGAGTTAACTGGCTGGGGAAACATATGTTAACAGGCACTTCCCGCAGGCATTCCTACTGTTCTGTATCCACACTCATCAACAAAGTCTACACATAAACACATGCATCCTCAAGTAACAATAGATTTAATAAGGTTATCAAACATACTCCTATTTTGTATAAATTCTATCTGATCAAGATGAATAAGTCTAGGAAAAATCATGGCCAGCCTATTAGCCACAATGGCCATGAAGAGTTTATAAGCATGATTAAAAATGGAGATAGATTGATAAGTCACTGTGGCTGGGTCCTTACCCAGTTTACAAACAACCACTATTGCTTCCTTTTTCTACAAGGGAAAAGATATACCTCTCAAGTGGACTTCAATGACCAGGGATGGAATTTAGGAAGAAAAGTGCAGTTGTGTAAGTTGCAGTAGCCCTTTTGCTATATGGGTTGTTTTCTACCTAGGAAACAACACCTGTTCAGCTTCAAAAAGTTCTGCCCCCCCTCACCCCAACTTCAACTACTTTTTGGCTAATCCCAATGATTGAAATTAGCATTAGGAGTGAAGCTTTCTTCAAGGCTTTCTAGCCCGTGCAATAAGAGAAGAGCCTAACAACCATGAATCAACCAATAAACAAAGAAGCACAACACAACTTTATATCCCTATTACAACTATATAGAAAAGTAAGGTGGATGGAGGGTGGGTATGGCTACTGAAGCAGTGAGGAAATCAAACATCTTCTGTTATGGGTAAATGTAGATTGCACAGTTTTACTATGTTCATCATTCCCCCGCTGCACTAGTCATTAAGCTCTATGGGTTGATTACCAAAGCCTATCCAACCCGAAAGGAGGAAATATATGGATACAGGAGCCCCTAGAGAATTCTCCTAGCATTTATATATAGATATAGATACAGACACACACACACACACACACACACACACACACACACACACACACACACACACACACACACACACACACACACACACACACACACACACACACAAAAACACAATATTTAAAGTGACTAACCAATCAGAAACTTCCAACAAATTTCATTAAAAGCATAAGGTCTTAGGCTACCAAATGTAAGAATACAAACACTTGCAATAAGAACTCATTCAAATTTAGACCACCAACAAATTTGTTGGTAACCTTAAACTGTTTCACAACAAATAGAAGAGGTTCCATAGGTAGACATGATGGAATGGCTTCAAGATAATCCTTTATAAAGGAATAAGCAAGACCAGAGGAAAGTAACTCACAAATGTTTAAGCACCAACAGTACAAAATCCGTAATGGGCCCTTGGTTATTGCTTAGGCACCTACTAGAAAATCAGTTCCACCTACCAGTATATGATTTTCTAGAAGCAGGCTTTTTTGCCTCCTTTAGCACTGCCTGTACCTGTACATTCTCTTGAAATAAGTGCTTAAAAGGTATTAAGATTGAATCTGGCCAGTCACTTGAAGTTGATTGACACTGTGGTATATCAAACTCCCCCTGTTCTGTGCAACTAGAGCCAGTCTGCGAGGAAGCTTGTGCTAATTGCCCTTGGCCAGTTCCATAGGAAGGGAGAACCAATGTTGGCTTGGCCAGAAGAGGGTCACCACAATGTTCTTTGGGGTAGTCTTGAATCTTCAGAATTATCCCTGATATCAGTTGAAAGGGTGGGGATGCATAAAACATTTCTTTCCAAGGGAATAAAAATACATCTGTTTTCCTGACTTGCTTGTGAGGAGCCCTGGAACAAAACTTGTTTAGCTGTCTGTTTTAAAACAAAGTGAACAGATCTGTTTGATGTATTCCCCAAAATTGGATCAATTCCTGGAAGACCCTCCCCCATTCAATTTCCATTCATGATGGTTTGTCCTTGTTCTGCACAGCTTCTCTGACACTATTTTTTGCTCTGATGGAATGTAAAATGCTTATTGGAGGGTAAAGAATGCTTAAGAGCTAAATCCCAAGCCATTATTGTCAATCTGGGTAGGCGATATGATCTTGTACCTCCCAACTTGTCTTATATACCACATGATTGTGGTACTGTCTGCAATCACTTGAAGAGGTCCTGGGGACGAAAGATGATGTAGAGACTTCAAGGCATGAATACAGCCAACATCTGTTTAATAGTGATGTGCTTTGGTCGCAAGGATTCTACGGGCCTTACATTTTTACACCTCTGGAAACTGCTCCCCAAGCAAAATCTGACATGTTGTGGTGACAAATTGGTTTGGAGTCTGAGAAGGGGAGACCTGGGTTCAGCTAAGTGGTTGTCTCCATCAATGCACTTCCCTTTTTACAAAATCCAAAACTAGAAGAACCCACCCATATAGTCTAATGGCTACTGAATGATGAGTAACCGTAGTACTGCCCAGAAGTAAGTTTCAAGGGGGTATCCCTTTCTGCCCTGGAGATTTACAAGTAGATAGGTGTTTTCAGTGAATAATGAAACATATCAAAGCGTGTTTGTTTTTGAGTTAGGGTAGGGAGGGGAAGAATATTCAAATATTCTATTACTACTGAGGGAGGCACACAGAACTCTTATCTTCAGACTAAAAGAATATCACAATGTTTAGTGAATGCAGCCAATACATTCTTTAAATGTGAGTAGAGGGATGTAACCTCTGGATCTCATATTTGTGACACCTGCCACTCTAATTTTTCTCATGAAGCCAGAGAGAAAGGATTCTGCTAGTAGCAGGTGAGGAATCAAAACTATTCGCTTTATGAGCACTATGTAACTGATCTACATTATAACTAAAATAAAGTTCTGTCTTATGGTTAAGTTAATTTATCCTTGAATAGCTGACTGACAGGCTTCTCATTAGCTGATTCTGAGCTACTTGTGGGCTCTACTACAAGGCCTCCACCTTTTCCCTAAATCTGATTAGCAAATCCCAACTACAGACCTTAAGAAAAGCATCTAGCTTATTTTAAAACAATCCCAAGTCTTATACATTTCCCTGGAAGAGAAATCTAACACACCCATAACTTGACTGTCAGTAGATCTTTAAATGCCTCCTCTTACAAAATGTAAGATTTCATCTCCAATGCTTATATAAGGTGCTTCCATCCAACTTGGCTGTCATCCTTAAGGCTGTGTGATCAGAAATTAATTTAGGAGGTACAGCCAAAGATTTAAGCAGCTACATGTGTTCTTTAGTCATTAGGAAGTTATTGTTTCTTGAAAATGATTTACAAGAAAAAAATGTAAAAATGTTAGATATCTACCTTAGAATATCATGCATATCTGGAATACCAAAAAATGAGATAATTTCTAAAGCATTTACTTCCTGATAGCAAAAAAAAAAAAATCTTGCCTAGGCCAGCCGATATTTCCTGGAGTGAAAGGACAAACTTCCATTCACTCCTAGATTACTATCCATTCCTGAAATGAGACCCACTCTCTAATTAACTTAGCCATATATTTAGGGGATATACCAAGGTGAAACAAACATTTATAAAGGAGATCTTGCAACCTTCAAAAAGACCCTTAAACATAATAAACCTACTCATCATCACATTTAACATTGGTAAGATGAAGAGGAGTATTACCTCTGATCAAACCTTTTACCTCCCATTTACTCCCCCTCAAAAAAACCTTTGAGTTTACTCCTTTAATAAGTGCAAGATACTCCACCTTAGTCACGTTTCCTGAAAGAAAGTAAAATGGGGTAGATATCTACTCGATGCCACTCTCATTCTATGAGAAAACAGTAATGTCAGCCAGAAATACAAATTAATAGTCCAGGATTTCAATATCTATGCTGCTTTAAAGATAGTGATATGAACGATTCCAGCATCATTATATATCACTAAGACCATTAATCTCCAGATATGACAGGGAGTGACTAATAGCCACTCCTTGAAAATAAAACTGCTTCAAATTTCTCCAGATCAGTACAGCACTTGCATCTAAAAAAAGCTCCTCCCCCACCATTTTACTATGAAATTCTCATCTCTAAAAATGACAAGAATATATAAGCTACATTTAAACCTCCTTCTAATATTCATCCCCATCTGTGCCTGACAAAGCAATGTCACCACAATCAGAATCATATAAACACAAGAGTCATCCAGAACATGTATCAAGTTGGTACCAGAGATCTAAGCCATATTACTACTTGATGTGCTGCAGTATTCCTCCATTAACTTATTTTTAAAGAGTGGGAATGCTCAGTCGATCCTCAAAGAGATGCAGTTTTCCTCTTATGTATTGGTGAAGATGGCAAGGAAAAATAGCTTCTCTCCACCAGCAAGTTGACCTCAGCAGACTGTTGTAACTTCTGGACTACATCATCCGGGGAGACAAATATAAAAAATACTCCCTAGGAGAGCAGCTCTAAGCAAGTCAGGGTACAGTATTTTAAACATAATTTAACAAAATCTGAGGGCCAAATCAGCTGCCAGTTTGCTAGGGTTCCAGTTTACTCAACACCCTTTCCTCAGCAACAAAGCTCAGAAATTTGGTTATAATGAGTCTAGAGAATCTGTTTCTTACACTTTGTGGAAGGAGGATGCAGGGAGTTTGTTTCATGTCATCAATCCCCAACAATTTAACAAATACATTTTACAAATGCCATGCAGTCCAGTTTTTCCTGGGATCCCCAATAGCCTAGGGCTCTTCCTGTGACTTCTGTCTTCAAAGCGTATTAATTTTTCTTCTAAAACTTCTACTTTAATTTCTGATTGTGGCAGTCTCTGTTGTAAGTCCTGAATATCCTGTGTTGTGTGGTTAATTGATAAGAATGGGCAGTTACAGCCATTTCTGTATTTCTGATTTTATTGTCAAATCTCAGGTTATAATCCATAAAGGTAGTACTGATTTGTTGGAACTCTGTCATTAAAATATCAAAATTGCCTTCTAGTTTTTTCAAAGTGGAAGCTGACTATTGACTATCCTGTTAGTTCCCCTCATCACCCACGCCTTGTGGAAGGTCTCAATACAGTGGCTTCACTTTGTCCTTTTTGTAAGAATTTCAAGGTGTTCACTATTTATCCAGTGAGGTGAGGCAATTTCTTGTGATGTCTGCTAAAAAACAGCATAAAGAGTATACCTATTGTATTTTACACATTTTGAAAATTGTGGGGGTGAACAGAGCTGCTTACATGGCTGTGGAGGGGACCATAAGTTTAGAAAAATTAGTTTTGAAATTAGCATTTTAATAGTCCTGCACCTGTGAGAGTATAACTGTCGAAATCCTTATCCCTGTTTTAGCATAGGGGACATGATTCGTCAAGCAAAGGCATGTAGTGATAGCTAAGACAGGTGGGTGAATCGGCCAATCACTGAACCAACTGAAGTAGGGTGTTGATTGGTGGATTCATGTTTATATGATTTAATTGTGATTGGTAGAAAAAAGCTAAATTTCTTTGGTGGGTGGGTATTCTAATGCTGAGTTTTAATAAGGTAGAAGGAATCATGATATTTGGTACATATTTGTAATGCTGTATAGAAATGTTAATGTAGCTAGTTCTGCTCAAGAAATATTGCCATGTGCGACATTGTGAATAAAAGAACTGTAAGCCTGCTTTTGCATAGCTAATTAGTAAATGCAGTCCCACAAGTGAAATTACAAAGATACTGCAAACAGTTTAAAAGCATAATTCTTAAAAGAATAAATTTGTGAAACTTCAACCTACATAATTATAAATCTAGTGAAACAATGGCAGTACAATGCAGCACTTTCATCAGATGGGCTTAGTCAGATGCAGAGTAATGGGGGGATTACAAAGAATCTAAAATATATCCAAAGAGGTCTATATTATATATTCGAAGTTTCAAAACTTCGAATCTCATATGTTCGACAACATATGAGCAAAGTCTGAAACATCGAATATATAATAAAAAATTAAAAAAAAAACTTACCTCAATTCTCTGAGCAGGGGGCAAGCCCCCTTACACCCCCCCCCCCACACCCTACTTAAGTATACCAACTCTGAGATCGCCCTTTAGTACAGAAAAGGGAAATTTTCCCATTCTGCACCATACGGAGCCATTGCTTTTCACCTTCAAACTTTTTAAAGTTCGATCATATGGTGTTGACCATATAACATTCAAACTTTAAAAAGTTCAAATAATTAATAGGGACCCTATCCAAAAACAATGTAAATCATACTAAGTCCTTTCTAAATTAGAATCCATCCTTCTGGTAGAGTTTTCTGAACATAGCAGCCCATCTGAATATGTTTAACATGTAGGCATCAAGGGTGCACCTCTCTGACAAGCAGTAGATGTTTGTTCCAGAGGTGGGTCACAAGCACTGGTATATGTGCCTACCATGCCAATGTCTCATTTATTGGTTGATGAAGACTTACGTCCTGCAACTGTGTATTCAAGAAACCATTTGTCCTGCAAAGGAATAGGAGGTCAGAGAGAGATGGATCTTTCATGGCTCAAAAGGCTGAACACATCTTCACAAAGGAGTTTATAAAAGACTGAGTATATAGAGAGAGTAATGCCATTCTGTCCTGATAACTTAGATTTGAGGCCACTCATTTTTTTTTTAATTATGAATCTCTGATGTCTCTCAAACTGAGTATTATCTTTAGGCAAATACATGGCAAAAGGTGCATTATATTCAATTATGGGTCTGATGAGATACAAGTAAAGGGAAATTAAGACTTCTTTGGAACCAGAGAAGATGTCTTTGGAAATTAGATAAGCCTGAGATGTCTTCGGAAATTAGATGAGCCTGAAAGAAGGCTTTCTGAACTACTACACAGAGATTATGGTCAAACGATAAGGAATTAGTAAGAGTGCGTAGATTCTTTATGAAAGTGTCTGACGTGTTACCTTTATGGTATGTGAAAATGTTTTGTTTGGCAAAATGTTAATGAACTATACTACATTCTTCACACTTAGAGACCACTGTCCTTAAACCAATTATTAACATATTCTAAAGCATGTTGCTGCAACTGAGAGTCAATGGAATATCAAATAACACTCAATTTGCAGTATTTTGAAAGCTTAGATAACCGTAGAACAGGACTGTTTAACTAAAGGTCTGAAAATAGATGCCAAATAGGAGAGGGCCCAACACTGAGCTGTCTGGTATGCCACTGGTAATTTCTTTGCTTTCAGAAGTGGCACCTGCAACTCTAGTCATATAGGAACTGTCAGAAAAACACTTAGCTATCCAGAGCACAATATAAGGATTTATAATCAGATATACACGTTTGTCATTAATATCTGCATGAAGAGTATGTGAAGAGCTTTGGCTAGGTCCAGGCATACTGTATATACTGCATAACTGCTATCCACTGCTGAGATAGTGAGTTTTTGGCAAACGCTGTTTGCCCGATTGACAACCGCATGACTGCTTTATCACTGAAAGCAATTTCCAGCAAACAGATGGTGTTGCCCTTTTATTCACTGTTGTGCACCTGTGGAGTTGGTACATATAATTTAGGGGGATGCCCCCCCCCCCATGGAGAGTTCACAGGAGCTTGCACTCCTGCAATAAAATCATAAAATACTGTTCACTAAAGTGGCTTTCAGTATATTTTTTCACTGTTTTTACAGCCTGACAAAGTGTTTAACCAATAACCATGACTCCCCACTGCTTTGGTTACTTTTTCAAAGAAACTAACAAGGTTAAAGAGGCAGGACCTTCGTTGAATAACTCAATCTGATGAAGGTACATGGTTAAAATATTTTCAACATCCAGATTAATGAGTTCTTAGACTACATTCCATAGTTTACCCATGAGGCTACTTAAACTAATAGGTCTGTAGTTACCAGGTTCTGTTGTAAGGCCACCCTTAAAACAAAAAGCAGAATACAGACAACCAGACAAACACAGAAAACCAATAAAAACAGTCTGACCATGCATGACTAATTCATTATTGTGTAATGGCATTATAATGGCTGTTTTTTCAGGCTTCAGGGATGTCACTAATGGGCAGGCGAGATTAAAGAGGCTAATTAGGTGTACAGTTAAGCCATATTTGACACTGATAATCAGGCAACCTTGTATATTATTAGGCCACATGGATGAGTTTTTTAACTTTTGAGGGTACTAAGAGAACTTGTTTTATAGTCATTGAGGGTGGTTGGAATTGTAGAATATGTGGAATTGCTATGGGTGAGTATGTGCAGTATTCATGTGAACCAGCTATGAATTTTGCTGAGTGTTAGTGTTCAGCTTCCTGACAAATTAAAAAAGTTTTGTAATTATTTTTAGTTTTAGTGGTTATTTTAAGTTCATACTAATTTCTGAGCTCCCTAATGGTTTTCCCTTGCACAAGGCAAATTATTACATGCAGGAATTAACAAAAGTACTGTCAGTTCATGTTTACAGAGCTGTTTATGAAATGCAGACCATATGTAAACTTCTGAAGATAACAATTATTCTTTTAAACAGTTTGTAACAGAATGAATAAATGTGAAACTTCAACCTGAATACTAAATCTTTTGAAAGAATGACACTACAGTTAGTATTTCACCCGATAGGCTTCATAAGATCTATTGTGATAAGGGTGATTATAAAGCGATACAAAGAATGTAAAATATGGCCAAAAGACAAAAGAAAACCATATTAAGTGTGCTCTAAATTAAGTCTTTGTAGTCCAGATCAATGCTGTGGTATAGAGTGATTAAGCCCTAACTATGGCCCAGGTGACCTGGGATCGATTAGAAGCTCAAACAAGTGAGACAATGGGAGGAATGGGCATGCCCATTCCAAGAAAGGGCACTCAAGGATGCTCGCAGAGAGAAGGAATGGTCAAAAGAGGGGAGCAGCCTATGGACACTGTGTCGATGAATGCAGGGGAGAGGGCAGGAAAACAAGAGCTTAGGCCATTAAAGAAAAAAATCCTTCCCCCTGCATTAACAGTTGCTGGCATGGCCCCCAAGATGCCCTTAGGTTCTACACTGGCCCCAGCCCAACACTGGCCCCAGCCCAGCATTGGTAGAATGTCTGGGGTAGAAGGGGGTGTTGGCAGACTCCACAATGAATGGGGGTCAGAAGATATGAAGCAATTGAGAGAGGGGAAAAAGTCCTTGTGGTCCAGTTTTCTGAGCATAGATACTCTTTATGTGCAGCAAGCATTATCAAGTCCTAGAGTTGCAGGCTATGGCTTCTACCTATGTCTTATCAATGAGATCTTCCTCACATGAAATGAATCCCTGAACTGTCTTGAGATATGCAAATGCACTGAAAAATCCACAGGCTTCCTTCACGTTGCCATTCTCTACAGACTGGTCAAAGTAGAATTTCTGGACCTCAACATAATAAAGAAACCTAATGACTAAACTCTCCAAAGACCTATTCAGAAAACCAATTCAGATAGACCTACTCCATGCCAGTAGTATGCGCCCCCACAGAACCAAACAAAATGTTATCAACTCACAAGAGATACAAATGGTTCTGCTTTCAGCTGAAACGGTCCATTGCCTCAAGAGCATGGAGGAATTACAAAGAGACTTTACTGATCATGATTGCCAAGAAAGACATATTTAAAGCATACTCCAGCCTTTCACACTATTACAACAGAACAACACCAGCACTGTTCTACTACCCAGAGACTACAGTAAGACCAACACCTAGAACAAAGACAGATTAAAGCAGATCATAAGACTAATGTACTCAAAGGACTCTGGTAAGCTAAAAAACATTGAAATTAGAACATGCTCAGTGGTAGCAAATCTATTTCTTAAATCCTAGACTTAGAACCTGTGTTCATGTGCAGATGTGGCAAGATTCACATGAGGTATCCTCTGTAATGCCAGGCATATTTCCATGAATCCACCCCCCATGCAAATATTTCTGTTTAATGAGCCAGAAGTGCATTTACTACACCTATATCAAAGGAAATTATAACAAAACCACAAATAACCAACCCTTGATTTAACCAAGGAGCACTTGCAGATGCTGTTCTTTTCTGTAGCCAAAGACAAATCAACATTTTCCAGCCCTAATTGTCTCTCTCATTAAAATGTCTTACTCTTCCCTTTGGACTTTATGGAGCAGTAACCACCTTTCAAAGTGTTACTTTGCTAAATTTGACAAATACCAATGATTGTATTTTGGGTAATTCCATAAATACTCTTAACCACATGACCTGAGAAAACACACCTCCAATATCAGAAGCAACATGCTGTCAGCTGTAGCAGGCATACAAAGCATACCATCCATGTTGCATTCAAAACTAACCTCAAAGGTAACAGTGAAGCTAAACATGGAAAGTACTTGAATGGATTATCCAGCTAACACCAGAGCATAATGCTCCCTGCTCCATACTATGTGCACTTATGGTCATAAAATTGGGCCACTAGGACTTTTTTCATAGTACATATTTTACATTCTTTGCATTCCTGGCTGTTTGTAATGTTCTGTCACAGTAGCTCTGATAAAGCCCACCTGGTGAAAGAGCTGCATTGTACTTCCATTATTTCACTTGGTTTAGAATTACTAAGGTTGATGTTTCACATTTGCTCTTTTAAAAATGATGCTTTTAATTATGTTTGATGTATCATCATAATTCTTCATATAGTCTACATTTCCTAATCACTTCTGTAGAAGAAAGCTCATAGTTCTGTTCTTATTCACAATTCCTGCAGATGATATTTCAGCTTCAGTAGAAAGACCTATGTTACATTTCTAGGAAGCATTACAAATACATTCCAAATGCTGGGGTTCCTTCTAACCAACCACAATTCAGCATTCAAACACCTGCCCACCAATCAGGTCTAACTTTTTTCTACCAATCTCAGCTTAAACAAAAAAACTGAATTCACCAATCAGTAGGTCCAATGGTTGGCAAGTTCTCCCTCCTGCCTAACCTATCACACACCCTTGCTTGACCAATCAGGGACCCTATACTAAATAGAGCTAAGGATTTCACCAATCATACTCTTTCACAAGTGGTCAACTACTCAGATGCCAATTTCAAAACTGACTTTGTCGATTGGAACCTGTACATATTCTGTATCACTTGAAAGAAAACTTAGATCTGAAGAAGCTCTCACAAGAAGGAAAGCACTCACCTAGAAATAACATTTATTTTTGTAACAGAAGTCTTTCTTGTGAAATTTTCAAGAGAAGCAACAATATGACTGGTGAAGGAATAGTTTCACTCCAAAGTACCTATAATTTATTCTTTAGTAAGATATTAAATTTGTCCCCATTACAAAGACTTAGTTTCTAGCATAGGAGCTGGACAACTGGTACAACTCATTGAAAGATCTTGTAGTATTTTTGTTAAAACTGTATAAGAGTATCAGAGTCTCAAAGAAAAGCTGCAAGAAAAGGGAATAATCACTGAGGAATACCAAAGTGAGTGAAATAGTTCTAATGTATTTGTTCTTAAAGACAGAAGGCTCTAAGATTTTGAAATGACTTCTGGAAGCTGAATAAGTCATTCAAATGTGATATTATCCAATCGCCAGTGTGGATGAATTCAGAGAGGCTAGCAAAGCAAGGATTTAGCCAACCCAAAATTTAATCAAGGAGAACTTGCAGATTCTGCTCTTCTCTGAATAGAAAGACAAATCAACATTTTCCACCCCTAACAGTCTTTCATTAAAATGTCTTACTATTCCCTTTGGGCTACACAGAGCTCCTACCATCTTTCAGTCTTGTGGATAAAGTTCTGAAACCTCATGCTAGGTTCTTGTCTGCATAACTTGAAGTCATTTAAAATCAGAAGACTGGAAGTCCCATGTAGCCAAAGTACAAGACTTGCTGGACTCATGTAGGACTTGCTGTTAGTGTTGGCATATATAAACTTTGTATGAAAGGACTCTGATGTTTAGGGTATATGATTGAGAGAGACCCCAAAAGGACAAAACAGAATCTAGTAAATACTGGTCTGTAGTGAGTACCAAATGACTAATGAAAGTATTTTACTCCTGGCAGGCTACTACAGAAAGTTCATACCAAACTTTGCTATGCTATACTGTCCTCAGAGACTTTACAAAAGGCAAGTGCTAATCCTGATAAGACAGGCGCTAGCAGCAGATGAGGCTTAAAACCAAATGAAAATACTTTGTATTTGGAACCAGTTTCAGTTGTCCCCAATTTCAACTAACCCTTTGTATACACCAGTGCATCTGTGGTTGGGTTAGGAGTTAGGTTATCTCCATAAATAGGTGAAGAAAGCCTGCACTATGTTAAATGTACTACAATATATACATGTACACATATTTTTCTATTTGTGTTCTAATTACGAAAAGCCAAATATAGATCTGGAGTGAAAGCAGAATACAGGACATTATGGGTAGAGGGAAAAGTGAAAATTTAGACTGGTGGTGAACAGACTAAGAGGTGGCACTTCAGACCTGGGGCTGACAAGAATGAACAGTGACATTGCAGATTTATTGTTATGAGAATTATATAACTTCTGATTTTGAATGGCATTTTTGAAAGCTGTTGAAGCACATGTAAACTTAAACGCATGGAGAGCAACAAAAATCATATCTATTCAGTAGTACTGTCCATGGAGATCAAGCCATGATATCAGAAATCAAAAAGTAAATAGTGATCTTTTTATTTTGAAAAAGGTGCATTTTAAATCTGTTTATTAAAAGATATGCATTTTGAACTGAAGTTATGGCCAGAGACTGGATTTTTTGTTGATGGGTACAGTTGTTCAGATTTTCTGGTTATGCTTCAATAAAACCTTTTCATATTACTTGTGACTTTAGAAGAGACTAGTCTTATAGAAAATAAATACTCCCGTATGGTATTAATAAGCTAATATTTAGGTTCAGTTCAAATGTACAACATATAAGACTACGTTATATACATTAAAATAACTGATTTTACTTCATATTTAGTAGAGTCTCCTGGACAACCAGATCATTTTCAAAGAAGAAAAGAGGTCCCAGTTTCAGCTAGCAATTTAATATTTTTTACAAGTTTATTGCTAACAGTGATCTGAATTTTTATAATTTCCCACTTTACCATTCTGTTTTGCAGCTCACACTGTTATAGTCTAGCAGTCACTTCTTTAAGATCTACCAGCATATTTACCTTTCACAAATATAGTCTATATATAAATGCCCTTGACAAGGGAAAAAAGCTGCCAATGTTATCATTAGAAATGTAAATGTATATCTAAAGGAGAGCAGCTTGTCAACTTAAATCAGAATGATCAATTGTTTATAGTCTTTAATCAGCAGTTTGTTGGCATGGTCCTTTGATGAAGACAAGGGAATAAATAACTGTTGCATTTTTGTCAAGATAAGAATAAAATGTTTAATAGCCTGGTAGTATTTTCTATTTTTATTAGTTGTCATGGAAGCGTAGGAATAGACATGAAAGATATGTAACTTCTCACTTTACTGGGATATGTGTTGCCAGTGGTAAAATAAAATTCAATTTGAGCAGCAAATGCATGTAATGTAAAGAAATGGCACCTTGTGAGAAACATTTTCCTTGGGCCACATTAGAGATCATTTCATATTTTTTTCAGTCTCTCCGCACGGTTAAACAATTTATAAATGCTCCATTTCTATTATTGCTTCAAAACATACATATTTCTTTATTTCATAACCTAGTTTAATATTCCTTTAGAAAACTGATGTAAGAGGGACACTGGCATACATTTCACTGCTAGAATTAGTATTAGTCTTTATTACATTTAAATAAATACATAGCCTCTGAGTTTTTAAAAAAGTTTGTTTGCTTTAAACCATATAGGTGATTGAATTACATTTGTAATCACAAATTCTTCATGCATTGTCACACAGAATGAAAAACAAAACAGAAGTTATAAGTACTATATAAAACAATAAAATGGTGCAGATGACTAAACATTACTTCTGGCCATCAGTAAATCAGAGGTACAAGAAGCAGAAAAGCAATTTCTGATTATTTCTATTTAGCATATCTCCAAGTAAAGTTTACAACTGCCACATTTTTGTTCACATACCTTACTGAATGCAATGGTAGTTCAGCTTTATGTTGCATCATAAGTATTATTCTTTAAAACACAGGTTTGCACTTCTTACACAAAATTTCTTCAGGGATATTGCAGTTTCATCCCCTTAGTCTTTTGCACAATAATTCAACCTAATAGAACCGCTTTTAGGAAAACAGCAGCGCATTGCCATGGTGTTGAATGCTGTAGCTGAAATATGAATCTTGGAAAAGAGACTACAGTAACATTTTTATGAAAGGCTCAGAAAAAATGGTTGGCAGTTTTTACAAAAATGCAGTTAGCCACTGGTAGAAACTATTCAAAACCATTTATACAAAATATTTTTTTAGGGAACTGTGGTAGATTTAATAATGCTTTGTAGTTGCTGATACAGAGACAGCAGAAAAATAGAGTACTGCACAACTGCAGCTACAGAGAATAGCTGAAAAAAGTTTAACCCTTACTTCATATCAGAGGATGGAATTAGTATTTTCATAATTCATGTGTTTATATATTTTTATAAGGATTAAGTCCTCAGTCTACTTTGAATTTATTTGTTTTTCACAATGGTAATTCGCTTGTTTGAGCATATCAAGAATCTGGCTTTAAAGATCATGTGCAATTTCTTTAATGCTAAACTTCATTTTCTTTTTTTTTTTTCGTATATTAAACTTCATTTTTCAACCAAAACATAATAAATTGAAAGACTTAAATTAACAGCTTTGCAAAACAACTGTGTAGTAGTTTTTTTGGCAAAGTTAAACAAGTTGCCACTTGACATTAGCACACTACAATTACCCTAATTTCTGCCTGCCCAAACAGAGATGCCATGAAATACTGACATGGGGGGGGGGGGGGGTGCAGTGTACTTGACTTCAGCATTTGGTGGCAGTTTCATTTTTTTTTCCAAGTAAACAAATTTTTAACAGAAGTATGTTAACATACATGATGAGACTGCTCATTTATTGAAAATCAGGTGTCATGTACTTACCATAACTTTGTAGCTGTGTTGTCCAGTTTCATTCTTCCTCACTGCTGGGTTTCGGATCCAATTCAGCCGCATTTTGAAGACTTATGATCCAAATCTGGAGCTCTTCCCTCTCCCATACTGCATCATACCTTTTCTAACCCCTCAGATCGACTTTGCTGCCCCATATACAGAAAATTAGTAATACAGAACAAGCCATTTATGACCCAAACCAGGAACCTATGGGTTCCATAAGAACCTCTAGGTAACTTTTCCAAAGACTAGGCCAGGGGATGGCTGGAAGGGATGTCAAGAAGAATGAAAATGGACAATACAGATACCAAGTTATGGTAAGTACAGAACTCCTAAATCTGATGTTGTCCTTTTCATTCTTCCTCACTTCTGGGTCAAAGTCCCCAGCAATGCAACTCATGGGTGGCCTTTTCCGTAGTCACTGTGGCTATTGGGGAGGGGTGGCCTGCCCAGAAGCAGATCCTTTGACTGCATCCACCATTGGAGATAGCATCTTCAGATTGAAGTCAGTTTGACAAGAACAGGTAGAGATTGGTAAAGAATGGATCACTGATATCAAGCAAGGCCTGAACTTGTTGTCTTAGAGATACTATGCAATGTAGAGGCAATGAAGCTATTTGTGTTGAAGTATCCAATTGTGTGCCTATAAATTCTACATTCTGAACAGGAGTGAGAAATGAATTTGTCAGATTTATTGAAATGCCAAGGGAACTGAAGATCTGGACTAGGTAATCCCTGGCTTGAATAAGTTGATGCCTTGTTGGTGCCGTAAGGAGCCAATCGCCTAAATATTGAAACACCTGGAATCCTTTTAGCCTCAGGTAAGCTGCAACAACTGCCATACATTTGGTAAATAATCGGTGGGCTCTGGTGAGTCTAAAGGGCAATAGTTTGAACTGATAATGATTGACCACCAGCCGAATGTGCAAGCGCCTCCTGGTGCATTTGTTCATTTAGATATAATAATACACATCCTTGAGGTCTGTGGAGCACTTCCAATAAACCTTGCATAGAAATGGCAGAATGGACTTTACCACAACCATCCAGAACTTTGACTTCTTGACATATTGATTTTGAGTGCTGAGATCTAGGATCAGTCTTAGGTCCCCTGTTTTCTTTCACACCAAAAAAGAAGTGAGAATAAGTTCCATGTTCTGTTTGGTCAGGAACTTTTGAATGACTCTTTTTTATAGAAGTTTTTGAACTTCTTGAGTGTTGTACTCCCTCTGAATGGGTAGCATGTTGGGGAGTTTCCTCCTGGGACTTAGAGGTGAAGGGGAAAAGGGAATGTAGTAATCTCTGGATATTATTTTTAGTACCCAGGCATTGTTTATGTTTATGTTTGCCCAGGCATCTAGGTGCAGAGATAGACAACCCCTGACTGTCTCCAACAACGGACAGTTGGGCAGTGCTTCAGAAGCGCTGATAGGGCTTATCAGGAAAAGGTTCTCTGAAGCCCTGATTTTGTGGACCCCCTCCCCCCTGCCTCTGGGAAGGCATCTACTGTTGAAACCTCCCCTCTACCTCTGAAGGAAGTATCCCCATGCGGATTCTGGAAAGGTCCTTGAGCACTCCTGAACCAAGTTTATTTTCCACCTCACTGATTCCTTCAAAAGGTTCTCTGATGGGTAGAAAACTTGATCCCCATGGCAGACAAGGTCTTTCCTTATTGCTCACTGAGGGTAAGCATTTATTTCACCAATAATCCAAGCTAGGAGGAACCATCAAACGGGGCATTAATGAAAGATGCTTTGAAGGATACTGCAAAATCACAAAGCCTCATCCAGGGACATCTCCCAATGGCTATGCCTGTACCAGCTGCTCATGAGGTGCCTTCTGCAGTATGTGAGATCAACCTCATTGAGAAATTAGCAATGGAAGATAGAGTCACCAATTTGGATAAGGTTTAAATGCTGCATTCTCTGCTGGCACATCACCTGGTTTATTTTCTACATTAATGTCCTCAGCACTTCCAAAAAAATTATTGGCCATTCTACCCCATGAAGCAGCAGAACTGTCACCCAGATCATCCTACTCAATTATTTTTAATAGATCATCTGCAAGCCCTCCTGGTATCAGATCTGTTATCTGCACCATTTCAACAAACTCGCTCACTTCTTTCTCCATGGAGACAGCCAAATGCTGCTCATTTGTAACATTTATCACACAGGAATCTTTGTTTACATTCTGAAGCTCCATATCAAACACATTTTTCTCCAAATTCTCAGCTTCCGCCTCCAAACTGTCCATAGCATTTCTATCCTTCTCCATGCTGCTGCTTACCTTAGGCCTCTTCCTTGCTGCTGCTGTATTCTCTACATGGTATGGTAGATGTTCTCTATGGTACCTCTGCAGCCATCTAGAAGCTCCAAAGAGTAGGGATCCTTTATTCAAAATCATTTACAAAACATATTTACAAATATACAATTGTCCATTCCCTTCCTTTTCTATTACACATTCACAATTATCTTATTATACCAAGTTTTCATAATCATAAACCCCCCACTCCTTTTTACGTAACCACCTTCTGATTTTCCTGAATATTGTTGTCAAAATCCATTTTCCATTAAACATAATTTCATTTATCCTTTCATTCCATATAACATAACTTTATTTTATTTAATTTACTTTTATTCTTACAACATCCATGTCTAATCATATCCATATTTCTTATATCTCATATTTCTTATTCACTTTTTATATCTTCAAAAACTTTCTTTACATAACTTTCCCCACAATTTTACTGTTCTTTTATATTTCAGAAAACATGCTCAGTAATTTCCTCTTCCCCACAATGTAAACATATTATTTAACTTCTTTTCATATGGCATGTTTCTTTCACTGGTAATCTATTAGCAGTCTCCACAAAAAAAAATTGTAAAATTCTACTTTCTTATTACATCATTTTTTGTCTTCATAGCATTTTTTCATACCTTCTGCTAGATTTTTCCATAATTTAATATAATATTGTATTATATTCTTATACCTTTTTTCCTTTTCAGTTTCATCGTTTTATTTTCCACATTATTTTTCTTTATAACATTTGATCTCTTCAGTTATGCATTCCTTCTCCTTTATTCATTCCTTTTCTCTTTTACTCATTTTTACCATACCCCAAAATTTATCATACTTATATTTAAACATTTTTACAACTAATCTCTCATTCTTTTCATTTATCCACTTTAGCGCTTTAAATTCAGTGAAGCAGTATATACCACTGCATTAATTAACCCTAAACTTCCTTCTTCTAGTTAAATACATTTCTCTTTTTACTATTTTTTATTTTACAGTTTGTTTACCACAATAGTCCCTTGGGCCGAAGGAGACGATTTTCAATGGAGTCCTGTGGAGAAAAGCTCCAACAAGGTTAAACAAGTGATAAAGTAATTAGACAAATGCACCAACAAAATGTTACAAAGTATATAAAATTTGTAGTATACAATGAAATAAGAGATGTACTAACAAAATAAATAATAGTATAAAATACTTTTACAGGACAATCAAAGGTGCAATCTCTCTCTCTTACTCTCTCTCTCTCTCTCTATATATATATATATATATATATATATATATTTCCATAGTCTATACAAGTGAACTTCTCAATTCAGGTTACAAAAGAAACAAGAAACAGAGAAGAGGGAAATTAATGACTAATAGGTAGAGTGAAGCTATAGGTATAGAAGGAAGAAGTAAGGAGCATAGATGTAGGTGGAAAATTAGGTAGGAAACTATACAGTGGGGATCAGAGTTGTGAAAGCTGAAAAAGAGAGGTAGGTAGGGTGTGAAGAAGTAGAGGACAGGGATCAGAGTTATGAGAAATTGGAGAAGAGAGATAGGCAGGATATGGTTAAGTAGAGGAGAGTCAGTAGGGGTGGGAGCAAGAGCATTCCCAGAGGAATGGGAAGTGGAAATGGAGCAAGGTTTTGAAGGTGGAGTGGTTGTTGGTGGTATGAATTTGTGGAGGAAGGGAATTCCAGAGTCGGGATAGAGAGAAGGACAGAAGGAATTTGCCTGGAGTTCTAGCAGATTTGTGTACTTCAAGCAGGTTTTGATTGTTTGACCTCAGTAGTCTATCAGGTTAATGCAACTGGAGGGAGGAGTCAAGGGAAGGGCAGAGAAAGGGTTTAAAGATGAGTTTATGTGCATAAGAAAGTTAGATGAAGGAGAGATGGGGTAATTCAAGCCAATTTAGTTTGCGAAGGGCATTACAGTTCTGAGTGGAGGATTTGGCACCAGTGGCAGACTTTGAGATTTTGTTATAGCAGGAAGCTAGTTTGGTCTTTAGACCAGATTGGAGATTAATATGGAAGGGGGCACCATACGAGAGGGATGGTATGGGGTAGGTGGTAGAAAGGACATGTTCGGTTGAGGGAGTAAGGACGCAGTTGTGATGGTAGAGTAAGCCTATTTTTTGGTGGGTTCTCTTTATATTTGTTTGGAGATGCATGTCAAATTTAAGATGCTCACCGATAGTGACACCGAGTAGCTTTGTATGGGATAATATTTCTGTAGGGGTCCTGTTTTGGCTAGTTGTGGAGAAAGAGTTCTTGTCAATTTTAGTATACTTTGAGGAGGTGAATATCATAATTTTGGATTTGGAAGCATTTAATGCTAGATGATTGTTTAACATCCAGTTCTCAGTTGATAGGAAGGCTTCTTGGTTAGTTTCTCTAGTATGGGGAGGGTTTCAGCAGAGCAGATTATCATAGAGTTGTCTGCATATTGGACAAGCTTGGCATTAGGAATACACTGGTGAAAGTCATTTATAAATATATTAAATAGTAGAGAGCCTAATGTGGACCCCTGTGGTACTCCTGGGAGGGTTTTAAGGAAAGGGGAAGTACAGTTTTTCCAATTGACCGATTCCTGCCTATTGGAGAGGTAACTGAAGAACCAGTTGATAGAGGAGGTGGATATGTTAAGATGAGAGAGTTTAGACAACAGGAGGCAGTGTGAAATTGTATTGAAGGGCTTGCATAAATCAAGTAGGACGCTAGATACAATACTGCCGGAGTCACGTGCGGAATTGACAGTTTTGAGGAAGGAGAGTAGAGTGATGGTGGTGCTGTGTCCAGGCCTGAAAATGTGTTGTGTGGGGGTAAGCTGATTGTTTTCAAGTAGGTAGGGCAGTAGATGTAGATGAATGCATTTTTCTAAGATTTTTGAGATAGGGGAGAGAATGGCAATTGGCCAGAAGTTAGAGATTTCAGTATTCTTTCCCCCTTTATGAAGAGGGATGATAAAGGCTTTCTTCCAGAGTATTGGTACATAGGATTCTTGGATTGGCCAGTTTATTAGGATGGAGATGGGGAAGGGTATGTTGTTGGTAGTTAGCTTAAGAAAGTTAGATGGAAGGTCATCAGGGGCATTTGAACATGGCTTCAAGTTATGTAAGAGTTTTTTATGGTAGAGATAGGAACAGGTTGCAGAGTGAAAGGATGGAGTTGAGAAGTTTTTTTGCTCAAGGAAGGTGAATTAGGGGATATAAGAGATTGTGGGATAGGTATATTATTTGTAAAAGATGTAGTGAGTTTAGCTATAGAGTTGATGAAAAAGGAGTTAAACTGGGTAGCTAAGGAGAGCTCAGAGGTGTGAGGCTCAGGGCATGGGCTTACTTTTTTTAGTAGGATGGAGGAGGGTGGAGATGCTATTCCAGAACTTTTTAGGGTTAGTTTTGTGGTTGTTTTGTAGTATAGAGTAGTAGGATTTTTGGTCACAGGCTATACATTGTTTGACTTTGTTTCGAAGTTGCTTATAGTCAGTTAGGGAGGAAGAAGATTTGTGTTTTTGGTAGTTTTTCCATGCTTTGTCCCGGAGGTGCATGAAGGTTATAGTCTCTTTGGTTAACCAGGGGGTTGTATTATATTTAATTATTTTTGTTGTAATGGAAGCAAAGTTATTTAACAGGTTGATGAAAGTAGTATTGAAGTAAATCACTGCGTCATCAAAGGGGAGTGATTTTAGAGGAGCCCAGTTAGTATGTTTTAGTCAGTCAGAGAAGGACTGAGGGTTTAAGTTTTTAAGAGAGCGAGTGTTAATATAGTTATAAGATAGGTATAAAGTGGTAGGTGAGTGATGGATGAAGGCAGGGAGGTGATCACTAAGAGAGTCAGGTAGGGTACTCTTATCAGAGAAAGTATGGGGGTGAGAGACTAGTATCCAGTCCAAGGTGGTTCCAGAAGAGCTATCTTTAGAGGGTCTAGTAGGTGAGTTGATTAGCTGGGTAAAGTTACAGAGGTTTAGATTGTGTGAGGTAGTGGGGGATTAAATGGTGGCCCAATTTATATTAATGTCACTTAGAATTATAGTTTCCTTGCTAATGTTAGATGAGAACCAGGAGAGGATTTCCTCGATAATAGATATATTGTCACTGGGTGGAATTTATAGAGAAGAAATACATATCTTTTTGTGTTTATTTATATTAAAGAGGGCCAGGGTTAGCTCAGCAGTACCAAACTGGGGTACAAGTTTAGTATAAGGAGTTACAGATAGGGAGGAAAAAAACAGTAAGGCTACTTCACCACCTTTCTTGTGGGTTCTGTCATATCTTATGATATTATAGTTTAATATGAGGTTTTACTCATGTTTTGGTGATAGCTAGAAAGTCAGGGTGGTTGTGGAGGAGCCAGGTGTGGAGGTTGGGTATTTTGTTACATAAACTTTTGGTGTTCAGTGTTGAGAAGAAAAGTGATTTATTTGGGGGGGTGACGAGGGTGAGCGGGAAGGGAGATTGACAGGGGGCCTAGGGTCAGGTTGAATGTCACCTGAGAGGAGAATAGAGATAAGTTGACAAATGTGGGAGAAAAGAAATCTGGAGAGTTTAACATTTGTTTTGGGGTCAAGGTGGTACTTAAGGTAGGGTGTGACTAGGAAGGGGGCTGAGTTTTTATTATCAGTAATAAGTTTAGTAGGAAAGAGAAAATTTTCATGGTTACTAAAGTGGTATGGGGAGATAAAATTAGTGGGGTGTGACTGTTGTACATGGTGTGAAATGGTGGTGTGAAAGGGAGAGGTGTACAGTAGGGAGGTGAGTGAGGTGGTGAAGGCAGGAGAGGAGGAGGGGAAGTAGTATATGTGTGAGACTGATAGTAAGCCTGAGTGGCATGATAATGCTGTAGGTGTGTACGGTGTAGTAGAAGTAAGAAGAATTGGTGGATATGTGTAAAGTGTAGTTAGTTTATAAAGGTAGGACTAGTGAGAAGAGTAGTATGTGGGAAGGGGGCTGGAGAGGTGTGGGTGGGGTTGTTTGTACAGAGTGGGAAATAAGAAGAGAGAAATGAAGGAGTGGGTGGTGAGAAGTGAGAGTAGGAGGGGAAATATATTTGGGTGGTATAGAGTGGGAGTGGTTGTGGGGCTATAAGGGTAGAGTTGCTGGGGGCAGGTGAGGTTTGGAGGCAGGGCAGGGGAGCTGAGTGAGCTCATAACTCCTGACATTTCTCTTATATTGCTTCCTTTCTTTTTGCTTCTATAAAAGGATATCCTGTCCTTTGCTGAATCTTGCGGCATCCTAAGCTTCATGTGTCTCCACTCAACAGCTACTCACTAATTTTTAATCCAAAGCCAACCATTCTGTGGGTAGTTTCCCTACTGCTAAAAATGGATGCTTCTGCTACACCCTACCTGACCCTGTGAAACAAACAAGAAACCACACAACTGACCAAAGTCAACCATTCTGTAGTTTCCCTACTGCTAAGGATGGACACTTCTGCTGCACCCTACCCGATCTTGAGAAACAAACAATAAACAATACAACTGACCAAAGACAGCCATTCTGTGGGTAGTTTCCCTACTGCAAAGAAGAGATGCTTCTGCTGCACCCTACCCAACCCTGTGAAACAAACAAGAAACCACACAGCTGACCAAAGCCATCCATTCTGTGGGTAGTTTCCTTACTGCTAAGAACGGACTCTTCTGCTGCATCCTACCCGACCCTGTGTAACAAACAAGAAACCATACAACTGACCAAAGCCAACCATTCTGTGGGTAGTTTACTACAGCTAAGAATGGACGCTTCTGCTGCACCCTACCCAATCCTGTGAAACAAACAAGAAACCATACAACTGACCAAAGCCAACCATTCTGTGGGTAGTTTCTCTATGCTAAGAATGGACATTTCTGTTGCACCCTACCGACCCTGTGAAACAAACAAGAAATCATACAACTGAGTATGTTTCATTCCTATGTGCTGTAAAGCTTTTGCTAAACTCAAATATTATCTGCTGTTAAACTCTAAAATAATCTGCTGTTAATTCAGTTATGTGGCATGCACACAAGCAGACTCCCTAAGATTCAGCACCCTCCCTTTTATCTTACTTTACACTCCTGACTAGTCCTTAAGATTGGGGTGCAAGATATTGCTTAGCTGCACTTCTTTAAATGGTTATTTCTACTCGAAATGGTAACAGTCTAGCTGTTAACATTGATGACCATACTGACCTTCCACAAAGCATCATAACTGATAGGTTTCTCTCATTATGTTTGACCATCATGGTGACTGGGTTTCAACCCGCTCCATTCCAGCCTCGCTACGCTCAGGCTAAAATATGCAATAAACTACCTAGTCCTATTTCCTCAAACTGCTGCATAGTAAAATTGAAAAAGCTTCTATTTACTTACTTAGAAAACACCTGGCTTTGTTCCTGCTACCCTCCAAGATAACTCTAGTCTATGTATACCTAGCCACACGTACCCCATTTAGTACTACCATACTTTTTTCACTCATCTCATTTCTACTCTATCTTGCCTTCTTCCTTACCTAGCTGTTCATACTCAAGTATTGCGTGCTATGTTACTAGATCCTCCAAAACACTGTATTGCCCATCTATGTACTACTGTTGAATTTGTACAGTGCTGGATATTCCCTCATCTTTGTTAAATTTTGTTAATATTGTTAATTTCACACATTATATTAATTTTGTTTAATCTTGTTAATTTTTCTAAATTTGTTAACTTTAAAATGTGTGTATCACTTACTGCTGGAGCTTTTCTCTCCAGGCCTCTGCTGAAAAAGTATTTCTGTGCAGTCGGACTTTCCCGGTAAACAAATGTAAACTAAAACTAAAATAAATAAATCCATCTTTTTAAACTTGCCTCTTAAATCACAGTTAAAATCTACTGTCACTATAATATTTATATTTATCACTACATAGTCTAAATTTGGCTGAAAAACTTTCCCTTTCTTTACAAGCAACATCAGCATGTAACACTAATTCTATATTCTTGTTCTTTCTATGTTAAATCCTCAATAGTTAATTTTTCCATTCTTATTTAAGTTATATCTAATATTTTTCAATGACTTTCTTGAATGTATAGCTATACCAGAACACCAGTTATTTCTGAAGTTCCAAATTATCCCCCCCCATAATTTTTCAGTTTGTAATCTTTCATCACTCATTAAAAATCTCATATCTTCTAATATAATTACATCTACATCCTATTTATTGCACCATTCCAAAACTCCTATCCTTCTCACTATGTCCATTATACTATTCAATTTAAGTAAGCACTCTAAAATTGCTTTCCCTTTTCCTTAGCTTTCTAGAAATTATAATTTTATTTTTTATCCATTTCCTTGTTTTTATACTTATCCCTTTTTTCCTATCTTTTACCCTTTAACATGTAGAATTATTTCTTTCCCAGTTTATTTTTCTCATCACTTATTTCAGAACCTTCCTCTTTTTTCTTTTTATCTAATTTATATTCGACGTCTACCATTTCGGATGCCTCTTCTCCTTTTTTATTTTCTTTCTTTTTCATTTTTCTCATCAGTTTCAATTTTACACACCATCTGTAAATGCCCAATTTTGTTGTATTTATAACATTTCAGTTGATGTTTTCTTGCATCATGACCTGGTTCTCCGCAAATATAACATTTTTTCAGTTATTTAGCAAATGTCCTTTCCCACAAAAGATGTTTTGGGCTGTACCTTATTTCCTTCAACATTTAAAATACTTAGAATATATATAATTGTGTACTTTTATATCTTTAACACAATATTACAATCCCATCTACCAGTCCATAAACCTTTCCAATATTATACATTTCTGCTTCTGTTCGAAATTAGACATGATTTTTTTTTTGTTTCCCTGTTAAATGCTGTTATTACTTATAAGTTCCAAGGATTACAGTCCTTGTCATATTCCCCAGGAAAAATGTCCATTGCATAAACAGTCTCAAAATGCCATTGTTAAGAAAAACTGCTCATACCTCTTAAGCCTTTACACCCAAAGGAGCCATTAAATTGTCCCAAACTTCATACCTGTCCAGTTTTTACTTCTTTATTTGAATCCTCAACAAATACTACTTCTTTATGTTATCTTTCCACCTTTTTTTTCTAGTACTGACATTGCACCCTCGTTCACTTTTTCAGCATAAGATTTATTTTCTGTTCCACTATCACCCTTCAAAACTGACACTGCGTCTTTTTGAATTGTTTCCATAATATCTTCCCAAGCACCTCTTCACAATTCTCCAGCTCAATCTGCAACATCTCCTTCAATACATCATCCCACAACTCTCCCAACTGTAGGGTTGGGACAACAAAACTAATTTCCAGATTCCTGATTTCCAGTTTCATTAAATACTTGTTTTTATTTATTTAACATTTGTTGACCGGGAATGTCCGACTAGGTTCCACAGAGCCTGTTTTCAGCGGAGGCCCGGGGAGAAACGCTCCAGATGCATGTCTTTGGAATGTGGGAGGAAACCCACGCGAACACAGGGAGAACATGCAAACTCCACACAGAAGGCACCCCAGCTGAGAATCGAACCGGAGAACTTCTTGCTGTGAGGCGACAACGTTAACCGCTGCACCAGAATGCTTACTGTTTCTGAAAAACAACCTATGAATGCTCGATAATGTCTCTCTAATACTCTCCAGAGCACTAACATTAACCTCTGTGCCTTCCACTAACTTCTCCTTGTCACTGTCCATCTTCCCAGCCACCACTGTGCTAGTAACGTGACATGCACATTCCTAACAGAGTAGGGTAAGTTTCCCAGTGCCGTGGCCAAATTTTTCCTAGTTGTAGTTATACCACCTTTACTCTCCCCTGGAGACCACTAACCTTGCAGAACTGTCTTGGTCAACAAAAAATAGATAGTTATATAGAAAAATTATGAGGTGTGTGGAATCAATTCTTTATATATCTTGATCAGCATTCAGCCTAGCTTGCTGAACTTATAAGTAAGGGCATAGCATCCAGGTCCAAAGAGGTCACTGTTTCTCTTTGCTTGGCACTCATCCAACCAACCATTGAATACAATGTACCTTTCAACATGTTCCAGACCAGGACTTGAAACAGCTTGAAACACTACATAGATTACTCACAAAAACAATCTGGGAAATGAGCAACAAGTCCTATGCAGACTGTTTAAAATTCTTATCCCTGTACTCTGTCTCCAGCAGACTTCTGCACAGGGATTTGTGTCAAGCATCCAGCAGACTGATGGATTTGTTGTATAGCCATAAAACAAATAGCATCAGAAGTACCCAATTTAAGGACTTACACCATGTCTGTGACAAAATCATGGCATATTGAAAAACACAGTTATATGTCTCAAAATTTGTCCTTTCTCTGGAACAGGCTTCCCATCCACATGAAGCAAACTCATCCATAAGTATATTCAGTTGTAACTTGGACCAATGGATGGGGAAAAAAAATCACAAAATCATCCCGGTTTAGTACATGACCCTAATGCACTGGGGCAACCACTGAATGCTTGATGTGCATAAACCTATATCATAATTCATAAAATTCCTTGGGGTATTGACAAATAGCAATATTTTGGTAAATTTAGGGCAAACTTGGCTAGGCTCACTGTCTCTTGGGCAGATAGCCAAGTAACCATTTTTGAACCTATTTATGGAAGTTTTAGTCAATTGATGAGTACCATGACAATACCAGGTTTTATCTCACAAAGCAGCAACTTGCTTGTGTATCATTTGATGCTAGGAATGTGGTAGAACCCAACCTATTATAACTTTCAATAATTGTGCATTCTTTGTGGTGACAATACTCAATGTCTGTCATTATCTGCAAATGCACGAAAACTGAACTTGATCTGGCTTCTGAGTCTGGCATTTTCTGCCATATGGAGTTGTACTATTCATGCTTGAAGTATAGCAGCAACCAGTTCCAGCCCTCTAGGCTGCATGTCATTATTGTTCAGTGAAAAAAGCAGAGACATTGAATTCCCATGAAGAGAGTTTAACAGATAGGGTCAGTTCACTCATCTACTGTTATAACGGATACATTACATAAACCTGATTACTGATCAACACCAGAGCCTCAAGTGCTACTCAGATCCTGAATTATTTCTGATTAGAAGTCACAAGTAAACTAAAGGTTGCATTTACATATTTCTCCCCTATATTTAACATCTTTACAAGACATTTAGTAGAAATATTCTACATAGTAGGAAGAGCACAGCTGTCAAAATGCAATTAAGGATTTCATACATGTTAAGTCTTACGGTGACTGAAGACCTGATAACAAGCAATTAAAACAAAGCTTAGATGCAAGACAGAAAAAAATCAGAGTTTCAAAGGTGCAGTTTCTAGGAAGAGAAAAATGTCTTAAAATCATTTTCTTGTAAATGTTTTCTCTAAAGCCCTCAATTCCTGTCATTTAAAAGTTGTGTACTCACCATAACTAGGCATCTGTGTTGTCCATTTTCATTTTTCAAACCAGAGAAAGTACATATACCATGCAACTTTGAAAATAAGCACAAAAGTGGTTATTAGTCATTTTAATTTTTAAATGAATAGGTTACAGATCTAATTGTCAGATCTAATTGTCTAAAGACTTTGGATGCAGCTCTTGAGCTCCTCCGTCTACCCATAATGCCCTAGTTCATCCTCAATACCTCACATCAAGTTTGTTGCTATAAAATCCCCATAATTTGGATAAAGAAAAGGAAGGCTCAAAGAGTAGGACTCAGACCCAGAACTATAAATTCCAATAATTAGTCCAACAGGTTCCTCCAGAAGATTTTAGGAAAGAGGATGGATGGGGGAGAAGTTTAGGAAGGATGACAGAGTCCCCAGCTATGTTAATTTTGGGTGGTCTTCATGGAAGGATATTCCAGAGAGCCTCTGAGCCAAAGGCAGCTCTATTTCTGTATTAGATCCAATTAGTAATGAGTAAGAAAAGTATGAGCACTGGACCAAGTGGTTGCTGCACAAATGTCATCAGTATAATTTTTTGACCAAAAGGAAGATGAAGTGGCCATGGATCTAGCTGAGTGGGCTTTAGGCAGTCTTGATAAGGAACACCCTTGTTGAGAATAGATCCAAGAAATGCAATCAGTTATCCATTTAGAACCAGTAAATGAAAGAATTAGTTTATGTTAGATTCTGAGGCCACCTTATGTAAAAAGGAAGGGTCTGTTTGTAAAGTTACCATCTTTGTAGAAAATAATGCAGGGAGTCTGATGAAAGAGCCTGGAGTTCAGACTTTTATTTTTTGCAGAAGTGATAGCTACTAAAAGGATTGTTTTCCATGAAAGAAATTTTAAATAATTTTTTGCTGAAGATTCAAAGGGTTTCAGAGTAAGACCTTGTAGCAGCACAGTCATATCCCAGGCAGGTGAAGGATTCTTTATAGGAGGTTTAATGAGAAAGGTGCCCTTCAGAAAAGCTTTACATAACTTGGAAGAGGCAAAAGAGTAATTTTTAACTCCTATGTGAAAATTTGAAATTGCTGCTAAATGTAGTTTTATCTTAGACAAGAAATCAACAACAGACTGGGGCGGAAAAAGGGTCAAATTTATTTCTCAGTGTCCACAAGGAAGATCTTTTCCATTTACTCTTGTAAACCTTCTTCGTGCAGTCTTTTTGTAAGGATAACAGACTGGCACATACTGGGGAAGAAAGCCTGTTTTGTCTGGCTATTATTGGAACTGGAAAACCACATGGTTAATTTGATGGATGAGATTGTAGGATGATTCATCCCTGAAGGACGTGAAGGAGATCTGGAGTTGTGTCCAGTATCCAGGGAAGATAGCAAAGATGAGACCAAAGGAAGGAGAACCACACCTGCTGAGGCCTGTAGTGGGCAATAAGGATGACTGAGCTCTGAAACTCTATAGCTTTCTGTAGCAATTTGTGGATCAAGGGAAGTGGGTGTTAAGTATAAAGGAGACTGGATGGCCAAATGTGAACTAGAGCATCTCTTGGTGACTCCCACTGAGGGGGGAATCAGGGCAAAACATCTGCTGCACTTGTAGTGGGGGGATACAAAGAAGTCGCAGCAAGATTGGCCCCATTGATGGAAAATTTCCTCCATCACTGATTGTTTGAGAGACCACTTATGAGGCATCAGAATAGACCTACTTAGTTTGTCTGCTAGTATGCTGGTTTTCCGTGGAATGTGCTTCGCTACTAGAAAGCAGCTAGTGGAGTTCACCCATTGCCACACTCTCATAGCCTCTCTGCAGAAATGGTAAGATGGGGTTCCCCCTTGTTTTTTGATGTACCAGACTACAGACATGTTGTTGGTCTAAATTGCAATAGCCGCTAGAGAAAGAGCAACTTGGAATGCCTGCAGCACTATTAGGACTGCTCTCATCTCCAGGACAATGATATGCAAATTCATCTGTTTAGGGGACCATGTGCCTTGGACAGTCCTTCCCAAGTAATGCCCAACCCCCACCCCAATTGGGAGGCATCAGTAGTCACTGTGGCCAATGGAGTTGGTAGAACAAAGGGTCGACCAAGACAAATGTCCCACTTGATCTGCCAGTGGATGTGGTGTTTGCATATCAGCGTAAACTTTACTGGAAAGGATAGTGGTTGCTGAAGAATAGACCATTGAACAGCTAGAGTCCACTGAAGGACACACATATAGTATCGTGCTAAAAGGAAGTAGTACTATTGCTGCTTCTATAGACCCCAGCACTTCAAGAATGAATCTGGATGGAGGAGACAAATGGGAAAGAATCTTATGAACCTGAGATCTGAGTGTGTCTATGCAGTGAGTTGGTAAGGATGCAGTTTGCATTGTGATGTTCAGATGTGTGCCAGCAAACTCCAAGCTCTGTACTGGTGTTAGATTTGATTTGGTATTGATTGTTATTCCCAGTGAGTGAAAAATCTGGAGCAAATATTGCCTGGATTGCTGAAGGAGATGCATGGAGTGGGGTGAGGAGCCAGTTGTGTAGATATAGAAACTTTCTGAATCCTTTGAGTCTCAGGTGAGCTGTCACTAACGCCATACATTTGGTGAATACCCTGAGGGCTGTGGTGAGTCCAAAGGGTGGGGCTCTGAATTTGTAGTGACTGTCTCCCGGCCAAAACCCTAAGTGACTTCAGGAGTGCCTGTCTATTGTGATGTGATAGTATGCATCCTGAAGATCTGTGGAGCACATCCAGTCATCCTTGCAAAAAAATGACAGAATGGACTGGACTGTGACCATTTGGAACTTTGACATTTTCACATACTGATTCAGATCTAAAATTGGTCTCAGGCACCCTATCTTTTTGGATACTAAAAGGAAGCATGATTAAGTTCAAAATCCTATTTGGTCTGGTGGGACATCTTATTTAGCAGCTTTTGAATTTCTTAAGCTGCTGCCTTCCTCTGACTGGGTGGAACATTGGGAGGCATTTTTCTTTTGTAGATTAGGGGCTGGAAGAATGGTATGGAGTAGCCTCTGGATATTTATTGCACCCAGGAATCTTGTTATAGTAGCCCAGGCATCTGGGTGCAAGGACAATTGTCCCTTGACTGCCTCCAGAGGTGGGCAAGACAGCACTTCAAGAGTGCTGAAAGGATCTGTCCAGAAAGGAATTGTGGAAAGCCTGATTTTGCAGGCATCCTCTGCCTCTGGGGTGACATCTACCATTAGAACTGCCTCCTCTGCCTCTGGAGGAGTTGTCCCCACACAGATTTTTGAAAGTTCCCTGAGATTTGTGGAACCACATCATCTTACCACCGCTGATTTCTAGAGAAGGTTCAGTGAGGGGTGGATAACTTGTTTCCCATGGCAGACAGGGTCTTTCCTTCTTGTTTTCTGGGGGTTATGTGTTTCTTTCACAGATGTACCAAATAAAGATGATCCATCAAAGGGAGCATTGATGAAAGACATCCTTAAAGACTCTGTAAAGTCACACAGCCGCATCCAGGCAGGTCTCCTTGTGGCAATGCCTGAACTGGTGGTCTGTGAGGTGCCTTCTGCTATGTGAGAGATCAACCTCATGGACGCATTTGAAACTGACAAAAGAGTGGCCAGCTCTGAAGATCTTTTGAATCTTCTGCAGACATGGACTCAGAATTTGATGATTCTTTGGTCAAATCCCTCTGTAATCTTGTAAAATGTGGCAGGTAAAATTAAGAGACCTTTAGGCAAATGTTGCTGATGCAAAAACTCACTTTCTAAATCTGTCCAGCACTCTAGACTCTGCTACCTCTTTTTTAGTGGCCACTGCCACCACCACAGCATCTACTGGGACTGCTTTGCTCCAATGGGGCCTATCTTTAGGGGAAGCTAGGAATTTGTTAGGTCATCTCAGTGTAAGGTCAATGGAATCTGGCTCCTTCCATGCCCAACAAGAAACTAAATCAATGAGCTCATTCACCAGGGGAGGTAACCCAAGACATAGATGGACCACAATCAAAAGCTTCCAAAAATACTGATTCCTCTGGAGAAAGATTATTAGAAGAGCAAGCACCTTTCTGTTACGAATCACTAATATGTCTCCAATGGAGACATCATTGAGTGGTGATCTGGGTGATCCTACTACTTCCTTGAAATCGGTACCCTCGGTGAGAGATTGCAATGGGGAAATTATGTGCCTCCTCTTGCAGGTTCTATTCCAATGGATCTCCTCTGGGGGATTTTCAGAGGAGGTGTCAGAAGGGGGGCAGGTTGCACTACAGGAACTGACTGGAAGCTAGCTTGAACTGTCTGTCTCTGTGGAATAAGCCTGATGAACTCAGAGCTCGGATCCAAAGAGGAAATAGGAAGTGAACCCAAGAGATGAGAGACCCACCTTGCTAGCATAGTTCAGTATACTGTTAACTTGGCTCTTATGTGCAGCAACATCCATAGCATACTTCAGGACATCACCCAAAATTCTTTCACTGCTACTGAAACTTGGCTAGTAGATGCAAATCTACTTCTAAATCCTAAAAAACAAAACTTTATTCTCTTCACTATCTCTGATCACAATTCTGTACAAACCTTGAAGGCAAATGGACCCGGAGAAGCTGTGGTCACCTGCACCAGAGCAGAGGCTACCAGTATGGGTAGATCATGACTCTGACTGGATCCATGGCTAGAGGATTGGACTGGACCCAAGCTGTCCATTGTTGAGGCTCCAAGGGGCAGGGATGGATCTGATAACAGAGTTAACCCCGGCCTCACAGATCTGATGCCACTGCTTTAGCTCCAGGATCCAGTCTAATAGAACAGGAACAGAAATGGCCAGAGATGCTGTCAGAAATTATTCTCTTTGGATCTGACTCCAGACTTCTCAGAGCCATTGGATCCAGGGGCAAGAAAACTGAAGGATGGATTGGAGAAGGAGACAGTACTGTATGAAAAGTGGTTGGAAGACTCACAGATTCAATAGTGGACAGAGCTGATATGACCCCTATCTGGATCTGAGCTCTGAAGAACTTTTGCATCATCCCATCCACATCCTCCAGGTCCTCCAGAAGTCTGTCAGAAGTGGATGTGGTAGACTGGGCCTAGAGTGCTTTCTGGAAGTTTGTAAGAAATGGGAATGGATTCTAGGGGAGACCAGATCCAAAATGAATTCTGGGGTGCGAGCTATTGGAATATGTCAAGTACTGGGTTTTGGGGATCTGAGGGCTTGGCATCCAAAACCTGAGCTGTAGGGCTTGGTATCCAAAACCTGAGCTATAGGGCTTGCTGAAATCATGATCAGATCTAAAGCTTTAGGATCCAAAGATTTTGGATCTGAAGAGCATACCTTTGTGTCCGAGGATGTTGGATCCAAAATCTTTACAACTTTCGGAGGCGGTTCCATGGAAGTCCTACAGGACTTTGACTGGGAACATGTCTTATGATCTGAAGGAGCTTTTGTGCTTTTACTGGGGGTTTGATGACCTGAAAAAGAAGCTGTAAAAGGAGGAAGAGCCTTCAGTATAAGTTTACTGGGTCTGTCAACTAATGTTCTAGTGTTAAAGGCAGCACATATAGAGCAATTAGTGTTTTAAAGAGCCGCTATGAGACAATACATGCACTGCTAGTGGACATCTGAGTTAGAGACTTTATGCCCACAGGTGCATTTTTTTAAATCCTGTCGACTTGACAGCCATGACATTTAAAGGATGACAGAGAGGAAATTAAAGGAATAAGACTTTTTTTAGTTGAGGAAAAAGAAGAAATTATCAGCAATGGTAATAAAGAACTACCCTGTAACAGCAGGTAGAAAGAGCAGAAGGGTATAGAACAGTATAGAAAAGAAAGTTACCAACTATGGTAACAATAAGGATATACTATATAAAGTGATATTAACTAGTCTGACAAGAAAAGGAAACCTGAAAACTAAGAGGGAGGTTGTAGATAAAAAGGAGATAAAAAAATATAACTTTCACTTAAGAAAAAAATGTAAAAAATCTTTACAAAATGCTCAAGAGAACGACTCTACATCTGAACATAATGGTGGCAAATGAGATCTGGGGTATTGGGGGTGGATTAGGGCATTATGGACAGAGGAAGGAAAGTTGGATCCAAAGTCTAAAGTATGCAGCCGAGTCAGATCCAAGGATAAGATCCATAACCCATTTGTTGAGGAAGAATGAAAAGGACATCATCAGATCTTATTATTCCTTCTACATTACTGCTGCTCATCTGTTACAGTTTTGTTGAGTGAATTGTATATTAAATTCATCTCCTACTTTATACAAGCAGTACTATCTCTGATCACAATTCAACGCTGTCTCGACCCCCACTCCCAATCCTGTCCTAACCAGGCACATTCATTCTTCTTCCTCCCAGTCTCCTCCTCTATCATAACATGTTTTACTGAAACTAAACCCAACTTCTTTAGTTGTCAACCAACTTCCAACAGAATATCTAAAAATAGTGGATGCCGTGGCTTTCCCTGTATCCATACTGATAAACCAATCCATATATGAGCTACATCCTATCCATCTGGTGGGAAAAATCCTATATAATACCACTCCACAAAGGTAGCACATCAACAGACTTTTCCAGCTATAGGAATATTGCCATCCTATCCCTTCTGTCAAAAGTAGCAAAATGCATCCACTCACAAATTAGGCGGTACATTAACTCTAACAAGCTTCTGTCCAAAACCCAGTATGGTTTTAGACCTAACTATAGTACTGCCATTGCTCTCAGCTTCATCAGTATCGTAAACCAACATTGGAATGATGGCCAGCTGGTATCATCACTATTCATAGATTTATCAAAAGCATTTGGCACCATAGCCCATCAACATCTTTTTAATTAACTTTATTTCCTTGGCCTCACCCAACCTCTCTCGTGGTTCTATACTTATTTGAATGCCAGGCAGCTAACAGTCAAATGGAAATAAAATCTTTTATCCTTCCTACTAGCAACTGTTGGCATCCCACAAGGATCAATATTATGCCCACTCATATCCAACATGTTTTAAATAAACTGTATACTGCCACCCACCTTGCTAGCATAGTTCAGTATATTGATAACTCGGCTCTTATGTGCAGCCACATCCATAGCATACTTCAGGACATCACCCAAAACTCTTTCACTGCTACTGAAACTTGGCTAGTAGATGCAAATCTACTTCTAAATCCTAAAAAACAAAACTTTATTCTCTTCACTATCTCTGATCACAATTCTGTACAAACCTTGAAGGCAAATGGACCCGGAGAAGCTGTGGTCACCTGCACCAGAGCGGAGGCTACCAGTATGGGTAGATCATGACTCTGACTGGATCCATGGCTAGAGGATCGGACTGGACCCAAGCTGTCCATTGTTGAGGCTCCAAGGGGCAGGGATGGATCTGATAACAGAGTTAATCCCGGCCTCACAGATCTGATACCACTGCTTTAGCTCCAGGATCCAGTCTAATAGAACAGGAACAGAAATGGTCAGAGATGCTGTCAGAAATTATTCTCTTTGGATCTGACTCCAGACTTCTCAGAGCCATTGGATCCAGGGGCAAGAAAACTGAAGGATGGATTAGAGAAGGAGACAGTACTGTATGAAAAGTGGTTGGAAGACTCACAGATTCAATAGTGGACAGAGCTGAAATGACCCCTTTCTGGATCTGAGCTCTGAAGAACTTTTGCATCATCCCATCCACATCCTCCAGGTCCTCCAGAAGTCTATCAGAAGTGGATGTGGTAGACTGGGCCTAGAGTGCTTTCTGGAAGTTTGTAAGAAAGGGGAATGGATTCTAGGGGAGACCAGATCCAAAATGAATTCTGGAGTGCAAGCTATTGGAATATGTCAAGTACTGGGTTTTGGGGATCTGAGGGCTTGGCATCCAAAACCTGAGCTGTAGGGCTTGGTATCCAAAACCTGAGCTATAGGGCTTGCTGAAATCATGATCAGATCTAAAGCTTTAGGATCCAAAGATTTTGGATCTGAGGAGCATACCTTTGTGTCCGAGGATGTTGGATCCAAAATCTTTACAACTTTCGGAGGCGGTTCCATGGAAGTCCTACGGGACTTTGACTGGGAACATGTCTTATGATCTGAAGGAGCTTTTGTGCTTTTACTGGGGGTTTGATGACCTGAAAAAGAAGCTGTAAAAGGAGGAAGAGCCTTCAATATAAGTTTACTGGGTCTGTCAACTAATGCTCTAGTGTTAAAGGCAGCACATATAGAGCAATTAGTGTTTAAAGAGCCGCTATGAGACAATACATGCACTCCTAGTGGACATCTGAGTTAGAGATTTTATGCCCACAGGTGCATTTTTTTAAATCCTGTCGACTTGTCAGCCATGACATTTAAAGGATGACAGAGAGGAAATTAAAGGAATAAGACTTTTTTTTTAGTTGAGGAAAAAGAAGAAATTATCAGCAATGGTAATAAAGAACTACCCTGTAACAGCAGTAGAAAGAGCAGAAGGGTATAGAAAAGAAAGTTACCAACCATGGTAACAATAAGGATATACTATATAAAGTAATATTAATTAGTCTGACAAGAAAAGGAAACCTGAAAACTAAGAGGGAGTTTGTAGATAAAAAGGAGATAAAAAATGTAACTTTCACTTAAGAAAAAAATGTAGAAAATCTTTACAAAATGCTCAAGAGAAGGACTCTACATCTGAACATAATGGTGGCAAATGAGATCTGGGGTATTGGGGGTGGATTAGGGCATTATGGACAGAGGAAGGAAAGTTGGATCCAAAGTCTAAAGTATGCAGCCGAGTCAGAGCCAAGGATTGGATCCATAACCCATTTGTTGAGGAAGAATGAAAAGGACATCATCAGATCTTATTATTCCTTCTACATTACTGCTGCTCATCTGTTACAGTTTTGTTGAGTGAATTGTATATTAAATTCATCTCCTACTTTATACAAGCAGTACTATCTCTGATCACAATTCAACTCTGTCTCGACCCCCACTCCCAATCCTGTCCTAACCAGACACATTCATTCTTCTTCCTCCCAGTCTCCTCCTCTATCATAACATGTTTTACTGAAACTAAACCCAACTTCTTTAGTTGTCAACCAACTTCCAACAGAATACCTAAAAATAGTGGATGCCGTGGCTTTCCCTGTATCCATACTGATAAACCAATCCATATATGAGCTACATCCTATCCATCTGGTGGGAAAAATACTATATAATACCACTCCACAAAGGTAGCACATCAACAGACTTTTCCAGCTATAGGAATATTGCCATCCTATCCCTTCTGTCAAAAGTAGCAAAATGCATCCACTCACAAATTAGGCAGTACATTAACTCTAACAAGCTTCTGTCCAAAACCCAGTATGGTTTTAGACCTAACTATAGTACTGCCATTGCTCTCAGCTTCATCAGTATCGTAAACCAACATTGGAATGATGGCCAGCTGGTATCATCACTATTCTTAGATTTATCAAAAGCATTTGGCACCATATCCCATCAACATCTTTTTAATTAACTTTATTTCCTTGGCCTCACCCAACCTCTCTCGTGGTTCTATACTTATTTGAATGCCAGGCAGCTAACAGTCAAATGGACATAAAATCTTTTCTCCTTCCTACTAGCAACTGTTGGCATCCCACAAGGATCAATATTATGCCCACTCATATCCAACATGTTTTAAATAAACTGTATACTGCCACCCACCTTGCTAGCATAGTTCAGTATATTGATAACTCGGCTCTTATGTGCAGCCACATCCATAGCATACTTCAGGACATCACCCAAAATTCTTTCATTGCTACTGAAACTTGGCTAGTAGATGCAAATCTACTTCTAAATCCTAAAAAACAAAACTTTATTCTCTTCACTATCTCTGATCACAATTCTGTACAAACCTTGAAGGCAAATGGACCCGGAGAAGCTGTGGTCACCTGCACCAGAGCAGAGGCTACCAGTATGGGTAGATCATGACTCGGACTGGATCCATGGCTAGAGGATCAGACTGGACCCAAGCTGTCCATTGTTGAGGCTCCAAGGGGCAGGGATGGATCTGATAACAGAGTTAACCCCGGCCTCACAGATCTGATGCCACTGCTTTAGCTCCAGGATCCAGTCTAATAGAACAGGAACAGAAATGGCCAGAGATGCTGTCAGAAATTATTCTCTTTGGATCTGACTCCAGACTTCTCAGAGCCATTGGATCCAGGGGCAAGAAAACTGAAGGATGGATTGGAGAAGGAGACAGTACTGTATGAAAAGTGGTTGGAAGACTCACAGATTCAATAGTGGACAGAGCTGAAATGACCCCTATCTGGATCTGAGCTCTGAAGAACTTTTGCATCATTCCATCCACATCCTCCAGGTCCTCCAGAAGTCTGTCAGAAGTGGATGTGGTAGACTGGGCCTAGAGTGCTTTCTGGAAGTTTGTAAGAAATGGGAATGGATTCTAGGGGAGACCAGATCCAAAATGAATTCTGGGGTGTGAGCTATTGGAATATGTCAAGTACTGGGTTTTGGGGATCTGAGGGCTTGGCATCCAAAACCTGAGCTGTAGGGCTTGGTATCCAAAACCTGAGCTATAGGGCTTGCTGAAATCATGATCAGATCTAAAGCTTTAGGATCCAAAGATTTTGGATCTGAGGAGCATACCTTTGTGTTCGAGGATGTTGGATCCAAAATCTTTACAACTTTCGGAGGCAGTTCCATGGAAGTCCTACAGGACTTTGACTGGGAACATGTCTTATGATCTGAAGGAGCTTTTGTGCATTTACTGGGGGTTTGATGACCTGAAAAAGAAGCTGTAAAAGGAGGAAGAGCCTTCAATATAAGTTTACTGGGTCTGTCAACTAATGCTCTAGTGTTAAAGGCAGCACATATAGAGCAATTAGTGTTTTAAAGAGCCGCTATGAGACAATACATGCACTCCTAGTGGACATCTGAGTTAGAGATTTTATGCCCACAGGTGCATTTTTTTAAATCCTGTCGACTTGTCAGCCATGACATTTAAAGGATGACAGAGAGGAAATTAAAGGAATAAGACTTTTTTTAGTTGAGGAAAAAGAAGAAATTATCAGCAATGGTAATAAAGAACTACCCTGTAACAGCAGGTAGAAAGAGCAGAAGGGTATAGAAGGGTATAGAAAAGAAAGTTACCAACCATGGTAACAATAAGGATATACTATATAAAGTAATATTAATTAGTCTGACAAGAAAAGGAAACCTGAAAACTAAGAGGGAGGTTGTAGATAAAAAGGAGATAAAAAAATGTAACTTTCACTTAAGAAAAAAATGTAGAAAATCTTTACAAAATGCTCAAGAGAAGGACTCTACATCTGAACATAATGGTGGCAAATGAGATCTGGGGTATTGGGGGTGGATTAGGGCATTATGGACAGAGGAAGGAAAGTTGATCCAAAGTCTAAAGTATGCAGTCGAGTCAGATCCAAGGATTGGATCCATAACCCATTTGTTGAGGAAGAATGAAAAGGACATCATCAGATCTTATTATTCCTTCTACATTACTGCTGCTCATCTGTTACGGTTTTGTTGAGTGAATTGTATATTAAATTCATCTCCTACTTTATACAAGCAGTACTATCTCTGATCACAATTCAACGCTGTCTCGACCCCCACTCCCAATCCTGTCCTAACCAGGCACATTCATTCTTCTTCCTCCCAGTCTCCTCCTCTATCTTAACACGTTTTACTGAAACTAAACCCAACTTCTTTAGTTGTCAACCAACTTCCAACAGAATACCTAAAAATAGTGGATGTCGTGGCTTTCCCTGTATCCATACTGATAAAGCAATCCATATATGAGCTACATCCTATCCATCTGGTGGGAAAAATCCTATATAATACCACTCCACAAAGGTAGCACATCAACAGACTTTTCCAGCTATAGGAATATTGCCATCCTATCCCTTCTGTCAAAAATAGCAAAATGCATCCACTCACAAATTAGGCAGTACATTAACTCTAACAAGCTTCTGTCCAAAACCCAGTATGGTTTTAGACCTAACTATAGTACTGCCATTGCTCTCAGCTTCAACAGTATCGTAAACCAACATTGGAATGATGGCCAGCTGGTATCATCACTATTCTTAGATTTATCGAAAGCATTTGGCACCATATCCTATCAACATTTTTTTAATTAACTTTATTTCCTTGGCCTCACCCAGCCTCTCTCGTGGTTCTATTCTTATTTGAATGCCAGGCAGCTAACAGTCAAATGGAAATAAAATCTTTTCTCCTTCCTACTAGCAACTGTTGGCATCCCACAAGGATCAATATTATGCCCACTCATATCCAACATGTTTTAAATAAACTGTATACTGCCACCCACCTTGCTAGCATAGTTCAGTATATTGATAACTCGGCTCTTATGTGCAGCCACATCCATAGCATACTTTAGGACATCACCCAGAATTCTTTCACTGCTACTGAAACTTGGCTAGTAGATGCAAATTTACTTCTAAATCCTAAAAAACAAAACTTTATTCTCTTCACTCCTAAATACCAAAAGGAAACAATCTTTCAATATAACCTCATCCAACAGCACAAACGCTGAAACTGTAACCCAAAACTTCTGGGTGTCATAACTGACATCTTCAAATCTGACCAACAGGCAATGTAAGACAGGCTTCCAAGATGGCAGCACACTGAGTACCATCTTAATTTTAGCTCTCCCAATGTGATAAACTCAGAAAAGACAGCCAGTAAATTTGTATTTTGGGATAAATTTCAGTTACTGGCTAGTAAGTGCACTGCCTGGATGCCAGCAAAAATGAAATAGAGGGAATCTGAAACAAAAAAAAATCAGTCACAAATGATGAGGAGAAAACACTGACTGGGAAGAATCCTGCAGCTGTAAAACAAAAAAAATCAGTTCAAGCTACAGCTTTGGTGCAAGATAGAGGAAAAAATAAATCAAATATTCCCAGAGATAATTAAAATAAATGAAACTAATAATAATAGTAATAATAATAATAATAATAATAATAATAATAATAATAATAATTGAGTATATCAATTCAAATAATAAAAGGCTGGAAAAACTGGAAGAATCTTTAAAAAGATATTCGGATGAACTGATAAAACTACAAAAAGACTGCTTAAGAAGAGATGTTTAAAAAAATGTTAGAATTAGAGTACAGAGCATGTAGGGAAAACCTGAGATTTTCTGCTGTACCAGAAAAAGTGGAAGGGACAGAGTATATTAATTTTATGAAAGCACAAATATGCAACTGGACTGGTATTCCACAGCAGAAGTTGTTAATTGAAAGGGCACAGTGTGTATATGCTCCAAGTCTCGCCATAAGAATGCAGCCAAGACCTTTAATAGTAAAGATGCAATCCTACCATCAGAAAGTGTTGATTCTGACAAAACTGTGGCAGAAGGACAAAGTACTAAAAGTTGGAGACAGTAGTGTGTTTGTGAAAAATGATTACTCGCTGTACATCAGGCAGAAGAGGTCTCAGTTTATTCCAGCAATCAGGAAATATTGAGAAGCCTTCTACAGTTATGTAAAGAATCTCCATTGCAATACCCAGATTTGCTCTGAGCTACTGCACAATGGTGCCTCCTATACCGAGCCAACAGATATTGCCAATATACTGTCCGACAGATTCAGTACCAGCTTTACCCCTCTCTCCTCCCCCAAAGGACCAATCACAATACCAGTAGATTGCCAAGCACCCAGTATTACTGCTGCACAGGTTAAAACAGCACTGTCCAAATCCAAGAATGCAGCTTCTATGGGACCTGACAATATCCCTGGCTGTGTTCTACATGAACTACAGAGGGAACTGGCACCTCACCTGTATGCCCGGTTCAGTCACAGCCTCACCTCAGGCTTTGTCCCTACTGAATGGCCCACTGCTACAGTCATCCCTCTCCACAAAGGAGGAGTGACTACAGACCCCGGGAATTATCGCCCCATTAGCCTGACGAGTCTGATATGCAAAGCTATGGAATGTATCATCATGGACCTAATAAACAAAGATATAAGGACTCTCCAAACTCTGGCTCCTACACAGTTTGGTTTTGTGAAGGATAGATCATGCTGCTCAACTTGGTCGACTTCTTTGAGTCAGTCACCAGAGCTGTGGATGAAGGCAAGGTGGTTCATACAGCCTACCTTGATCTGGCCAAGGCCTTTGATACCATTCCCCACTCAGGAATCATAGAAAAACCCACTAAGCTAGATGTTCATACAGTGCATTGGTATATGATTCAACCCCTATATCACAAGGTGGATTGCAAGCTGGCTACCAGATAGAACCCACAGTGTGAAAGTAGCTGACTCCAAGTCAGACTGTCGACCAGTCACCAGTGGAATCCCACAGGGTTCAGTCCTGTGTCCTCTTCTGTTTGGTATCTACTTCTCTGAAGTCCAGGCCAACATGATGGGACTCTGGCTGGCAAAGTTCGCAGACAGTTGCAAGTTGCGAGCTATTATTAACTCCCCAAGTAATGTTGACATCCTACAGAAAGGCCTAAATGAGA